>NC_092740.1:2415141-2771391 GCF_047496795.1 Chiloscyllium punctatum
TCAATCAGTCTCCCCTCCCTCGGCCTCACCCCCCCCACCCCCCCCACAGCCTCACCCTCCCACAGCCTCACCCTCCCACAGCCTCACCCCCCAGCTCACCCCCCACAGCCTCACCCTCCCACAGTCTCCCCTCCTGAAGCCTCACCCTCCCACAGTCTCACCCTCCCACAGTCTCACCCTCCCTCTGCCTCACCCTGCCTCAGTCTCCCCTCCCGCAGCCTCACCCTCCCGCAGCCTCACCCTCCCGCAGCCTCACCCTCCCGCAGCCTCACCCTCCCGCAGCCTCACCCTCCCGCAGCCTCACCCTCCCGCAGCCTCACCCTCCCGCAGCCTCACCCTCCCGCAGCCTCACCCTCCCGCAGCCTCACCCTCCCGCAGCCTCACCCTCCCGCAGCCTCACCCCTCCCGCAGCCTCACCCTCCCGCAGCCTCACCCTCCCGCAGCCTCACCCTCCCGCAGCCTCACCCTCCCACAGCCTCACCCTCCCACAGCCTCACCCTCCCTCAGTCTCCCCTCCCGAAGCCTCACCCTCCCGAAGCCTCACCCTCCCCGAAGCCTCACCCTCCCGAAGCCTCACCCTCCCACAGTCTCACCCTCCCACAGTCTCACCCTCCCACAGTCTCACCCTCCCACAGTCTCACCCTCCCACAGTCTCACCCTCCCACAGTCTCACCCTCCCACAGTCTCACCCTCCCTCTGCCTCACCCTCCCTCTGCCTCACCCTCCCTCTGCCTCACCCTCCCACAGTCTCCCCTCCCGAAGCCTCACCCTCCCACAGTCTCACCCTCCTCTGCCTCACCCTCCCTCAGTCTCCCCTCCCGAAGCCTCACCCTGCCTCAATCACCCCTCCCTCAGCCTCACCCTCCCTCAGTCTCCCCTCCCGAAGCCTCACCCTCCCACAGTCTCCCCTCCCGAAGCCTCACCCTCCCACAGTCTCACCCTCCCTCTGCCTCACCCTCCCTCAGTCTCCCCTCCCGAAGCCTCACCCTGCCTCAATCACCCCTCCCTCAGCCTCACCCTCCTCAGCCTCACCCTCCCTCAGTCTCCCCTCCCGAAGCCTCACCCTCCCACAGTCTCCCCTCCCGAAGCCTCACCCTCCCACAGCCTCACCCTCCCTCAGTCTCCCCTCCCGAAGCCTCACCCTGCCTCAATCACCCCTCCCACAGCCTCACCCTCCCACAGCCTCACCCTCCCACAGCCTCACCCTCCCACAGCCTCACCCTCCCACAGCCTCACCCGCCCACAGCCTCACCCGCCCACAGTCTCACCCTCCCTCAATCACCCCTCCCTCAGCCTCACCTCACTCAGTCTCCCCGGCCCACTGCCTCACCCGCTCACACCCTCACCCTCCCTCAATCACCCCTCCCACAGCCTCACCCGCCCACAGCCTCACCCGCCCACAGCCTCACCCGCCCACAGCCTCACCCGCCCACAGCCTCACCCTCCCACAGCCTCACCCTCCCACAGTCTCACCCTCCCTCAATCACCTCTCCCTCAGCCTCACCCTCCCTCAATCACCCCTCCCTCAGCCTCACCCTCACTCAGTCTCCCCGGCCCACTGCCTCACCCGCTCACACCCTCACCCTCCCTCATCACCCCTCCCACAGCCTTGCCCGCCCACAGCCTCACCCGCCCACAGCCTCACCCGCCCACAGCCTCACCCGCCCACAGCCTCACCCGCCCACAGCCTCACCCTGCCGCAGTCTCCCCTCCCTCAGCATCACTCACCCTCAGTCTCACCCTCCCTCATTCTCCCCTCCCTCAGCCTCATCCTCCCTCATTCTCCCCTCCCATAGCTGACCCTCCCTCAGCCTCACCCTGCCGCAGTCTCCCCTCCCTCAGCATCACTCACCCTCAGTCTCCCCCTCCCAAGGTCTCCTCTCCCTCTCCCTCAGTCTCACCCTCCCTCAGTCTCACCCTCCCAAGGTCTCCTCTCCCTCTCCCTCAGCCTCACCCTCCCTCAATCTCCCCTCCCTCAGCCTCACCCTCCCTCAGTCTCACCCTCCCTCAGCCTCACCCTCCCTCAGTCTCCCCTCCCAAGGTCTCCTCTCCCTCAGTCTCACCTTCCCTCACCCTCCCCTCCCTCAGTCTCTGTCCAAGGGGGCGATTCCGCTGCATCATCAGGAGGCGGGGCCGAGTGTTTAAGGGGCGGGGTGTCGATTCCAAAGGGGCGGTGCGCATCCCGAAGTGGGCGGGGACCAGTCTGCAGGGGGCGGTCCTTGTACTCAGTGGGCGGTACCCGTGCGCCGTGGGCGGGGACCAGTCCGCAGGGGGCGGACCCTGTACCCAGTGGGCGGTACCCGTGCGCCGTGGGCGGGTTCTGACGGCAGGGGGCGGAGTCCTGTCTCCATGGTGACAGTGACCATAGGAACCGCAGCAGCGTCTCCATGTTCCCGGAGCCGCAATGACCGACATCTTGTGTCAGTGGCTCAATGAGGATGTGGGGCTGTCCCGGAGAGTGGGTGAGGGGGGGTCTGGGGGGGAGTGAGGGGGGGTCTGGGGGGGAGTGAGGGGAGGGGGTGAGGGGGTGAGGAGGGGAGGGGGGAGTGAGGAGGGGAGGGGGGAGGGGAGGGGAGGGGGGAGGGGAGGGGGGAGTGAGGAGGGGAGGGGGGAGTGAGGAGGGGAGGGGGGGTGAGGAGGGGAGGGGAGGGGGGGGGTGGGGAGGGGAGGGGGGGGGTGAGGAGGGGAGGGGGGAGGGGGGGGAGGGGGGGGTGAGGGGGGAGGAGGGGAGGGGGGGGGTGAGGGGGGAGGAGGGGAGGGGGGGGTGAGGGGGGAGGAGGGGAGGGGGGGGGTGAGGGGGGGAGGAGGGGGAGGGGGGGTGAGGGGGGAGGAGGGGAGGGGGGGGAGGAGGGGAGGAGGGGAGGGGGGGGGAGGAGGGGAGGAGGGGAGGGGGGGGGGAGGAGGGGAGGAGGGGAGGGGGGGGTGAGGGGGGAGGAGGGGAGGGGGGGGGTGAGGGGAGGGGTGAGGAGGGGGGAGGAGGGGAGGGGAGGGGGGGGTGAGGGGGGGAGGGAAGGGGGGAGTGAGGGGAGGGGGGGGTGAGGGGGGAGGAGGGGAGGGGGGGGGTGAGGGGGGAGGGAAGGGGGGAGGAGGGGAGGGGGGGTGAGGGGGGGAGGGAAGGGGGGAGTGAGGGGAGGGGGGGGAGGGAAGGGGGAGTGAGGGGAGGGGGGGGGAGGGAAGGGGGGAGTGAGGGGAGGGGGGGGAGGGGGGGGAGGAAGGGGGGAGTGAGGGGAGGGGGTGAGGAGGGGGGAGGAGGGGAGGGGGGAGTGAGGAGGGGAGGAAGGGGGGAGGAGGGGAGGGAAGGGGGGGAGGAGGGGGAGGGGGTGGGGAGGAGGGGAGGGGGTGGGGAGGAGGGGAGGGGGTGAGGAGGGGGGAGGAGGGGAGGGGGGAGTGAGGAGGGGGGAGGAGGGGAGGGGGGTGAGGGGGGGAGGAAGGGGGAGTGAGGGGAGGGGGGTGAGGAGGGGGGGAGGGGAAGGGGGGAGTGAGGGGGGGGTGAGGGGAGGAGGGGGGAGGAGGGGAGGGGGGAGTGAGGGGGGGGTGAGGGGGGGAGGGAAGGGGGGGAGTGAGGGGAGGGGGTGAGGAGGGGGAGGAGGGGAGGGGGGAGTGAGGGGGGGGTGAGGGGGGGAGGGAAGGGGGGAGTGAGGGGAGGGGGGTTAGGGGGGTGTGAGGGGGGAGGGAAGGGGGGAGTGAGGGGAGGGGGGGTGAGGGGTGAGGAGGGGGGGGGGTGTGGGGGGAGGGAAGTGAGGGAGTGAGGGGGGAGGGTGGGGGGAGGGTTGGGGGAGTGAGGGGGGGGAGGGAAGGGGGGAGTGAGGGGGGGAGGGAAGTGAGGGAGTGAGGGGGGAGGGAAGTGAGGGAGTGAGGGGGGAGGGGAGAGAGTGAGGGGGGAGAGTGTGGAGGAACTGGTTGAGGGAGAGGAATGTGTGTGACTTTGAGAGTTTAACTGCTGGTGGGAGACAGTGGATAGGTGCGAGGAGGACACAGAGGGAAAAGCAGGAGAAAGTGTGTGCTGTCGTGTCAGTTAGAGACCGAGAGAGTGAGAAACTGGAATAGGAAGAAGGCCAGGGACTGAAGGAAGACCGGGTGGGGGTGGGGGTGGGGGTGGGGGGGGAGGGGGAGACAAACAGATAGAGTGAGTGAAGAAATGGATAGAAAGAGAAATTCAGAGAGTTTGAAAGAGGTACAGAGCTGGAGGAAGTGAGGAAGATAGAGCCCTCCAGTTAGTGGGATCTCGTGGAGAGAGAGGGAAAGAAGGGAAAGAGGTTAAAAATAGATAGAGAGAGACTCTCTTGCAAAGGATGGTGTGTCATGGGGTGAGACAGATGATGACACACTGTGGGATGCAGTGAGGAAGACGTTTAGTAAGTGACTCCGAAAACGGACAAAGCCAGAGAGGAGAGTGATTAAACTGCTGAGGAATGCTGTGGGTCACTTTTCTGCCTGTCATTCTGATTGTGTCGGGACTGACTGTTGTTTCCATTCCAGACCCCAGTACATTTGCAAGGGAATTTTCCACGGGATACCTGATTGGAGAGATTCTTAATCGCCACAAACTCCAGGATGACTTTGACCAGTTCTCCAAGGGAAGGTGGGAGAGTTCCCTGTCTCTGTCTCTGTCTCTGTTGGTTCAGGAAATATTTGACATGAGCTCTCATTACGAAACACCATGACCCATGCTGCCTGGACTGGATATACACATTTTGATAATATTGGATGGTAACAATATTGGAAGCTCAAGTTACAACATAACCTTGATGTTGAAGGTGTATAAAGCTGCATTGTGGAGCAGTTCAGTTTATTATCAAAGATTCTTGGCACCTCAGGGCAATCAGATTAATACCACTAATGGATGGGCTATTGACACTCAATGACATTGGAGACAAGGGGCAGACGTGAGTGTAGTGGCCATCAGTTGGACGACACCCCAGAGCTCTGAAGAAGATAGCTGTACAGACTGCAGAGGCATTGGGAGTTAGACAAAGGAGAAATAGTGGATATGGTCTGTTTCAATTTCCAAAAGACAAGGTGCTAACCAAGAGGCTGCTAAATAAGGTCGGAACCAATGGTGTGAAGGGATAATCACTGGCGTAGTTAGAGGATTGGCTGACTGTCAGAAGGTAGAGGGTCTGTTTCAGGATGGGCAACTGGCGGCTAGTGGACTTGTACAGGGGTTAGTGTTGGGGCCACAAATAGACATCAGACATTAACGATCTGGATGAAGGAAATTGTTGCTAAGCTTTCAGATGATACAAAGATAGGTGGAGGGACAGGTAATGTTGAGGACGTGAGGCTGCAGAAGGACTTGGACAGGCTGGGAGAGTGGGCAAAGATGTGACCGATGGAATACAATGTGGGAAAGGGTGAGGTTTTGCACTTTGGTACGAGGATTAGAGGCAGAGACTTGTCTAAATGGGGAAAGGCTTTGGAAATCTGAAGCACAAAGGGATTGGGTGTCCTTATTCAGGATACTCTGAAGGCCGCCATGTCGGTTCAGTTGGCAGTTAGGAAGGTATATACAATGTTAATGTTTCCAGAGGGCTATAATACAAGACCAGAGATGTACAGCTGAGGATGTATAAGATCAGACCCATTTGGAATATTCTGAGCAGTTTTGGGCCCTGTATCTCAGGAAGGATGTCCTGTTGTTGAAGGAGGTCCAGAGGAGATTTATAAGATTGATCCTGGGGTTGAAGGGCTTGTCATATGTGAAGTGGTTGAGGACTCTGGGTCTATACTTGATGCAGTTTGGAATGTTGAAGGGGAATCTCATTGAAACTTACGGAATACTGAGAGACCTAGACAGAGTGGACATGGAGACCAGGTTTCCACGAGAAGGAGAGACTAGTATCTGGGGACACAGCCTCGGGGTGAAGGGATGACCCTTTCGAACTGAGATGATGAGGAATTTCTTCACCTGAGGGTGGGGAATCTGTGGGACTCATTGCTGCAGAGGGCTGTGGGTGTCAACTCACTGCGTGTATTTAACACAGAAATAGATATGTTCTTGGTTTTAAAGAGGATGAAAGGCTACAGGGAGAAGACAGGAAAATGGGGTTGAGAAACAGATCAGCCATGATCGAATGGCAGACCAGACTAGATGGGCCGATTGGCTTAATTCTGCTCTTGTATTTCATGGTCCTATAGTCTAATCACAGCCGGTGTACAATGTCACTCTAACCAATTTATATTTTGAACCAAGGCAATGTGTAGTGTCACCCTTTTCACTGAATATTGTTGATTAGCCAAGTGTCTAGTATGCCGTGTGATACCGATGAGCAGGGTAAATTGAATAATGCCAGAAGAAGTTAAAAATCACACAACACCAGATTATAATCCAACAGGTGTATTTGGAAGGACGAGCTTTTGGAGCGTCACTCCTTCATCAGGTGGATGCCCACAATGAAGGAGCTTCGCTCCGAAAGCGCGTCCTTCCAAATACACCTGTTAGACTGCGTGATTTTTAACTTTGTACACCCCAGTCCACTATCGGCACCTCCAACTGCCAGAAGAGAGTGATATGATATAACAGAGTAAAATCAAAACAGGGTCATAAAGAGTCACGAGACCTGAAATGTTAACTCTCCTTTCCTTCCACAGATACTGTGATATCTGCAGTTTCTCCAGCAATTTCTGTTTTTGTTTCAGACTGACAGCATCTGCAGTTCCGTATAACTGAGCTCCCGAGGATGCGGGACTCCAGCCTTCTGTCATCTCATTGTTCTTTGTTTCTGTGCTCAGGAACACCATTTCTCAGATCAATAATTTCCAGCGCCTGTTTCCGACTCTGCAGCTCTTGGGGGTGATGATCAGTGACAAGGTGGTGATGGGACTGGTTCAGCAGGAGCCAGGAGTTGCCACACGCCTCCTGTACCAGATCTACATTGCCCTGCGCAGGAAAGAGAATGCTCATCTCTCCAAGCTTGCCATGGAGACCATGAGACCATCTGCAACAGCCAAACTGGCCAGCATCAGCAGCAAGATGTACAACGAGGTCAGAGCATAGCAACATAGAAACAAGGAGCAGGAATGGTTCTGCTGTGCCATTCAGTGATTGATCATCCAATTCAGTCCCCTGCTCCTGCTTTCTCCCCAGACCCTTTGATATTCAGTTGAATAAAGGGAACTATGGAGCTATGAGGGAGGAGCTGGCCAAAGTTCAATGGTGCAATACCTTAGCAGGGATGACAGTGGAGGAACAATGGCAGATATTTCTGTGTGTAATGCAGAAGGTGCAGGATCAGTTCATTCCAAAAAGGAAGAAAGATCATAGGAGGAGGCATGGCTGGCCGTGGCTGAGGAGGGAAGTGAACAAACATATAAAGTTAAAAGAGAAAAAGTATAACATAGCAAAGATGAGTGGGAAAACTGAGGACTGGGAAGCTTTTAAAGAACAACAGAGGATTACTAAGAAGGAAATACGCAGAGAAAAAATGAGGTACGAAGGTAAACTGGCCAAAAATATAAAGGAGGATAGTAAAAGCTTTTTTAGGTATGTGAAAGGCAAAAAAATGGTGAAGACTAAAATTGGGCCCTTGAAGACAGAAACAGGGGAATATATTATGGGGAACAAAGAAATGGCAGAAGAATTGAATTGGTACTTCAGATCTGTGTTCACTGGGGAAGACACAAGCAATCTCCCAGAGGTAACAGTGGCTGAAGGACCTGAACTGAAGGGAATTTATATTTGCCAGGATTTGGTGTTGGAGAGACTGTTAGGTCTGAAGGTTGATAAGTCCCCGGGGCCTGATGGTCTGCATCCCAGGGTACTGAAGGAGGTCACTCGAGAAATCGTGGATGTGTTGGTGATTATTTTCCAGAGTTTGATAGATTCGGGATCAGTTCCTGCGGCTTGGAGGGTGGCTAATGTTGTACCACTTTTTAAGAAAGGTGGGAGAGAGAAAGCAGGAAATTATAGACCAGTTAGTCTGGCTTCAGTGGTGGGAAAGATTAGATTAGATTAGATTACTTACAGTGTGGAAACAGGCCCTTCGGCCCAACAAGTCCACACCGACCCGCCGAAGCGTAACCCACCCATACCCCTACATTTACCCCTTACCTAACACTATGGGCAATTTAGCATGGCCAATTCACCCTGACCTGCACATCTTTGGACTGTGGGAGGAAACCGGAGCACCCGGAGGAAACCCACGCAGACACGGGGAGAATGTGCAAACTCCACACAGTCAGTCGCCTGATGCTGGAGTCTATGATAAAGGATGAAATTACGACACATCTGGATAGTAGTAACAGGATAGGTCAGAGTCAGCATGGATTTATGAAGGGGGAATCATGCTTAACTAATCTTCTGGAATTTTTTGAGGATGTAACTCTGAAGATGGACGAGGGAGATCCAGTAGATGTAGTGTACCTGGACTTTCAGAAAGCTTTTGAAGTCCCACATAGGAAGTTAGTAAGCAAAATTAGGGTGCATGGTATTGGGGGCAAAGTACTAACTTGGATTGAAAGTTGGTTGGCTGATAGGAAACAAAGAGTAGTGATAAACGGCTCCCTTTCGGAATGGCAGGCAGTGACCAGTGGGGTACCGCCGGGATCAGTACTGGGACTGCAGCTTTTTACAATATATATTAATGATATAGAAGATGGTATTAGCAATAACATTAGCAAATTTGCTGATGATACAAAGCTGGGTGGGATGGTGAAATGTAATGAGAATGTTAGGAGATTACAGGGTGACCTGGACAAGTTAGGTGAGTGGTCAGATGCATGGCAGATGCAGTTTAATGTGGAGAAATGTCTGGTTATCCACTTTGGTGGCAAGAACAGGAAGGAAGATTACTACCTAAATGGAGTCAAGTTAGGTAAAGGGGTAGTACAGAGAGATCTGGGTGTTCTTTTACAGCAGTCAATGAAGGTAAGCATGCAGGTACAGCAGGTAGTGAAGAAGGCTAATAGCATGCTGGCCTTCATAACAAGAGGGATTGAATATAGAAGCAAAGAGGTTCTTCTGCAGCTGTACAGGGCCCTGGTGAGACCACACCTGGAGTATTGAGTGCAGGTCTGCTCTCCAAATTTGAGGAAAGACATTCTGGCTATTGAGGGAGTGCAGCGTAGGTTCACGAGGTCAATTCTTGGAATGGCGGGACTACCTTACGCTGAAAGACTGGATTGACTGGGCTTGTATACCCTTGAGTTTCGAAGACTGAGAGGGGATCTGATTGAGACATATAAGATTATTAAAGGATTGGACACTCTAGAGGCAGGAAACATGTTTCCGCTGATGGGTGAATCCCGAACCAGAGGACACAGCTTAAAAATACGGGGTAGACCATTTAGGACAGAGATGAGGAGAAACTTCTTCACCCAGAGAGTGGTGGCTGTGTGGAATGCTCTGGCCCAGAGGGCAGTGGAGGCCCAGTCTCTGGATTCATTTAAGAAAGAGTTGGATAGAGCTCTCAGGGATTGTGGAATCAAGGGATATGGGGATAAGGCAGGAACAGGATACTGATTAAGGATGATCATCCATGATCATATTGAATGGTGGTGCAGGCTCGAAGGGCAGAATGGCCTCCTCCTGCACCTATTGTCTATTGTCTATTGTCTGTTGATACCTTTAGCCCTAAGAACTAAATCTGCTGCTAAGAACTTAATCTTTTGGCCTCCACCGTTTTCCATGGTAGAGAATTCTCATCAGTCCCTTGGGAAAGAAATTTCTACTCAGCTCAGTCCCAGTCCTAAATCACCTACCCTGTATCCTTAGACTGGGATCCCTGGTTCTGGGCTCCCTGGTGATCGGGAACATCTTTCCTGCATTTATCTCATCTTGTTAGAATTTTATAGGTTTCTGTGTGATAGAACATAGAACATAGAACAATACAGCACAGAACAGGCCCTTCGGCCCACGATGTTGTGCCGAACTTCTAACCTAGATTAAGCACCCATCCATGTACCTATCCAAATGCCGCTTAAAGGTCGCCAATGATTCTGACTCTACCACTCCCACGGGCAGCGCATTCCATGCCCCCACTACTCTCTGGGTAAAGAACCCACCCTTGACATCTCCCCTATACCTTCCACCCTTCACCTTAAATTTATGTCCCCTTGTAACACTCTGTTGTACCCGGGGAAAATGTTTCTGACTGTCTACTCTATCTATTCCTCTGATCATCTTATAAACCTCTATCAAGTCACCCCTCATCCTTCGCCGTTCCAACGAGAAAAGGCCGAGAACTCTCAACCTATCCTCGTACGACCTACTCTCCATTCCAGGCAACATCCTGGTAAATCTTCTCTGCACCCTCTCCAAAGCTTCCACATCTTTCCTAAAGTGAGGCGACCAGAACTGCACACAGTACTCCAACTGTGGCCTAACCAAAGTCCTGTACAGCTGCAACATCACTTCACGACTCTTGAATTCAATCCCTCTGCTAATGAACGATAATACTCCATAGGCCTTCTTACAAACTCTATCCACCTGAGTGGCAACCTTCAAAGATCTATGTACATAGACCCCAAGATCCCTCTGTTCCTCCACCTGACTAAGAACCCTACCATTAACCCTGTATTCCGCATTCTTATTTGTCCTTCCAAAATGGACAACCTCACACTTGGCAGGGTTGAACTCCATCTGCCACTCCTCAGCCCAGCTCTGCATCATATCTAAGTCCCTCTGCAGCCGACAACAGCCCTCCTCACTGTCCACAACTCCACCTATCTTCGTATCATCTGCAAATTTACTGACCCACCCTTCGACTCCCTCATCTAAGTCATTAATAAAAATTACAAACAGCAGAGGACCCAGAACTGAACCCTGCGGAACTCCACTTGTAACTGGGCTCCAGGCTGAATATTTACCATCTACCACCACTCTCTGACTTCGACCGGTTAGCCAGTTTTCTATCCAATTGGCCAAATTTCCCACTATCCCATGCCTCCTGACTTTCCGCATAAGCCTACCATGGGGAACCTTATCAAATGCCTTACTAAAATCCATGTACACTACATCCACTGCTCTACCCTCATCCACATGCTTGGTCACCTCCTCGAAGAATTCAATAAGACTTGTAAGGCAAGACCTACCCTTCACAAATCCGTGCTGGCTGTCCCTAATCAAGCAGTGTCTTTCCAGATACTCGTAAATCCTATCCCTCAGTACCCTTTCCATTACTTTGCCTACCACAGAAGTAAGACTAACTGGCCTGTAATTCCTGGGGTTATCCCTATTCCCTTTTTTGAACAGGGGCACAACATTCGCTATTCTCCAGTCCCCTGGTACCACCCCCGTTGCCAGTGAAGACGAGAAGATCATTGCCAACGGTACTGCAATTTCCTCTCTTGCTTCCCATATAATCCTAGGATATATCCCGTCAGGCCCAGGGGACTTGTCTATCCTCAAGTTGTTCAAAATGTCCAACACATCTTCCTTCCTAACAGGTATCTCTTCTAGCTTAACAGTCCGTTTCACACTCTCCTCTTCAACAATACGGTCCCTCTCGTTCGTAAATACTGAAGAGAAGTACTTGTTCAAGACCTCTCCTATCTCTTCCGACTCAATACACAGTCTCCCACTACTGTCCTTGATCAGACCTACCCTCGTTCTCGTCATTCTCAGGTTTCTCACATATGCATAAAATGCCTTGGGGTTATCCTTGATCCTATCCGCCAAGGATTTTTCATGCCTTCTCTTAGCTCTCCTAATCCCTTTCTTCAGGTCCCTTCTGGCTATCCTGTATCCCTCCACTGCTCTGTCTGAACCCTGTTTCCTCAACCTTATGTAAGTCTCCTTCTTCCTCTTTACTAGACATTCAACCTCCCTCGTCAACCAAGGCTCCCTCACACGACCATTTCTTTCCTGCCTGATAGGTACATACATATCAAGGACACGTCGTATCTGCTCCTTGAAAAAGTTCCACATTTCCACCACATCCTTCCCTGACAGCCTATGCTCCCAACGTATGCTCCTCAAATCCTGTCTTACAGCATCGTAATTTCCCTTCCCCCAATTGTAAAATCTACCTTGTTGTGCGCACCTATCTCTTTCCATAACCAAGGTGAAAGTCACAGAATTGTGGTCACCATCACCAAAATGTTCACCCACTAACAAGCCCACCACTTGTCCCGGTTCATTACCGAGTACCAAGTCCAATATGGCCTCCCCTCTGGTTGGACAATCTACATACTGCGTTAGAAAAGCTTCCTGGACACACTGCACAAACACCGCCCCGTCCAATCTACTTGATCTAAAGAGCTTCCAATCAATATTTGGGAAGTTGAAGTCGCCCATGACTACGACCCTGTGGCTTCTGCACCTTTCCAAAATCTGTTTCCCAATCTGTTTCTCCACATCTCTGCTGCTATTGGGGGGCCTATAATAAACACCCAACAAGGTGACTGCACCTTTCCTATTTCTGACTTCAGCCCATACTACCTCCAGAGGCAGATCCCCCTCAAACTTCCTTTCTGCAGCCGTTATACCATTTCTAATTAGGAATGCCACCCCCCCCTCCTTTTTTACCACCCTCCCTAATCTTACTGAAACATCTGTAACCAGGAACCTCCAACAGCCATTCCTGTCCCTCATCTATCCACGTTTCCGTGATGGCCACAACATCGTAGTCCCAGGTACCGATCCATGCCTTAAGTTTACCCACCTTATTTCTGATACTCCTTGCGTTGAAGTATACGCACTTGAGCCCATCTCTGTGTCCGCAAGTAGTCCCTGTCAGTGCTACCTTCTCCACAGCCTCCCTACATTCTTGGACATCCTGACAAACAGCTAGCCTACTTGCTGGACTACAAGTCCGGATCCCATCCCCCTGCCAAATTAGTTTAAACCCCCCCGAAGAGTGCTAGCAAACCTACCCCCCAGGATATTGGTGCCCTTCTGGTTCAGGTGCAACCCGTCCTGTTTATACAGGTCCCACCTTCCCCAGAATGCAGTCCAATTGTCCAAATATCTGAAGCCCTCCCTCCTACACCATCCTTGCAGCCACGTGTTCAACTGCACTCTCTCCCTATTCTTTGCCTCACTGTCACGTGGCACCGGCAACAACCCAGAGATGACGACTCTGTCTGTCCTAGCTTTTAGCTTCCAGCCTAACTCTTTGAGCTCTTGAATGACCTCCCTATTCTTCTCATCTGCAGTGAATATAGTGCTAACTGACCCAGTCTCTCTTCATGCTTCAGCCCTGCCAGTGTAGGAATTAGTTTGGGAAACCTTTGTTTTACTCCCTCCATAGCCAGAATATCCTTCCTCAGGAAAGCAAAACTGTGCACAATATTCAAGTTGTGGTCTCACCAAGGCCCTGAGCAATTGCGATAAGAACATCCCTGCTCCTGTACTCAAAGCCAGTTATGATGAAGGCCAGCACACCATTTCTCTTCTTCACCTGCATACTTACTTCCAGTAACTGGTGTACAGGGACACCCAGGTCTCAGTGCACCCCCCCTCCCCCATTTCACCAACCTATCGGCATTTAGATAATAATTTGTCTCCTGTGTTTGCTCCCAAAGTGGATAATCTCACATTTATCCCCATTACACTGCATCTGCCATACAATAGCTCACTCCCTCAACTTGTCCAAATCACACTGCAAAATCTTTGTATCTTCATCACAGTTCACCACCACCCAGCTTTGCATCATCTGCAAATTTGGAGATATTACAGTAAATTCTTCAACTAAGTCATTAATATACTTTTACTGAATTGTAAACTGCTCTCAGTAATCAGCTCTGTCGTGTTTTAGTCGCCAATTTGTATGCCCCTTCCTTCGATCCATTACTCTTCGCAATTTCCATTTTTAGCCAGGGGTTATTTCAATTTTCCCATTTTGTTTTTGTGCTAGACCGGAATGTGTAATCGTTTCCGTTCACCACTGCGCTCTTTGAATGCTTGCCATGACCTTTCCAGCATCATCTCTTTAAGTAACAAGACCTAATCTTATAAAACCATCTCACTGAATATAGTTTAAGCTTGTATTTATTTAATATGTTTGTAATTTAGTTTTAGTTAAGTAGATGTGTTTGTTTTTGTGGAATGGTGGGTTGTTTATTAACAATGGTACTATGCTATGGCCAAGATGTCGGTCATTTTTTTGTACTACTTTTTTTCTGTTTTGTTGGTGTTATTCTTTTTCTTTATATATAAATGTTTGGTAAAAGATTTTAAAAGCTTTTCAATAAAAATACTTATAATAAAACCATCGCACACTTCATACCATAATAAATCACTGCATTAAGATTCAGGACCCTAGTCTCAGAATCAACTATGTCACGCTCCATCTTGATGAGGAATTCTATATATGATGGTCACCCTTCCCTAAGGGGGGCTTGTTGAACTAGATTGCCAATTATTTCTTTCTCATTCCACAATACTCAGTCTGGTATGCTCTGTTCTCTCATTGGTTTCTCAACATATTGATCCAGAAAACCATCCTTTACACATTCTAGGAATTCCTCCTCTACCGCATTGTTACTAAATTGATTTGCCCAATCTATATGCAGATTAAAATCACCCATAATTACGGATGTTCCTTCATCGCTCTAATTTCCTGTTTAATGAACTCCCCAGTTTTGTCACTCCAGTTTGGGGGGCTCTTTGTATCTGGCCCCTGGTGTTGTCAAGCTCTGCCCATACAGATTCCACTTCCCTGGAGCTCACATCCTTCCTAACTATTGTGTTAATGTCCTCTTTAACCAGCAATGCTACCCCACCATCTTTCCCTCTTTGTCCGGCCATTCCAAATCCTGAATACCTCTGGATTTTTAATTCCCATCCCTGGTCATCCTGCAGCCATGTCTCTGCTATTCCAGTGATATCACATCTGTTTGTGTGACTAATTCATCCACTTCAAAAAGTACAAGAAGATGGAACAGGCCAGCTGGCTATTCGAGAGTTCAATAAGGTCATGGCAGATCTGAATACTTCCCACTTCCCATTTACTCCTCACCCCCAATAACCTTTCACCCCCTTGTTTAACAAGTCTATTTCTACCTCTGCCTTAAAAATATTCAAAGAACCTTCTTCCACCACCTTTTCAGGAAGAGACTTCCAAAGACTCTCAACCTTCTGTGAGGAAAAAAGAAATTCACCTCATCTGGTTTAAATATGTGACCCCTGATGTTTAAACTCTAACTCCTAATTTTAGATTCTTCCACAAGAGGAGACATCCTTTCTGTATCCTGGCTAAGATCCCATAGGATCTGATAGTTTTTATTTGAGTTTCCTCTTACTTTTCTCAGCCACGTTGAATAGAAGCTTGGTCTGCCCAACCTTAACTTATCCATTCCAGGTATGTATCAGGTAAACCCTCTCTGAACTGTTTCTAATGTCTTAACATCCTTTCTTTAATATGGAGACCAATGCTGTGCATGGTACTTCAGATGGGGACTCACCAGTGTCCCGTGAAAGTGAAGCATAACCTCACTATTGTGTTCACTTCACCTCATGGTAAATGATGACATTCTATTGGTTTTTCTTTACTTGTTATACCTGATTATCTACCTTCTATGACTCATGCATGAGAATGCCCAGATCTGACTGCATCTCCAAGCTCTGCAACCTCTCACCATCTAAATAATACACTTTTTTTTGTCAAAATTTTTCACATTTTTCCACCTTACACCATTTGACAGGTCTCATTTATCTGATCAATGCCCTTTAACTTGTCCTCTCACATAACAACGCAACGTCATTTTGTAGCCTCTTTACAGCTTACTTTCCTGTCTTTACTTCTTCAGTGCAGGGGACAACCAAAAATTGGTGGCTTCATCCAAGAGATTGATCTAACTTGAGGCCTCAGCTCTGACATGTATGGCATATCACTTATTACATTTCCAACCTGAATAAGACACATTTATGCCTACCTTCTGCTTCCTGTTAGCCAATCAACCTTCTATACATGCCAATATGTCATTACTAGTTTTCACTTCCCTCAGCAACCTTCAATGTGTTTAGTTTCACTCACGGGTGTGATCTTTGCTTGCGAAGCAGATATCTATAGTTGCCTGTCCTGGTTGTCCTTGTGACAGATCTTCAAACAACGTGTGGAACTCAAAGTGTCCACTGCTTCCCCCTTGTTCACGCCACATGCTACAACTTCAAATAACTTTGCTAGATTGGATAAATTTGATTTATCTTTCACAAAACCATGTTGATTGTACATGATTGCCTCAAACATTTCTAAGTGTCCTGCTAAAACCAGCAGAGAGTTTGTCCCCAATTCCCATTGACTCCAGTTTTTTTTTACCAGGGCTCCTTGATGCCACACTGAGTCAAAATGAGGCCTTGATGTTTCGGGCTGTCCCTCTCCCATCCCCTCCCCTCCCCTCCCCTCTGGAATCCAGCTCTTCTGTCCATGTTTGACCCAAGGCTGGAATGAGGTCAGGAGCTGAGTGACCCTGGGGGATCCCAAACTGGGCGTCACTGAGCAGGTTATTGCTGAGCAGGTGCTGCTCGATAGCTCTGTTACTAACACCATCCATCACGTTACTGAGGATCGAGAGGAGACTGATGGGACGGGAATTGGCTGGATTGGATCTGTCCTGCTTTTTGTATGCAGGACATATCTGGGAAATTTTCCATATTGCCATCACTTTGCAGGGATTTGAAGGGATCAGCTCAGATAATTACTGGATTTATGCTGACTCCTGGTAATGTTCCACATTCCATTAGCTGCAGTGATTACATAAAGTAACATATTATTGTCAAATTGTAAAAAGCCCCACAAAAGACTCAAGGGAAGCAAACATCTGAGGAAAATTTAAATAATTTATTTCAGGGCAATATAAAGAACAAGGGAGAGAGCTCAAGTTTGATGATTGACATAAGTCTATGAGTAGAGAACAAGTCAGTCAGGTTGGTTTGGGATTAATACAGGGCTGTGGGGAGAGAGCGGGGACAGAGGGATTAGTTTGGGATTAATACAGGGCTGTGGGGAGAGAGTGGGGTCGTGGGATTAGTTTGGGTTTAATACAGGGCTGTGGGGAGAGAGCAGGGTAGTGGGATTAGTTTGGGATTAATACAGGGCTGTGGGGAGAGAGTGGGGCAGTGGGATTAGTTTGGGATTAATACAGGGCTGTAGGGAGAGAGCGGGGACAGAGGGATTAGTTTGGGATTAATACAGGGCTGTGGGGAGAGAGTGGGGTCGTGGGATTAGTTTGGGTTTAATACAGGGCTGTGGGGAGAGAGCGGGGTAGTGGGATTAGTTTGGGATTAATACAGGGCTGTGGGGAGAGAGTGGGGCAGTGGGATTAGTTTGGGATTAATACAGGGCTGTGGGGAGAGAGTGGGGCAGTGGGATTAGTTTGGGATTAATACAGGGCTGTGGGGAGAGAGTGGGGCAGTGGGATTAGTTTGGGATTAATACAGGGCTGTGGGGAGAGAGTGGGGCAGTGGGATTACCTTGTAAAAGGGCTATGGAGAGAGACTGAGGCAGTGAAATTAGTTTGGGGATAGATTCAGGGCTACAGGGAGACAGCAGGGTAGTGGGAATAGTTTGGGATTGGTACAGGGCTATGGGGAGAACAGGACAATTGGATTAGTTGGGGATTGATATGGGGCTATGGGGAGTGCAGAACAGTGGGATAGAACTAATTTTTGATTTCTGGGACTGTTCACTGTAAAATTCAACTTGCTGTCTGCAATGTCATCATTCCAATATAGTGATGAGAATGGTCACTGCGCTTCTCAAAATTGCTATAATTGCACATGTCACTTTAATTAATATTCCTGAACTCCTTGTTGGTTTCTCTTGACTTTTCCTTGTAGCGTTTGAAGTCGATGATTCCACGTGAAGTTGATGTGATCCTACGCAACGTATCAAGCCAATTTGTAGCTCTGGGAAAGGAGATAAAAGAGCAGGTGAACCAGAAACATGAGGAAGAACTACAGAAAAAACAGGACATTCTAGAACAGCAGCGAACTGAAAACCAGGAATCGGTGAGACGTGGTGAGGGTCTGGGAATGAGGGAGGGGGAGAGACTGGGAAAGGTGAAGAGAGAGAAATTAACTGGGACAGAAAGAGAGATTGTGAAAGAGAGAGAGAGAGAGAAACTGAGATCGAGGGAGTGAGAGAGCTTGGGAAAGGGGGGAGTTAGAGAGAGGAGGGGGAGAGAGAGAGAGAGAGGGGAAGCAGACAACAGGAAAAACAGCGTGAGAAGAGAAACATGTCTGATTGACATCACAGGAAGGTTGCGAGTTGATTGGCTGTTGAGCAGCGGTTTTTAGAGACCGTGTTTCTAATAATTTTGAACAACGTAATTCTAAACTAGCACAAGGAAGGAATGATATGGAGTTACTGGTGTTGGACTGGGGTGGGCAAAGTTAAAAACCACACAACACCAGGTCATAGTCCAACAGGTTTATTTGGAAACACTAGCTTTCGGAACGCTGCTCCTTCATTAGTTGGTTGTGAAGTATGAGATCGTAAGACACAGAAATTATAGCAAAAGTTTACAGTGTGATGTAACTGAAATTATATATTGAAAAAGACCTGGATTGTTTGTTAAGTCTCTCATCTTTTGGAATGACCATGTTGGTTTCACTTCTTTCATATGTAAATCCCAGAACTTTCTTAAAGTTGCATTCTCAAAATGTAACTTTTTCAACGTATAATTTCAGTTACATCACGCTGTAAACTTTTGCTATAAATTCTGTGTCTTACGATCTTATTCTCCACAACCACCTGATGAAGGAGCAGCACTCCAAAAGCTAGTGCTTCCAATTAAATCTGTTGGACTATAACCTGGTGTTGTGGGATTTTTTTCAACAAGGAAAGAAGTTGTTGTAGGCACAGAGAGGGAACTGATTTGTGAGTATGGGTAAAGAAATTCTATCTGAAAATGTGTTGCTGGAAAAGCACAGCAGGTCAGGCAGCATCCAAGGAGCAGGAGAATCGACGTTTTGGGCATGAGCCCTTCATCAGGAATGAGGAAGGTGTGTCCAGCAGGCTAAGATAAAAGGTAGGGAGGAGGGACTTGGGGGAGGAGCGTTGGAAATGCGATAGGTGGAAGGAGGTTAAGGTGAGGGTGATAGGCCGGAGTGGGGGTGGGGGCAGAGAGGTCAGGAAGAAGATTGCAGGTTAGGAAGGTGGTGCTGAGTTTGAGGGTTGGGACTGAGACAAGGTGGGGGGAGGGGAAATGAAGAAACAGGAGAAATCTGAGTTCATCCCTTGTGGTTGGAGGGTTCCCAGGCGGAAGATGAGGCGCTCTTCCTCCAGCCGTTGTGTTGCTATGGTCTGGCGATGGAGGAGTCCAAGGACCAGCATGTCCTTGGTGGAGTGGGAGGGGGAGTTGAAGTGTTGAGCCACGGGGTGGTTGGGTTGGTTGGTCCGGGTGTCCCAGAGGTGTTCTCTGAAACGTTCCGCAAGTAGGCGGCCTGTCTCCCCAATATGGAGGAGGCCACATCAGGTGCAGCGGATGCAGTAAATGATGTGTGTGGAGGTGCAGGTGAATTTGTGATGGATATGGAAGGATCCCTTGGGGCCTTGGAGGGAAGTGAGGGGGGAGGTGGCAGAAATGACGGCGGATGATACGCTGTACATGGAGGTTGGTGGGGTTGTGGGTGAGGACCAGTGGGGTTCTGTCCTGTTGGCGGTTGGAGTGGCGGGGCTCAAGGGCGGAGGAGCAGGAAGTGGAGGAGATGCAGTGGAGGGCATCGTCGATCACGTCTGGGGGGAAATTGCAGTCATTGAAGAAGGAGGCCATCTGGGTTGTTCGGTTTTGGAACTGGTCCTCCTGGGAGCAGATGCGGTGGAGACAAAGGAATTGGGAATATGGGATGGCGTTTTTACAGGGGGCAGGGTGGGAGGAGGTGTAGTCTAGGTAGCTGTGGGAGTCGGTCAGTTTACACTGGCACCACCCCCCACCTTTTCCTCCGCTACACTGATGACTGTATCGGCGCTGCCTCGTGCTCCCACGAGGAGGTTGAACAGTTCATCCACTTTACCAACACCTTCGACCCCAACTTCAAATTTACCTGGACCGTCTCAGACTCCTCCCTCCCCTTCCTAGACCTTTCCATTTCTATCTCGGGCGACCGAATCAACACTCACGGCTGGAGGAAGAACGCCTCATCTTCCGCCCAGGAACCCTCCAACTACAAGAGATGTATGCAGATTGCTCCAGCTTCCTCATTTCCCCTCCCTCCACCTTGTCTCATTCCCAACCCTCGAACTCAGCACCACCTTCCTAACCTGCAATCTTCTTCCTGACCTCTCCGCCCCCACCCCACTCCGGCCTATCACCCTCACCTTAACCTCGTTCCACCTATCGCATTCCCAATGCCCCTCCCCCAAGTCCCTCCTCCCTTCCTTTTATCTTAGCCTGCTTGGCACACCCTCTCATTCCTGAAGAAGGGCTCATGCCCGAAACGTCGATTCTCCTGGTCCTTGGATGCCCCCTGACCTGCTGTGCTTTTCCAGCAACACATTTTCAGCTCTGATCTCCAGCATCTGCAGTCCTCACTTTCTCCTAAAGAAATTCTATCTTATAAACTCCAGATTTTAGTTAATAGTGCAGGAAAAAATTTGAGGTAAGTTAAAGTAAATAAAATTACAGTAAATGATGTAACTTAATACAATGATTTAGTCATAGCAAAGCAGCTTGGCCTATTCTGTGGCAGATAGGGTGCCATGGACTCTTCTTGTGACCACTAAGAGCTCATGTGCAGTCAGGTCATGTGCTGCAGGTTTCACAGCAGTGGCCAGAATCACTGGCGTTTATCCATCAGGTGGAGAGCTATGTGGCTCATATATTCAGAATGGTGATAATACCATGAATTAACAACAGACAGGCAGCAGGCAGGGAATGTGTGACCACCAAGAGAAACAGGCAAGCAGAGGTTCAAGCTCATTAACTGGTCTTTGGTTCGGGACATTGGCGAGGGAGCGCAGCAAGAGGCAAGCTTATAGCTCCACAGAAGGCCCAGCAGATTAGGGAGGAGGAAGATGAAGTGTACAAGATTAGTTTGGCCACAGCTCGAGTACTGTGTGCAGTTTCTGGTCCCCACACCAGAGGAAGGATGTGAAGGAGGAGCAGAGGGGATTCACCAGGATGTGGTGGAACTGGGATGGAGCAATTCAGCTATGAAGAGAGGCTGGATAAGCTGGAGGTGTTTTTCTCAAAGCAGAGAAGGCTCAGGGGCATTGACAGGAGAGATTCATGGAGGATGAATAACCAGGGGCATCGACTTAAAATAAGGAGCAGGAGGTTTAGATGGGATTGGACTGAGGTCCTTGTGGGGTGTGTTTTGAGTGCTGATGGAGAGGTTTAAAATAACTTGGCAGGAGTGTGGGCACCAGATAAGAACATATCAGGATGGAGGAAGCCCTGGGAGAGGCAGATAACATGAGCTTAGAGAGTAGTAAGTTCATCAATGGAATCAGATCAGAGAGAAAGTAAAAAGGTATAAAGCAGGGTGGCAGTGCCTGAGTGTGAGGGCATAATGTCACTGAGATCAGGGAGTAACTGGTGCACATTGCCTTGTCAGATTATCATTGCAGTCAGGATAGAGAAATGGTTTAAGGAAGGACAGGTGGGTTTCAAACATTCCTGGTTATGATGTGAATAGAAAAAAAGCAGTGGGAAAAAGCAGGAAGAGTGGTGTTTTTGGTTAAAGAGTGTATCACAGTGCTGGAGAAAGAGGATGATTGAGGGGGTTTGGTTTGGATTGAGCTAAGGAATAAGAAGGGTGCAATTACCTTCTAGCTGTGGATCAAACTTGCAGGGAAATTATCAAGAGATGCAAAACATCCGTAGTTATAATGAGGTACTTTAATTACCCACATATAGACCGGCACAGTAGTGGTGTTAGGGGCAGCAAGGGGTAAGTGTTGTCCATCGTGCTCAGGAGCATTCTCTGCACCAGTTTGTGTCCAGTCTCACAGGAATGGGGGCACTGCTTGTCCTGGTTCTTGGAATGAGGTGGGCCAAACAGATAAAGTGATATTGGAGAAATATTTAGGGGATAGCAATCATTGTATCAGAGGAAGATGGTGGGTCATTATTACGATGCAGGAGGATACCATTCTGCCCATCATGCCTGCACTGGGTCTATCCCCTCATCTCAATCACCTGCCTTTTCCCCCTATCCCTGCTCACCGTTTCCATCCTGTTCCCTCCCGAATGCCTCAGTTGAAGGTGCCTCCTCTACATTTCCCGACAGACCATTCCAGACCCTCACCACTCACTGAGTAAAAAGGTTTTTTTTTCTCACATTATAATTGTTTCATTTGCATTTTAAACCTATGTCCTCTTATTCTTTTTTGATTTAACAAATGGGATTTAGGTTTGTCTGGGATTTCAACCCAGAACCTCTTGCATTGATGCTATGACATTCCAAAGTGAGAATTGTACTGCAAACCGATGAGAATAATTGGTCCACAGTGAGAGTAATTACCTGACAGAGGACAGACTGCAATTGGACAGGCCCAGAGCAGGGCTGGAGAAACTGGAACCGAAACCATATCTCAACAATGGCCTCCCTTCAAAGTGTGCTCCCTTGACAGAGGATGGTAGGACAAACAAATGTAGAGATCCCTGGATGACAAAGGAAAAGGAAACTAAGATGAAGTCAAAGAAGTGTGCTTAAGACAAGTGTCAGGTCAAAAACATAGCAGAGAACCAAGAGGAATATTGCAGGTTACAAGCAAACAACGATGAACAAGAGTAGGCCACTCAGCCCTATGAGTCAGGGCCAGTGTGGTGCTGGAAAAACACAGCAGCTCAGGCAGCATCCGAGGAGCAGGAAAATCAATGTTTTGGGCAGGAGCCCTTCATCAGGAATCTCCAGCATCTGAGGTCCTTCACTCAGCCCTGTGAGCCTGCTCCACCATTCAGTAAGATTGTGGCTGATCCGATTTTAACCACAACTTTACATTCCTGCATATTCCTGATAACCTTTCATCCCCTTGGGAAATAAAGAGTCGATCTAGCTCTACCTTTAAAAGGTTAGAGATTCTGCATCATTGCCTTTGAAGAAGAGAATTCCAATTACTCACAACCCTCTGAAAGAGAAAAATGTTTCATCGTCTCTGTATTTAATAGGGGACCCCTCATTTTTAACCAATGACCCTTGTAGGAAGAATAGAGGCATGGACCATTTTCTAAATGGTGAAAAATATTCAGAAGTCTGAAGTGCAAAGAAATGTGGGAGTTCTAGAGTGGGATTCTCTCAAGGTAAACTTGCAGGTTCAGTCAGTAGTTAGAAAGACAAATGCAATAATGGCATTTATTTTGAGAGGACTTGAATATAAAAGCAGGGATGTACTTCTGAGGCTCTATAAGGTTCTGGTCAGACCACATTTGGAGTATTGTGCACAGTTCTGGGCCCCATATCTCAGGAAGGATGTACTGGCCCTGGAACGTGTTCAGAAGAGGTTCGTAAGAATGGTCCCAGGAATGAACAGCTGAACATATGGGAAACGTTTGAGGACTCTGGGTCTGTACCCGAAGTTTAGAAGGACGAGGAGAGATCTAATTGAAATTTACAGAACAGTGAATGGCCTGGATAGAGTGGATGTTGGGAAGATGTTTCCATGGTGGGAGAGACTAGGACCTGAGGGCACAGCCTTATTCCTGAAGAAGGGCTTATGCCCGAAAAGTCGATTCTCCTGCTCCTTGGATGCTGCCTGACCTGCTGCGCTTTTCCAGCAACACATTTTTCAGCTCACAGCCTTAGAATAAAGGGAGGGCCTTTTGGAATGGAGATAAGGAGAAACTTCTTCAGCCAGAGAGTGGTGAATCTATGGACCTCACTGCCACAGAAGGCTGTGGAGGCCAGGTCATTAGTATATTTAAGACTGAGATCGATAGGTTCCTGAGTATCAAGGGTTAAGGGGAGAATGGGGTTGAGAAACCTAGCAGCCATGATTGAATGGTGGAGCAGACTCGATGGGCTGAATCCCTAATTACTGCTCCTATGTCTTATGGTCTTATGCTCTGACCCAGTGTGACCCTCATGTCTCTTTATTTCGACTTGTTTCAGCTCCGAGAAGCTAAAAGGAAAAATGAAGAGCTGATGGCTAAAATCCAGGCATCTCTGATCCATGTCTCTAAACCAGTGCCTCGAAAAATAGCTAAAATGATGGAGAAGCGCAAAGAGGAGTTGAGGAAGAAGGAAGCTGAGGTAAGAAATGTTATTGCAAATGGTCACTGGAACCTCTTGCCCACAGGTGCTGTCATGACAACTTGTCTTTACAGAAACTGTTTAGGACCGAAAGCAGTGTTCACCAGGAGGGGCTACAAGAGAAAGAACAGTCCTACATTCCCGGACCGAGAGGGAAAGGGATGTAGAGATTGTAATGAGCTCAGCCAGGTAGACCTCAAAGAATCTGAGTTCCCTGGTTGGGGCTGTGAACCTGGTCCAATCAGGGATCCCTGGCTGACAGATACAAGCAGGAGAGTCAGAGGCTCTGTTCACTCTGAGAGCTGGCTCTGAGGGAGTTAGACCAGTGTCAGATATTGTGTAAGTAAAGGGTGACTTGATGACTGGATACCAGCATCTGTGGAGAACTAGTACATGTGGCATATTTGGATTTTCAGAAGATTTTTGATAAGAACCCTCATAAGAGGTTAATGAACAAAAGTAAAGCATTGAATTGGGGTGGGGTGGTGGAGGTAATATCTTGGCATTGTGGGATGTGAGCATCACTGTCTGGACCAGCATTTATTGCCTGTCCCTAGTAGCCCCTTGGGAAGGTGGGGGTGAGCTGTCTTCTTGACCCGCTGCAGTAATGTGCTATGGGTAGACCCACAATGCCCTTGGGGAAGGAATTCCAGGATTCTGACCCAGTGACACTGAAGGAACAGCGGTATATTTCCAAGTCAGGATGGTGAGGGGGCTCAGAGGGGAACTTGCAGGGGGTGGTATTCCCTTATATCTGCTGCCTTGTCCTTCTAGATGGAAGTGGTCATGGGTTTGGAACTTTGAGGCACTCAATGCACTGACCTCTTTTTTTTTCAGATGTTTATGAAAGAGATCAATGACTTTGAAACAATACTGACCAAGTTGGAGCCAATCGGTGCTGAAAAAGAACGTGAGAGGTGAGAAAATCAGTCACAACAAAATCCTGGGAGTGAACCCAGCAGCAGGTCCCTGGGCACGATGGGCCATGTGGGCGGTACTGTAGCACGGTGGTTAGCACTGCTGCCTCACAGCGCCAGGGACTGAGGTTCAACACCCGCCTTGGGTGACTGTCTGTGTGGAGTTTGCACATTCTCCCCGTGTCTGTGTGGGTTTCCTCCGGGTGCTCCGGTTTCCTCCCACAGTCCAAAGATGTGCAGGTCAGGTGAATTGGCCATGCTACATTGCCCGTAGAGTTAGGTGCATTAGTCAGGAGTAAATATAAGGTGGGGGGGGGGTGGGTTATTCTTCGGAGGGTCAGTGTGGCCTGGTTGGGTCAAAGGGCCTGTTTCCACACTGTAGGGAATTTATCTAATCTATATGGCCTCCTTGTTGTGTGCCATTACAACTGTGCAATTTTTGCTGAATAATAAAATGCTCCCAATCCTCAATTTTGCTGCTTTTTCTGACAATATTATGCAATTCCTCTTTGAATCTAATATTTTCTCTCATTTCTTTTGTAAAACGTGGTTGAGCCACTTTTTCTGTTTAATTTTTGTGCCATACAGGAATTAATAATTGTTGCACATGTTCTTTAATTATGTTAAATATGTATTATTGCCGACTCATCAACCTCTTTACTAAGGGTTTCTGATTCATTCTTACTAATTCGTTCCTCAAATCCTCATCATTCTCTTTGTATAGATTCTGGACTTGACTATTTCACTCTACACCTCGGAACACTTCAACCCCAGGGCATCAATGTGGACTTCATCAGTTCCCTCATTTCCCCTCCCCCCTCTTTACCCCAGTTCCAACCTTCCAGCTCAGCACCGCCCTCATGACCTGTCCTACCTGCCAATCTTCCTTCCCACCTATCCACTCCACCCTCCTCTCTGACCTATCACCATTATCCCCACCTCCATCCACTTATTGCACTCTTAGCTATCTTCTCCCCAGCCCCACCCCCTCCCATTTATCTCTCCACCCTGGAGGCTCCCAGCCTTATTCCTGATGAAGGGCTCTGGCCCGAAACGTCGATTTTCCTGCTCCTCGGATGCTGCCTGACCTGCTGTGCTTTTCCAGCACCACTCTGATCTCGACTCTGATCTCCAGCATCTGCAGTCCTCACTGTCCAGTTTAATGAAGAATTGGACCATGTTATGGTTACTCTTCCCCAAGGGACACCACACAACAAGATTATAATTCTTTCTCATTACAAAGTCTAGGATAGCCTGCTTTCTGGTTGGATCCTCAAAGTATTGGTCTAAAAGGCCATCGTGTTCACACTCAGGAAATCCTCTTCCACAATACATTTGCTCATTTGGTTTGTCCAATCAATATATAAATGAAGGTCGCCCATGTAGGCCAGACCAAATAAGGATGGTAGTTTCCTTCCCTAAAGAACATTCGTGAACCAGATAGATGTTTCCTGACAACTGACAATGGATTCATGGTCATCATCAGATCTTTGATTCCAGATCTTTACTGAATTCAAATTTCAGCATTTGGCACAGTGGGATTTGAACACAGGCTCCCAGAACATTTTGTGTGTTCCTGGATTAACAGTTCAGTGATAGTACCTTAAGGTCACTGCCTGCTCTTGTTCCCTATTGCTCAGAGGGCAATAGACAAATCCTGACAATGGTTTCTGTCCCTTGGTGTTTATCTGTCCCAATCCACATTGGGATTTGCTGGGCCAATATTCTTCCTCATTATGGCCTTGTTTACTACTTTACTAACAATGCTACCCCTTCTCCTTTCCCTTTTGTCTGTCCTTCCTAATTAATAAATATCCCGGGATGTTCACTTCCCATTCTTAGTCATCCTGTAGCCATGACTCTATCCTAACTAGATCATAACAGTTTGTATCTATTTGTGTTGCTAATTCATCTACTTTATTGTGGATGTTCCATGCATTAAGACACAAAGACTTGTTTTTTTTTAACCTCATTAGTTAATTTAGCTTTATTTTGCACTTTGGCCCCATTATGTTTTCTGCCTCCCACCTTTGGTTCTCTCTTTTCAGCCTTTTGTTTCCACCCTTGTTTTTCCCTCCTGTGTTCTCCCTGCTCGCGTTCCCATTCTCCTGCCATTCTAATTTAAGTCCACCCTAACAGCATTAACAAGCTCATCAACAAGGGTATTGGTCCCCTTCCTCCCATAAACAACCAGTTTCCCCTCTCCCCACCTTACCCCAGTTCCAACCTTCCAGCTCAGTGCCATTCTCATGACCTGTTGGTCATCCCAGAACCATCCTTCCCAGAACCAGTCCCAATGTCCCAGGAATCTCAATCTTTCCTTCCTACCCCATTTCTCCAGTCACATATTCACCTAATATATTCTGTTCTTTTTACTCTCTCTAGCCCATGGCACTGTGATAATCCTGTGAGGTCCTACCTAACTCCCTATACTTGGCTTGTAAGACTTCATGTCTGTTTATAATTTTTTAAAAAAGCAATAATGGGATAGAAGATGAAAGACAAAACTAAGCTAGAACATAGACCTAGAACAGTGCAGCACAGTACTGGCCCTTCGGCCCATGATGTTGTGCTGGCCTTTTATCCCACTCTAAGATCAGACTAACCTACATACCCTTCATTGTACTAACTCCCATGGGCCTCTCCAAGAGTCACTTGAATGTCCCTAATGTCTCTGACACTACTCCCATCACTGGCAGTGCATTCCTCACACCCACCACTCTCTGTGTAAAGAACCTACATCTGACATCCTCCCTAAACCTTCCTCCAATGCACCTTGTGATAGCCATTTCCACCCTGGGAAAAAGTCTCTGTCTATCCACTCTATCTGTGCCTCTCATCATCTTGTACACCTCTATCAAGTCACCTCTCATCCTTCTTCACTCCAATGATAAAAACCCTAGCTCCCTCAACCTTTCTTCATAACACATGCCCCCCAGTGCAGGCAGCATCCTGGGAAATCTCCTCTGCACCCTCGCTAAAGCCTCCACATCTTTCCTAAATGAGGTGACCAGAACTGAACACAATATTCCAAGTGTCGATAGAGCTGCAGCATAACCTCGCGGCTCTTAAACTCAAGTCCCCTGCTAATGAAAGACAACACACTGTACACTTTCTTAACTCCATCAACTTGGGTGGCAACTTTGAGGGATCTATGTACATGGACCGCAATATCCCTCTGTTCCCTACACTGCCAAGAATCCTGCCTCTAACCCTGTAATCTGCAATCAAATTCGACCTTCCAAAGTGAATCAGTTCACACTTTTTCCAGATGGAACTCCATCTGCCACTTCTCAGCCCAGTTCTACATCCTGTCAATGTCCAATTGCAACTTACATCAGCCCTCCACACTATCCACAACTCCACCAACCTTCATGTCATTGGCAAACTTACTAACCCACCCCTTCCACTCCCTCATCCAAGTCATTCATCAAAATCACAAACAGCAGATGTTCCAGAACAGATCCCTGTGGAACCCCACTGGTCACCGAGCTCCAGGCTGAATACTTTCCATCTATTACCATCCTCTGTCTTCTATGGGCCAGCCAATCCTGTATCCAGACAGACAGGTCTCCCTGTATCCCATGTATTACTTTCTGAATGAGACTACCATGGGGAACCATATCAGGTTAGCACAGCTGCCTTGCAGCGCCAGGGACCCGGGTTTGATTCCAGCCTCGGGTGACTGTCTGTGTGGAGTTTGCACATTCTCCCCGTGTCTGTGTGGGTTTCCTCCGGGTGCTCCGGTTTCCTCCCACACTCCAAAGATGTGCAGGTGGATTGGCCATGCTACATTGTCCCATAGTGATAGGTGCATTAGTAGGGAGTAGGGGAATGGATCAGGGTGGGTTACTCTTCGGAGGGTCGGCGTAGATTTGTATGGCCAAAGGGCCTGTTTCCACACTGTAGGGAATCTAATCTAAGCTAAAAACATCTTGCTAAAATCTAATCCACTGCTCTACCTTTATTAATATGTTTTGTCACATCCTTAAGAATTCAATAAGGTTTGTGAGGCATGACCTGCCCCTCACAAAGCCATGCTGACTATCTCTAATCAAACCATGGTGTTCCAAGTAATTATAAATCCTGTCTCTCCGAATCCTTTCCAATAATTTGCCCATCACTGATGTAAGACTGACTGGTCTGTAATGCCCAGGATTATCCCTATTCCCAAGGGAATAACATTTGCCACCCTCCAATCATCTGGCATTCCCCAGTATACAGTGAGGACACAAAGATCATCACCAAAAGGGCAGCAATCTCTTACCTCACTTTCTGTAGAAACTTTGGGTATATCCCGTCTGACTTATCATTTCTTATGTTTTTCAAACCTTTCAGCACATTTTCCTTCTTAACACTAACCTGTTTGAGCATATCAGTCTGTTTCACACTGTCCTCTCAAACATCAACGTCCCTCTCAGTAGTGAATACTGAAGGAAAGTATTCATTGAGGACTTCCCCTACCTCCTCCGACTCCAGGCACATGTTCCCTCCACTGTCCCTGATCGGCCCTACCCTCACTCTGGCCATCCTCTTCTTCCTCACATAAATATAGAATGCCTTAGAGTTTTCCTTAATCCTACCTACTAAAGCTTTTTCATGCCCCCTTCTAGCTCTCCTAAGTCCATTCTTCAGTTCCTTCCTGGCTACCTTGTGATCCTCTAGAGCCCTGTCTGATCCTTGCCTCCTCAACCTTCAGTAAGCTTCCTTCTTTCTCTTGACTAGATGTTCCCCATCCCTTGTCACCCAAGGTTCCTTCACCCTACCATCCCTTCCTTGCCTCAGTGGGAAAGACCTATCCAGCTCTATCAGCGAGTGCTCCCTAAACAACCTTCATATTTCTATATTTCCCTGAGAACGTCCATTCCCAAATTAGGTGCCCTAGTTCCTGCCTAATAAAATTGTAATCCCCCCTCTCCCAGTGAAACACTTTCCCATACTGTCTGTTCCTGACCCTCTCCATGGCTATAGTAAAGGTCAGGGAGTAGTGATCTCTATCACGGAAATGCTTTTCCCCCCGAGAGATCTGACTCCTGGCATGGTTCGTTGCCAAGCACCAAATCCAATATGGCCTCCCCTCTAATCGGTCTTTCTATATATATAGAGCCAGGGCCCTTCCTGGACACACCTAATAAAAACTGCTCCATCCAAACTATTTGCAATAAGGAGGTTCCAATCAATATTAGGGAAGTTGAAGTTACCCATGATAACAACCCTGTTGCTTCCGCACATTTCCAAAATCTGCTTCCCAATCTGCTCCTGCGTGTCCCTGTTCCTTCTTTAATTTACAAGGCTAGCTAGCAATATAAAAGAAGATTGAAAAAAGTTTTTAAAAATATATATCAAAGTAAGAAAGAGGTGAAAGTAGATATTGAACCGTTGATAAATGAGGCTGAAGACGTAATAATGGGGAACAAAGAAATGGCAGAGGAACTGAATAGGTACTTTCCATCAGTCTCCATAACGGAAGTTACCAGCAACACACCAGAACTTCAAGGCAATTGGGGGCAGAGAGCGAGAACATGCTGGGGAAATGGGCTGAAAGGTCTCAAGGTGAATAAATCACATAGGACTATGCCCCTGGGTTCAGAAGGAGATAGCTGAGCAGATTGTAGAGGCTTTGGTGATGATCTTTCAGGAATCACTATAGTCAGGGAAAGTGGAGAATGTAACACCCATGTTTAAGAAGGGAGGGTGGTAGAGAATATAGGCTGGTTAGCCTGACCTCGGTCAGTTTAGACTCAGTTATTGAGGATGTACATGCAAGTACATGGTAAAATAGGGTGGAGACAGCAAACTTTGTAAAGGGGAGGTCATGCCTGACAGATGTGTTAGAATTCCTTGAGGAGGTAAGGAGGTCCTGATGAAGGTGTGTTTGGGCCCTTGGATGGTGAGGAGGGAAACGGACATGTGTTCCACCATTTGTGGTTGCAGGGGAAGGTGTTGTGGGGCTGTTGTGTAGGGAGGTGGTGTGTGGGGTGGGGATGGGGTGTTGGGAATGAAGGAGGAGTGGACTCGGGTATTCCAGAGAGAACAGTCCCTGCAGAAGGCTGACAAGGGACAGGAGGAGAATCTGTGTTTGGTGGTGGCACTGTGCTGGAGGTGGCAGAACTGGCAGAAATGATGCTCTGGATGTGGATGCTGTTGGGATGGTAGGTGCAGACAAGAGGGTCCTTATCACTGTTGTGGAAGGGAAGAGAGTAGGTGATGGGTCAGACCCGGCTGGGGGTCCTGTCAACTGCAGCGCTGAGATTCCTCAATTGAGGAAGAAGGTGGACATTTTGGATGCTCCCTTTTAGAAGTTGGCACCATCAGAACACATGCAATGGAGACAGAGGAAGTGGGAGAATGGAATAGAGTCTTTACAGGAAACAGGGTGTGGGAATCTGTCTAGGAGAAAGTGAGGACTGCAGATGCTGGAGATCAGAGCTGAAAAATGTGTTGCTGGAAAAGCGCAGCAGGTCAGGCAGCATCCAAGGAACAGGAGAATCGACGTTTCGGGCATAAGCCCTTCTTCAGGAATCTTGTGAGAATGTGTCGTCAAGGTAACTCTGGGAGGCAGTGGGTTTATAGTGCTTATTGGTGGCCAGCCTATCCATAGAAATGGAAACAAAGATATTGAGGAAGGGAAGGAAGGAGTCAGATGAAGAAGAGAATGAGGTGGAAACTGGAAGTGAAATTGCTATATTTTTCCAATTGTGGATGAGAGGCGGACGCAGCATCGATGATTTCATCAGTGTACCACAGAAAGGGTTGTGGATGGTGGCCAGGGTAGGATTGGAATAAATCTGTCGGTCTGTCACTCTCTCTCTTTCTCTCTGGCTCTGGTTTTCTGACTCTCTCTCTCAGTTCCAGCTCCACCTACTGCCTACTCCTTCATCTATCCCCTGCCCCATCTCCAGCAAAAATATCAACCTTTCCCCAGCCACATTTAGATCAGAAGGACGATTGCTGGACCCAAAACATTAAATCCGCTTTCTTTCCTCAGATGCTGCTGAGTATTTCCAGCAATTTATGTTTTTGTTCCTGATTTGCAGCATCTGCAGTATTTGTTTTCGAGCTAGATAGGTTCTTGATCAGTAAGGGGATCAAATCTTTCCAGCTGAAAGCAGGAACATGGGGCTGTGAAACATTTGAGCCATAACTGAATGATGGAGCAGACTCAATGGGCTGAATGGCCTAACTCTGCTTCCATATCTTCTATGGTCTTTGGATACAAAATATCTCCACAGAGTCTGGTATCCTGTAACCAAGGCCCGGTTGGAGCCTTGACTCTGATGACTGTCCTCAGAGCCAGCTCTCAGACTGAACAGAATCTCTGACACTCCTGTTCATATCTGTCAGTCAGGCTCCTGGACGGGGGCTCTGTTAATCTGGTCCACCAAGGAACTTATTCAATGAAGTCCAACTCGTTGACCTCAGTACAATCAGGACATACCTCCCTCTCTGAATCGGAGGAAACAGGCTAGTTCTTCTTTTTTGTAGTTTCCCCTGAGGTGTTTTATCACCGGGTCAGGTTCCCCCTGAGGTGTTTTATCACCGGGTCAGGTTCCCCCCTGAGGTGTTTTATCACCGGGTCAGGTTCCCCCTGAGGTGTTTTATCACCGGGTCAGGTTCCCCCTGAGGTGTTTTATCACCGGGTCAGGTTCCCCCCTGAGGTGTTTTATCACCGGGTCAGGTTCCCCCTGAGGTGTTTTATCACTGGGTCAGGTTCCTCCTGAGGTGTTTTATCGCCGGGTCAGGTTCCTCCTGAGGTGTTTTATCACCGGGTCAGGTTCCCCCTGAGGTGTTTTTTCACCGGGTCAGCTTCCCCCTGAGGTGTTTTTTCACCGGGTCAGCTTCCCCCTGAGGTGTTTTTTCACCGGGTCAGGTTCCTCAGCAGTGGACCCAATACCGACCCTTGCGGTACACCACTGGTAACTGGACTCCAGGATGAACATTTCCCATCAACCACCACCCTCTGTCTTGTTTCAGCAAGCCAATTACTGATCCGAACTGCTATATCTCCCACAATCCCATTCCTGTGCATTTTGTACAATGGCCTACTGTGGGGAACCTTATCGAACACCTTGCTGAAATCCATATACACCACATCAACTGGTTTACCCTCATCTACCTGTTTGGTCACCTTCTCAAAGAACTCAATAAAGTCTGTGAGGCACAACTTACCCTTCACAAAACCGTGCTGACTATCTCTAATCAAATTATTGTTTTCTAGATGATTATAAATCCTATCTCTTATCATCCTTTCCAACACTTTACCAACAACTGAAGTAAGGCTCACTGGTCTATAATTACCAGGGTTGTCTCTACTCCCCTTCTTGAACAGGGGAACCACATTTGCTATCCTCCAGTCTTCTGGCACTATTCCTGTAGACAATGATGATTTAAAGATCAATGCCAAAGGCACGGCAATCTCCTCCCTGGCTTCCCAGAGAATCCCAGGATAAATCCCATCTGGCCCAGGGGACTTATCTATTTTCACACTTTCCAGAATTGCTAACACCTCCTCCTTGTGAACCTCAATCCTATCTAGTCTAGTGGCCTGTACCTTAGTATCCTCCTCGACAAAGTTGTCTTTTTCCAGTCTGAATACTGATGAAAAATATTCGTTTCGCACTTTCACTTTCTCCTCTGACTCCATGCATAACTTCCCACTACTGTCTTTGAGTGGTCCTAATTTTACTCTAGTCATTCTTTTATTCCTGATATACCTATAGAAAGCTTTACAGTTTTTCTTGATCCTATCTGCCAATGACTTTTCATGTTCCCTCTGGCTCTTCTGAGCTCTCTCTTTAGGTCTTTCCTGGCTACCTTGTAACCCTCAGGCGCCCTAACTGAGCCTTCACATCTCATCCTAACATAAACCTCCTTCTTCCTCTTGACCAGAGATTCAACTTCCTTAGTAAACCACAGCTCCCTCTCTCAGCCACTTCCTCCCTGCCTGACAGGTACATACTTATCTCGGACACACAGTCGTTGTTCCTTGAATAAGCTCCACATTTCTATTGTGCCCATCCCCTGCAGTTTCCTTCCCCATGTATGCTTCCTAATCGCATCATCATTGCCTTTCCCCCAGCTATAACTCTTCCCCTGCGGTATATACCTCTCCCTTTCCATCACTAAAGTAAACATAACCGGATTGTGGTCACTATCACCAAAGTGCTCACCTACTTCCAAGTCTAACATCTGGTCGGGCTCATTACCCAGTACCAAATCTAAAGTGGCTTTGCCCCTTGTTGGCCTGTCTACATACTGTGTCAGGAAGCCCTCCTGCACACACTGGACAAAAACTGACCCATCTATAGTACTCGTACTATAGTGTTCCCAGTCAGTATTTGGAAAGTTAAAGTCCTCCATCACAACTACCCTGTCTCTCTCACTCCTATCCAGAATCATCTTTGCTATCCTTTCCTCTACATCTCTGGAACTATTCGGAGGCCTATAGAAAACTCCCAACAGGGTGACCTCTCCTTTCCTGTTTCTAACCTCAGCCCATACTACCTCAGTTAACGAGTCCCCAAACATCCTTTCTGCAACTGTAATACTGTCCTTGACCAACAATGCCACACCTCCCCCTCTTTTACCATCTCTCTGTTCTAACTGAAACATCTAAATCCTGGAATCTGCAACAGCCATTCCTGTCCCTGCTCTATCCATGTCTCCGAAATGCCCACAACATTGAAATCCCAGGTACCAACCCATGCTGCAAGCTCACCCACCTTATTCTGGATGCTCCTGGCATTGAAGGAGTCACACTTCAAACCAACTTCCTGCTTGTTGGTGAACTCTTGCAACCTTCAAACCATATCTCTGACTTGACTACTCTCAACCTCCTGTGCACTGGAACTACAATTCAGGTTCCCATCCACCTGCTGAATTAGTTTAAATCCTCCCAAAGAGCAAATATCCCCCCCAGGATATTGGTATCCCTCTGGTTCAGATGAAGACCATCCTGCTTGTAGAGGTCCCACCTTCCCCAGAAGGAGCCCCAATTATCCAGTTATCTGAAACTCTCCATCCTGCACCATCCCTATAGCCACGTGTTCAACTTCCCTCTCTCCCTATTCCTTGCCTCACTAGCACGTGGCACGGGCAACAAACCAGAGACAACAACTCTGTTCGTCCTAGCTCTAAGCTTCCACCCTAGCTCCCTGAATGTCTTCCTTAGATCCCCATCCCTTTTCCTACCTATGGCGTTGGTGACTATGTGGGCCACGACTTGGGGCTGCTCTCCCTCTCCCTCAAGGATCCCGAAAACATGATCTGAGACATCACGGACCCTGGCACCTGGGGGCAACACACCAACCGTGAGTCCGTCTCGTCCCCACAGAACCTCCTCTCTGTCACCTTAACTATGGAGTCCCCAATGACTGAAGCTTTGCTCCTCTCCCCCTAATTCTTTTCTAAGTGACAGGGACAGACTCTGTGCCAGAGACCTGTACTCCATGGATTACCCCTGGTCAGTTGTTCCTGCCCAACAGTATCCAACAGTTGAGGGGAACGGCCACAGGGGATCCCTGCACTGCCTGTTGGTTCCCTTTCCGTCCCCTGACAGTAACCCATTTACCTTTTTCTTGTACCTGAGGTGTGACTACTTCCCTGTAACTCCTCTCAATAACCCCCTCTGCCTCCCCGATGATCCAAAGTTCATCCAGCTCCAGCTTCAGCTCCAGTTCCCTAATGCAGTTTTTGAGGGTCTGTTTCCGTGCTGCATATCTCTTTGACTCTATCAGTCACCTAGACCAACAGGTTTCCCAAATTGAATCAATCCCATCTTCCTGCATTTGGCCAATAATCCCTCGAAATCTTTCTTATTCATGTACTTGTCAAAATGTGTTTTACATGTTGTAATTGTACCCACCTTTCCCATGTCCTCTACTTGTTCATTCCAAGTAGTCATTTGCTGGGGTCCTAGCTTGAACTGCCTGCCACTTGGAAAGTTTCCTATGTGTTCCTCCATTTCTTGTCTGCTAACCATTTCTGTTTCCTGGATGATGCAATGATTCCTCTGGGCCTCTGCCTGAGGGATTTTTGCAGCTGCCAGACTTCGACCAATTCAGTTCACTTCATATGATATCAGGAAACAGTTGGAAACTCTGAATACCGCAAAAGCTACAGGCCCTGACAACATTCCGCCAATAGTGTTGAAGACTTGTGCTCCAGAATTTGCCACTCCCCGAGCCAAGATGTTCCAGTACAGTTACAGCACTGGCATCTACACAACAATGTGGAAAATTAACCAGGTACATAAAGCAGGACAGATCCAACCGGCCAATTCCCGTCCCATCAGTCTCCCCTCGATCCTCAGTAACGTGATGGATGGTGTCAGTAACAGTGTTATCAAGCAGCACCTACTCAGCAATAACCTGCTCAGTGACACCCAGTTTGGGTTCCCCCAGGGTCACTCAGCTCCTGACCTCATTCCAGCCTTGGGTCAAACATGGACAGAAGAGCTGAATTCCAGAGGGGAGGGGAGAGGGACAGCCCTTGATATCTAGGCTGTATTCAACCGAGTGTGGCATCAAGGAGCCCAGGCAAAACTGCAATCAATTAATATCAGGGGGCAATTCTCCGCTGGTTAGAGTTAGACCTGACACAGAGGAAGATGGCTGTGGTTGTTGGAGGGTCAGTCATCTCAGCTCCAGGACATCCCTGCAGGAGTCCCTCAGGGGAGTGTCCTCGGCCCAACCATCTTCAGCTGCTTCATCAATGACCTTCCCTCCACCAGAAGGTCAGAAGTGGGGGATATTCCCCAATGATTACACAATGTTCAGCACCGTTCACAACTTCTCAGATACTGAAACAGTCCATGTTCAAATACAACAAGATCTGGACAATCTCCAGGCTTGGGCTGACAAGAGGCAAGTAACATTTGTGCCACACACATACCAGGCTATGACCATCATCAACAAGAGAGAACCCAACCATTGTCCTTTAATGTTCACTAGCATTACAATTTCTAAGTGCATCACAGACTTTACTATTATCCAGAAACTGAAATGGGCTTGCCGTGTAAATCTTGTGGTTAGAGGTTAGGTTGCTGACAGGAATAAACTCCCCTCCTGACTCCCCAAAGCCTGTTCACCATCGACAAGGCACAAGTCAGGAGTGTGATGGAATACTCCCCACTTGCCCCTGGATGGGGGCAGCTCCAACAACACTCAAGAAGCTCAGCACCATCCAGGATAAAGCAGCCCGCTTGCTTGGCACCACATTCACAATGAGATGTACTGCACCTTTAAGAGATTGGTTCTGTTCTGTTTCTTTTACAGAGGTGTGTGTTCACAGGTGTGCTGAAATGTCTCCTTCAGAAGGCAGTTGGTAAACAGCTTTTGCGTTCTCCTTGGGTTTTTTTAAAATGAGACAGACGAACCATCAGTGGATGGGGCCAGGAACCCCAGACGCAGGAAAGGTTCTCGTTTTGCTTTCAGTAATGTGAAGTTTTCTGCTTCTGCAAGATTGAAACCTTAGACAGTGAGGCTTCCTCTTAAGAATCAAAAGGGGAACATTGATTCTTTCTGCTGAACTAGAGAGACAGCACATGAGAATCCAAACTTGTGCTGAATTGCCTGTTTGCCAAACTTAATCGGATGCTGCTGATATTAGAACAATTGATTGTTCATGGTTAAGTAATACATTACCTTGTTGGGTATTGAATTGAATTGAATTTATTGTCATGTGTATCGAAGCACAGCGAAGAGCTTTGTCTTGTGAGCAACACAGGTAGATCACAGAGTTAAGTCGCTTAGATAGTAAATAATAGGTAAACGGCGGCAAAAACAACAACACAGGGACAGGCAAATGTTAAGAGTTTTTGAGTCCATTCAGTATTCTAACAACAGTCGGGTAGAAACTGTTTCAAAACCGGCTGGTGCGTGTGTTCAGGCTTCAGTACCTTCTCCCCGATGGTAGAGGTTGGAGAAAAACATTGTCAGGGTGGGATGGATCTTTGAGAATCCTGGTGGCCTTTCCTTGACAGCGGGCCTGGTAGATGGATTCTATCGATGGGAGGTTGGCCTTTATGATTGTCCAGGCCAATTTCCCCACTCTCTGTCACCGTCTCTGATCTTGAATGGTACAGTTGCCATACCAGGTAGTGATACATCCAGACAGAATGCTCTCGATGGTGCACCTATAAAAGTTGGCAAGGGTATTCGCCGTCATGCTAAACTTCCTCAGCTGCCTGAGGAAGAAGAGATGTTGTTGGGCCTTTGTAACCAGTGCGTCCACATGAAGAGTCCAAGAAAGCTTGCTCAAGACCACTCCCAGGAGCTTGACACTCTCCACTCGTTCCACCTCTGTGCTGTTAATGTGCAGGGGAGCATGAGGAACATCCTGCTGAAAGTCAATAATGAGTTCCTTGGTTTTGCTGGCATTGAGAGCTGGGTTGTTCTCAGTGCACCATTTTTCCAGGTCTTCCACCTCCCGTCTGTAGTCTGTTTCGTCGCTGGGTATTTCAATCGAGTAAAGTTGAATCATGTTGTAAAAATGAAATGTGTTTTAATTAAAACCTGGTGATGGATCAGTTACAGCACCTTACATTTGCCTTTAAATAAATATAAAAGTTAGGGTGTTGGCTGTCTCCTTACAGTACACTGGGCGTGGTGCAAGGTCTGGTCTGGTCCATAACAAGTATTGCTCTGTCCACCACCGGTGCTCAGGAGCAGCAGTGAGTACCAACAGCATTTATGCCCTGCAGAAATTCACCAAAGATCCTCAGGCAGCACCTTCCAGCCCCATGACCACTTCCATCTAGAAGGACAAGGACAGCAGGTACATGGGAACACCACTCCCTGCAAGTTCCCCTCTGAGCCCCCTCACCACCCTGACTGGGAAATATATTGCCGTTCCTTCAGTGTCACTGGGTCAGAATCCTGGAATTCCCTCCCTCAGGGACATTGTGTGTCACCCTACAGCACATGGACTGCAGCGGGAAGAGAAGTCAGCTCACCCCCACCTTCACAAGGGACAACTAGGGACGGGCAATAAATACTGGGCCCAGCCAGTGACACTCATATGTATGAGTGGATTAGAATAATTCTTATTTTCTGCTTCCTGTTTGCTAACCAATTCCCAACCCATGCTAGTATGTTATCCCTAATCCCACATACTCTGATTCTGCACACTCTGAAATGGAAACGCTGTGTCTTTTCCAGGCCCAGCAGTACGGTCCATATTCAGGAGGTACCTTCTCCTTTGAAGGAGGCGTTTGTTCCCTGTGTGAGAGTGGAGGAAGATCACACTTTTATTGAGAATCTTCGGAAGAGGCTGGATGAGGAGGGCAAGGCAAGGAAGGAGCGGGAGAAACGACGACGGCGAGTGTTATTGGATCAGCTGCAGGCGCACGAGGCCCAGGAGGTAGGACGGTGCAGTGCAGCAACTAAGACCTGTCCTTGGAATTTACTGCTGGAGGCACAATGTAATGTACTGGCTCCACAGTTATTTATATATCAATGAGGATGTGGACATTGAATGTACAACATCAACGTTAGCAAACAACACAAAAATAGTTGGGATGGCAGGTGGTAAGGATGACAGAAGGAGTCTACAGAAGGATATCGACAGGCCATGTGGGTGGGCAAAAACTTGGCTCGTGGAATATAATGTGGGGAATATAGTTTGGCAGGAAGAACAGAAAGGCTGCAGAAAGCTCCAACACAGAGTGATTTTGAGTGACAGATTTAGAATGCAGAGCTTAAAAAGGTCAGTCCAGCACAGGGAAGGTAAATGCAAGGTTGGCCTTTATTTAAAAGAGCGAGTGTATTGAACATGCACAGGGTATCCCAGGTTTCACAGGGGAGATGTGGAAAGACCCCCTTGTGGGAGAATCCAGGGCCAGGAGGTATCATCTCAGAATAAGGGTTTGCACATTGAATCCAGGGATGAGGAGGAATCTTTTCTTTCAGAGGGGAATGAATCTGTGGAATTCTTTACCACAGAGAGCTGTCAGGGTTGGGTTGTCAAGTAGATTAAGGACTGAAATAGACAAGAGTTTTAAACAATGAGAGAATCAAGAGTTATGGGGGGAAAGGGAGGAAAGTGGGGTCGATCTCATTGAATGTCCAAAGATGTTTGAGTTAGTTGGATTGGCCATGCTAAGTTGCAGAGATATGTAGATTAGATGTGTTAGCCATGGAGAAATATAGGGTAGGAAGATGGGTCTGGGCGGGATGCTCTTCGGAGGTTGGTGTGGACTTGTTGGGCTGAATGTCCTGTTTCCTCACAGCAGGGAGTCTATGGAACGGCACAGCAGATTTGATGGGCTGAGTGGTCTATTTATGTCTTAATGTTCACTTCAAGTTCATGGACTAAAATCTTTACTGAAAATAAATCACATCTTCATAACAGCATCAATACAGTGGGAGGGAGTGGGTGGTATTAGAAACGGGGTATTGTCGGGAGTTGAGTGTTGTGGTTGACTGACACTCGTGGAAAGTTGGGGACTATAGAAAGTTGAAAATGTGTTGCTGGAAAAGCGCAGCAGGTCAGGCAGCATCCAAGGAGCAGGAGAATTGATGTTTCGGGCATTAGCCCTTCTTATGCTCCTGCTCCTGCTTCTTCGATGCTGCCTGACCTGCTGCGCTTTTCCAGCAACACATTTTCAGCTCTGATCTCCAGCATCTGCAGTCCTCACTTTCTCCCCAACTATAGAAAGTTACCAGGTTATGGGAATTGTGAGGGGAAGGGGCTCACAGGGTGTAATGAATCCATCTTTTGTATGCATTCTTTTTGTGTACTGCAAAGCCAGAAATGAGCCAGAAATAGGTCAGCATCATAATATTCAGGGATTATGAAAGTTCCACTCTTGACTGCTGCATTTAACCATTCCAAACTTTCCTTCAATACTACAGTGAAGGAGGGTGGAGTTTATTGCAAGGATATCAATAAGTGTCTCAAAATAATATCGGGGTCATGGAAGAGTAGTTCTGGGGTCACAGTTAGTTGGAGAGGAAGCGAGATAAAGATAGAAGCAAACCACAAGCAGAAAACAACTTTAATTGAACTGTTGAAAAAAGAACTGAACTACATGGGTTAGAGGTGCCGGTGTTGGACTGGGGTGGACAAAGTTAAAAATCACACAACACCAGGTTATAGTCCAACAGGTTTATTTGGAACCACCTGATGAAGGAGCATCGCTCCGAAAGCTGGTGCTTCCAATTAAACCTGTTGGACGAGAACCTGGTGTTGTGTGATTTTTAACAACGATCTACATGGAGTCTGTGTAATGGGAACTCAGTGAGAGGTCAAGCTTAGCTGGATGGCTCCATGCTGTTCACACTCAGGATGAAGGTCCAGGGGTTAGATGTTAGAATCAAGGACTCCTGGAGACTGCAGCAAGCTGTGAGGGCACAAACGAAGCTGCACTTTCAATCAGTCAGGCAAGCTGTAAGCAAAGAGTGAAGGAAGCCCACAGTCAGGTACTTGCTTCGTGCAACTGAGCAGAAATAAAGTGCAAGAAACTTGGTGAAGCGAGATGTCAGTAAAAGGATGGAATTGTACCTGGAAGTGCCGGAGAATCCAGGGGAATGAAGCCCTGGAGAAGGAAGGTATTAATTTATTAAATCATTAAGGCACCCCCTCACATCAAACAACAGATGAAATCAAAACAGATCACATTCTCAGCAATCCTAAGGTTTCCATAGATCTTGTGGACCACCAAATCTCATTAAATCTTCACAAGGGATTACAATTCACACAGTCACAGAATCATGCAGGGTCAGAAGAGGGTCTTTGGCCCATCAAGTCTGGACTATCAAAACTAAATCTACACCAGTCTCATATTCCACAATAGGCCCAGAGCATAGAACAATGAACAGAACAGTTCGGCCCTCAATGTTGTGCTGGCCTTTTATCCTACTCTAAGATCAGACTAACCTACATACCCCTCATTGTACTATCATCCATGGGCCCATCTCGCTTCACTTAAATGTCCCTAATGTCTCTGACTCTATTACTACCACTGGCAGTGCATTCCTCACACCCACCACTCTCTGTTTAATGAACCTCCATCTGACATCTCCCCTAAACCTTCCTCCAATTACCTTAAAATTATGCCCCCTCATGATAGCCATTTCCACCCTGGGAAAAAGTCTCTGTCTATCCACTCTATCTATGCCTCTCATCATCTGGTACACCTCTATCAAGTCACCTCTCATCCTTCTTTGCTCCAATGATAAAAACCCTAGCTCCCTCAACCTTTCCCCTCCAGTTCAGGCAGCATCCTGGGAAATCTCCTCTGCACCCTCGCTAAAGTCTCCACATCTTTCCTATAATGAGGTGACCAGAACTGAACACGATATTCCAAGTGTGGTCTAACCAGTGTCCTATAGAGCTGCAGCATAACCTCGTGGCTGTTAAGCTCAATCCCCGTGCTAATGAAAGCTAACATACCGTACGCCTTCTTAACAACCCTATCAACTTGGGTGGCAACTTTGAGGGATCTATGTACATGGACTGCAATATCCCTCTGTTCCCCACACTGCCAAGAATCCTGCCTCTAACCCTGTAATCTGTAATCAAACTCGACCTTCCAAAGTGAATCAGTTCACACTTTTTCCAGGTTGAACTCCATCTGCCACTTCTCAGCCCAGTTCTGCATCCTCTCAATGTCCAATTGCAACTTACAACAGCCCTCCACACTATCCACAACTCCACCAACCTTCGTGTCATCGGCAAACTTACTAACCCACCCCTTCCACTTCCTCATCCAAGTCATTTATAAAAATCACAAACAGCAGAGGTCCCAGACAGATCCCTGTGGAACCCCACTGATCCCCGAGCTCCAGGCTGAATACGTTCCACCTACTACCACTCTCTGCCTTCAATGGGCCAGCCAATTCTGCATCCCATGCCTCCTTACTTTCTGAATGAGCCTATCATGGGGAACCTTATCAAACACTTTACTAAAATCCATGTACACCACTTCCACTGCTCTACCTTCATCAATGTGTTTTGTCACACCCTCGAATAATTCAATAAGGTTTGTGAGGCATGACTTACCCCTCACAAAGTCACGCTGACTATCTCTAATCAAATGACGCTTTTCCAATTAATCAGAAATCCTATCTCTCAGAATCCTCTCCAATAATTGCCCACCACAGACGTAAGACTGATTGGTCTGTAATTCCCAGGATTATCCCTATTCCCATTCCTGAATGAAGGAATAACATTTGCCATCCTCCAATCAAAGGCCCTACCCTAGTGGACAGTGAAGACACAAAGATCATCACAAAAGAGGCAGCAATCTCTTACCTCACTTACAATAATAACTTTGGGTATATCCTGTCTGGCCCAGGATACTTACCTAGCCTCATTTTTCAAACTTTCCAGCAAACTTTCCTTCTTAACACTAACCTGTTTGAGCATATCAGTCTGTTTCACACTGTCCTCTCAAACATCAACGTCCCTCTCAGTAGTGAATACTGAAGCAAAGTACTCATTGAGGACTTCCCCTACCTCCTCCGACTCCAGGCACATGTTCCCTCCACTGTCCCTGATTGGCCCTACCCTCACTCCTGCCATCCTCTTCTTCCTCACATAAATATAGAATGCCTTAGAGTTTTCCTTAATCCTACCCACTAAAGCTTTGTCATGCCCCCTTATCACTCTCCTAAATCCATTTTCAGTTTCTCCTTAGCTACCTTGTAACAATTGAGAGCCCTGTCTGATCTTTACCTCCTCAATCTGAAGTAAGCTTCTCTCTTCCTCTTGACTAGATGTTCCCCATCCCTTGTTATCCAAGGTTCCTTCACCCTACCATCCCTTCCTTGCCTCACTGTGACCAACCTGTCCAGCACTGTCAGCAAATGCTCCCTAAACATATAACAATACAGCACAGAACAGGCCCTTCGGCCCACGATGTTGTGCCAAACATTTGTCCTAGCTTAAGCACCTATCCATGTACCTATCCAATTGCCACTTAAAGGTCACCAATGATTCTGACTCTGCCGCTCCCACAGGTAGCGCATTCCATGCCCCCACCACTCTCTGGGTAAAGAACATCCCCCCCATACCTTCCACCCTTCACCTTAAATTTATGTCCCCTTGTAACACTCTGTTGTACCCGGGGAAAAGGCTCTGACTGTCTACTCTATCTATTCCCCTGATCATCTTATAAACCTTTATCAAGTCACCCCTCACCCTTCGCCGTTCCAATGAGAAAAGGCCTAGCACTCTCAGCCTATCCTCGTACGACCTATTCTCCATTCCAGGCAACATCCTGGTAAATCTCCTCTGCACCCTCTCCAAAGCTTCCACATCTTTCCTAAAGTGAAGTGACCAGAACCGCACACAGTACTCGAAATGTGGCCTTACCAAGGTCCTATACAGCTGCAACATCACCTCACGACTCTTGAATTCAATCCCTCTGCTAATGAACGCTAATACGCCATAGGCCTTTGTACAAGCTCTATCCACCTGAGTGGCAACTTTCAAAGATCTATGAACATAGACCCCAAGATCCCTCTGTTCCTCCACCTTACTAAGAACCCTACCGTTAACCCTGTATTCCGCATTCTTATTTGTCCTTCCAAAATTGACAACCTCACACTTGAACTCCATCTGCCACTCCTCAGCCCAGCTCTGCATCATATCTAAGTCCCTTTGCAGCCGACAACAGCCCTCCTCACTGTCCACAACTCCACCAATCTTCGTATCATCTGCAAATTTACTGACCCACCCTTCGACTCCCTCTTCCAAGTCATTAATAAAAATTACAAACAGCAGAGGACCCAGAACTGATCCCTGCGGAACTCCACTTGTAACTGGGCTCCAGGCTGAATATTTACCATCTACCACCACTCTCTGACTTCGACCGGTTAGCCAGTTCTCTATCCAACTGGCCAAATTTCCCTCTATCCCATGCCTCCTGACTTTCCGCATAAGCCTACCAAAACAATCTCCACATTTCTGTCATGCATTTTCCTGAGAATGTGTTCCCAATTTAGATGCCCTAGTTCCTGCCAATAGCCGTGTAATTTGCCCCCCGCCCCCCCCAATAAATACTTTCCCCATACTGTCTGCTCCTAACCTTCTCCATGACTATAGTAAAGGTCAGGGAGTTATGATTGCTACCACTGACATGCTCTCCCACTGAGAGATCTGACACCTCACCTGGTTTGTTGCCAAGCACCAGATCCAAAATGGCCCCCCTTCTAGTTGGCCTATATACTTATTGTGTCAGGAACCCTTCCTGGACACACCTGACAAAAACTGCTCCAGCTAAAACTATTTGAACTAAGGAGGTTCCAATCAATATTAGGGAAGTTAAAGTCACCCAAGATAAAACCCTGTTCCTTTCCAAAATCTGCTTCCCAATCTGTTCCTGTTGCTGTTGGGGGGCTGTAGAAAATTCCCAATAAAGTGACTGCTCCTTTCCTGTTTCTGACTTCCACCCATACCGAGTCTGTAGACAAACACTCCTCGAAGACCTCCCTTTCTGAGCTACAGAGCCAGGCTCAGTGCCCGAGAACTGGCTACTGTGGTTTTCCCCTCATACCCCCTAACAGTATCCAAAGGTGTACACTTATTACTGAGAGGATCCCTGCACTGTCTGCCTGTTCCCTTTCCCTCTCCTGGTGGTCACCTTTATCCTGTAACGGAGGTGGGACTATCTCCCTATAACTCCTCTCTATCACCCCCTCAGCCTCCCAAATGATCTGAAGTTCATCCAGCTCCAGCTCCCTAACACGGTCTGAGAGGATCTGGAGTTGGGTACAGATCTCCCAGGGGAAGTGAGTGGGTCACCAGTGGGTGACCCTTACGTCCCACATCCTGCAAGAGGAGCACATACCTGCCCTCGCCTCCATCCCCTCCACTCGAAATTACCAAGAGAGATTAAATAAATAAAAAAACTTACATTTTGAACCCTTCACTAGGTTTTTTTTTGGAAGGTTGGTTTCTTTAGAGCAGTGAAGGCTGAGGGGGGGACCTGATCGAGGTGGATAAGATTTTGAGGGGCTTGGACGGGGGGGGATAGAAAGCAGCTGTTCCCCCTTAGTCACAGGGACAATAACAAGGGGGAACATTTTAAGTTGAAAGGAGGGGGAGGGTATATCAGGTCACATACCCAGCAATCCCCGTGTCCACATCCATGCCTGTTGAGCCTTTGCTCCTATTCACGAGGTAAGTATTTAACAGTAAAATTTACCTTCCTGGCAACCCTCTGGTCTGCGCTCTCACCACTCCTATTGCTGCAATGGGTACCTCTGCTGATAACCTTGGATGGTGTGATATTTCAGACGCTCATCCAAGTACTTTTCAAAGGTTGTGAGGCTTCCCAACTTCATACACCCACCACCCAATGGGTGAAAAGACTTCCCCCCCCCCCACCCCCCCATTAAACCTCCTGTCTTTCACCTTAAAATGTTCCCCCTTGTTATTGTCCCTGTGATTAAGGGGGAACAGCTGCTTTCTATCCCCCCCCGTCCAAGCCCCTCATAATCTTATCCACCTCGATCAGGGTCCCCCTCAGCCTTCTCTGCTCTAAAGAAACCAACCTGAGCTTCTCCAGCCTGTCTTCATCACTAACCTGCTCCATCCCAGGCAGTATCCTGGTGAATCCCCTCTGTACCCCCCTCCCAGTACAATCCCATCCTTCCTATAGTGTGGGCACCAGAAACTGCACACAGTCCTCCAGCTGTGTCCTCCCTAAACTCCTGTACAGCTCCACCAGAACCTCCCTGCTCTGATCATCCAGATTTTTATTGAGTTCAAGTTCCAACATGACAGGATAGAAGCCCATATGCCTTGAATATGGTCTCTGGATTAATAGCCTAACAATAATACAATCAGCCCAGCGGCTCCCTCTCGATATCTCACCCTAATGGGAACGTATTGGGTCTGTGCTTCCTCCCCAAACCACTTCCTTTTTGAATGCATCTTCAGTGCATCGGATGCTGAGGGGTGACCTGATAGAGGTTTATAAACTCATGAGGGGCATGGATAGGGTAAATAGACAAAGTCTTTTCCCTGAGATTGGTGAGTCCAGAACTAGCGGGTACAGGTTTAGGGTGAGAGGGGAAAGATATAAAAGAGACCTAAGGAGCAACTTTTTCACACAGAGGGTGGTACGTGTATGGAATGAGCTGCCAGAGGATGTGATGGAGGCTGGTACAATTACAACATTTGGATGGGGATATGAATAGGAAGGGTTTGGAGGGATATGGGCCGGGTGCTGGCAGGTGGGACTAGATTGGGTTGCGATATCTGGTTGGCATGGACGGGTTGGGCCGAAGGGTCTGTTTCCATGCTGTACATCTCTGTGACTCTATGATAAGTGGCTGTTCTCAGTCTATTTTGGCTAGATCTTGCCTTGTTTTAATAAAACCTGCCTTACCGCAATCTCAATTTTTTTTTGTCGACCATCTTTCTCCTTTCCATAACAAGCTTAAAACATATGAAACGTTACCTCTGTCTCTCTCTTCACAGATGCTGCCAGTCCTGCTGAGTTTCTCTAGCACTTTCTGTTTATGTTTAAAACACCCTAACTGTCCCCTCAAGCACCTCTCCAGCTTCATTCCCCAGAGTTCGGTGCAGCACTGTACCCTCCCTTGTTGGATCGTCTACACAGTGACATAAACAACTCTCCTGAACACATTTCAAGGAATCTGCTCCCTCCACACCCTCTATACCATGGTTATCCTAATCGATATGACTGGTTGAAATCGAACCATTCTCTTTATAAATATTCTATGTTTATTATTAGTTTTTCAGGGCTCAATGAATTGCTGACATGTCTGCTCTTTGGTTGCTCTCTGTGATGGCCCTATGAGACACTCTGGAGAGTGTGACAACTCCCTTTGTGTTCCTTCACTTTTAATAAACTGACCTTGAAACTCTTTCAAAAGTGGCCTTTGGGTGTCTGACCACAGTTTTTATGTTAGACATATTTGTCTATGTCACTTTTGAGATGCTATGGTGTAACCCGTATTTATCTTTACAGTAATATTTGCATGCCCCTTTCAGATTTATCTTTAAAAAAAGGTTCAACACTCTGGAACTCCCCTCACTGGGGTTTAGGAGAATGAGAGGTAATCTCATTGAAACAAATCAGATTCTTAAGGGAGTTGACAGGGTCAATGCTGAAAGACTACTTCCCCTCAGGGGGGAGGCAAGAATCTAGAGTGGGCCAGTGATGACCCAGTGGCAGCCAGTGAGAGCCCAGTGTATGCCATTGGTCTCTCTATAAATCAGTGATGTCCCAGTGTGCACCAATAATGTGCCAGTGCACGCCAGTGATGTTTCTGTGCATGCTAGTGATGTCCCAGTGTAATCCAATGATGTTCCAGTGTAAGCCATTGCTGTCCCAGTGTAAGTCAGTAATGTTCCAGTGTACACCAGTGATGTTCCAGTGTACGCCAGTGATGTCCCAGTGTATGCCAGTGATGTCCCAGTGTAAACCAGTGATGTTCCAGTGTAAGCCAGTGATGTCCCAGTGTAAACCAGTGATCTTCCAGTGTATGCCAATGATGTTCCAGTGTAAACCAGTGATGGTCCAGTGTAAGCCAGTGATGTCTCTGTGCATGCTAGTGATGTCCCAGTGTACACCAGTGATGGTCCCAGTGTAATCCAATGATGTCGCAGTGTAAGTCAGTGATGTCCCCTTCTATGCCAGTGCTGTCCCAGTGTAAGTCAGTAATGTCCCAGTGTACATCAGTGATCCAGTGTAAGCCAGTGATGTCCCAGTGTAAACCAGTGATCTTCCAGTGTATGCCAATGATGTTCCAGTGTAAACCAGTGATGGTCCAGTGTAAACCAGTGATGTCTCTGTGCATGCTAGTGATGTCCCAGTGTACACCAGTGATGGTCCCAGTGTAATCCAATGATGTCGCAGTGTAAGTCAGTGATGTCCCCTTCTATGCCAGTGCTGTCCCAGTGTAAGTCAGTAATGTCCCAGTGTTCACCAGTGATCCAGTGTAAGCCAGTGATGTCCCAGTGTAAACCAGTGATGTCCCAGTGTAAGCCAGTGATGTCCCAGTGTAGACGAGTGATGTTCCAGTGTAAACCAGTGATGTTCCACCGTAAGCCAGTGATGTCTCTGTGCATGCTAGTGATGTCCCAGTGTACACCAGTGATGGCAATGATGTCGCAGTGTAAGTCAGTGATGTCCCAATGTAAACCAGTGATGTTCCACCGTAAGCCAGTGATGTCTCTGTGCATGCTAGTGATGTCCCAGTGTACACCAGTGATGTTCCAGTGTAGACCAGTGATGTCCCAGTGTAAACCAGTGATGTCCCAGTGTAAACCAATGATGTCCCAGTGTAAACCAGTGATGTTCCGGTGTAAACCAGTGCTGTCCCAGTGCATGCCAATGATGTTCCAGTGTATACCAGTGATGTCCCTATGTACACCAGTGATGTTCCAGTGTACACCTGTGGTGTTCCAGTGTAAGTCAGTGATGTCCCTGTGCATGCCAGTGATGTTCTAGTGTATGTCAGTGATGTTCCAGTGTAAGTCAGTGCTGTCCCAGTGTACACCAGTGATGGTCCCAGTGTAAGCCAATGATGTCCCAGTGTAAGTCAGTGATGTCCCCATGTATGCCAGTGCTGTCAGTGTATGCCAGTGGTGTCCCAGTGTAAACCAGTGATGTTTGAGTGTAAGTCAGTGATGTCCCCGTGTAAGCCAGTGATGTTCCAGCGTAAGCCAGTGATGTCTCTATGCATGCTAGTGATGTCCCAGTGTACACCAGTGATGGTCCCAGTGTAAGCCAATGATGTCCCAGTGTAAGTCAGTGATGTCCCCATGTATGCCAGTGCTGTCAGTGTATGCCAGTGGTGTCCCAGTGTAAAACAGTGATGTTCCAGTGGATGCCAGTGATGTTTCAGTGTAAGTCAGTGATGTCCCAGTGCGCGCCAATGATGTTCCAGTGTATACCAGTGATGTCCCCATGTACACCAGTGATGTTCCAGTTTAAACCAGTGCTGTCCCAGCGTAAGCCAGTGATATCCCAGTGTACACCAGTGATGTCCCAGTGTACACCAGTGATACACCAGTGTATGCCAGTGATGTCCCAGTGTATGCCAGTGGTTACTCTGTGATCTAGTATTGATCCAGTGTTAGCCGGTGATGGTTTTGTGTTCCTGTGTTTGATCCTAGGAGGTGTATCGTGAGGAGCAGTTGGTGAATCGGCTGATGCGTCAGTCACTACAGGAGAGGCGGATTGCTGTCCAGCTGATGCTAGCTCGCCATGAGAAACAAGTCATTACACAAAACCGCATCTTCCGAGAGAAGCAGTATGAGGAGAAGCGGTTGCAGGAGTTCCAGGAAGTGTTGGACAAGGAGGCGGTATGTCAGCTAACAACAATTTCGTTATTCTTGCATGGGATGTGGGTGTTGCTGGTAACGCCTTTTTTTTATAACTCATTCCCAGTCGGTCTCTCGGCCATTTCGGAGGGTAGTTAAGAGTCATGTAGGCGAGACCAGGTGAGGATGGCAGTTTCATGCACGAGAGGACATGAGTGAACCCTATGGGTCTTTACAACAATTGACAACAGCTTTGTGGTCATCACTAGACTCTTCATTCCAGATCTTATTGAATTTAGATTTTACCATCTGCCAGGGTTGGATTTGAACCCATGTTCCCTGGGCCATTAGGTTGGAGTTCTGGGTTACCGTTTCACCACTACCCCTCCTCAGCTTTACACAGACTCAGGGTGGCATCCTGGTTGATGTGGGCGAGGGTGGGAAATGTGGCAGAATCGCACAGGAAGTTCAGCAAGGCTGATCTCGATGTTGGGAATAACTTGCTGCATCTTTTTATTCAGATCAGGGTGTCAGGGTGAGATTCCCACTAGGCAGCACTGAGGTGCCTATAAATACAGATTATTGCTTGTTCATGACCTTAATTACTGCCCATCTCACCTCATTAATATAGAGCTTTCCCTTGTATCACCTGCCACTAGCACATTAGACATGGAGACTCCTTGATACAGGAGTCAATAGACAATAGACAATAGGTGCAGGAGTAGGCCATTCTACCCTTCGAGCTAGCACCACCATTCATTATGATCATGGCTGATCATCCTCAATCAGTATCCAGTTCCTGCCTTATCCCCATATCCCTTGATTCCACTATCCTCAAGAGCTCTATCCAACTCTTTCATGAAAATATCCAGAGACTGGGCCTCCACTGCCCTCTGGGGCAGAACATTCCTTACACCCACCACTCTCTGGGTGAAGAAGTTTCTCCTCAACTCTGTTCTAAGTGGCCTACCCCTTATTTTTAAACTCATCCTGCCTCCAAAGTTTCCAATCCTTTAATAATCTTATACATCTCAATCAGATCCCCTCTCAATCTTCTAAACTCAAGGGTACACAAGCCCAGTCGCTCCAATCTTTCAGCATAAGATAGTCCCGCCATTCCAGGAGTTGACCTCGTGAACCTACGCTGCACTCCCTCAATAGCCAGAATGTCTTTCCTCAAATTTGGAGACCAAAACTGCAAACAATATTCCAGGTGTGGTCTCACCAGGGCCCTGTACAGCTGCAGAAGAACCTCTTTGCTTCTATACTCAATCCCTCTTGTTATGAAGGCCAGCATGCTATTAGCCTTCTTCACTACCTGCTGTACCTGCATGCTTACCTTCATTGACTGCTGTAAAAGAACACCCAGATCTCTCTGTACTGCCCCTTTACCGAAATTGATTCCATTTAGGTAGTAATCTGCCTTCCTGTTCTTGCCACCAAAGTGGATAACCATACATTTATCCACATTAAACTGCATCTGCCATGCATCTGACCACTCACCTAACCTGTGCAGGTCACCCTGTATTCTCCTAACAAGCTCTTCACATTTCATCCTGCCACCCAGCTTTGTGTCATCAGCAAATTTGCAAATCTTACTTTTAATACCTTTGTCTGTATCATTAATGCATATTGTAAAAAGCTGCGGTCCCAGCACTGATCCCTGCGGTACCCCACTGGTCATTGCCTGCCATTCCGAAATGGAGCCGTTTATCACTACTCTTTGTTTCCTATCAGTACTAACTTTCAATCCAAGTTAGTACTTTGCCCCCCAATACCATGCGCCCTAATTTTACTCACTAACCTCCTATGTGGGACTTTATCAAAAGCTTTCTGAAAGTCCAGGTACACTACATCTACTGGATCTCCCTCGTCCATCTTCAGAGTTACATCCTCAAAAAAATTCCAGAAGATTAGTCAAGCATGATTTCCCCTTCATAAATCTATGCTGACTCTGACCTATCCTGTTACTACTATCCAGATGTGTCGTAATTTCATCCTTTATAATAGACTCCAGCATCTTTCCCACCACTGAGGTCAGACTAACTGGTCTATAATTCCCTGCTTTCTCTCTCCCACCTTTCTTAAAAAGTGGTACAACATTAGCCACCCTCCAATCCGCAGGAACTGATCCCGAATCTATCGAACTCTGGAAAATAATCACCAACGCATCCACGATTTCCCGAGCCACCTCCTTCAGTACCCTGGGATGTAGACCATCAGGCCCCGGGGACTTATCAACCTTCAGACCTAACAGTCTCTCCAACACCAATTCCTGGCAAATATAAATTCCCTTCAGTTCAGGTCCTTCAGCCACTGTTACCTCTGGGAGATTGCTTGTGTCTTCCCCAGTGAACACAGATCTGAAGTACCAATTCAATTCTTCTGCCATTTCTTTGTTCCCTGTAATATATTCCCCTGTTTCTGTCTTCAAGGGCCCAATTTTAGCCTTAACCATTTTTTTGCCTTTCACATACCTAAAAAAGCCTTTACTATCCTCATTTATATTATTCACCAGTTTACCTTCGTACCTCATTTTTTCTCTGCGTATTTCCTTCTTAGTAATCCTCTGTTGTTCTTTAAAAGCTTCCCAGTCCTCCATTTTCCCACTTATCTTTGCTATGTTATACTTTTTCTCTTTTAACTTTATATGTTTCTTAACTTCCCTCCTCAGCCACGACCACCCATGCCTCCTCCTATGATCTTTCTTCCTTTTTGGAATGAACTGATCCTGCATCTTCTGCATTATACCCAGAAATATCTGCCATTGTTCCTCCACGGTCATCCCTGCTAAGGTATTGCACCATTGAACTTTGGCCAGCTCTTCCCTCATAGCTCCATCGTTCCCTTTATTCAACTGAAATATTATCACTTCCGATTGTACCCTCTCCCTCTCAAATTGCAGATTGAAGCTTATTGTATTATGGTCACTACTTCCGAATGGCTTCTTCACTTCGAGGTCACTGACCAATTCTGGTTCATTACACAACACCAGATCCAGAATTGCCTTCTCCCTGGTAGGCTCCAGCACCAGCTGTTCTAAGAATCCATCTCGGAGGCACTGCACAAACTCCCTTTCTTGGGGTCCAGTACCATCCTGATTCTCCCAGTCTACCTGCATGTTGAAATCCCCCATAACAACTGTAGTAACATCTTTGCGACTGGCCAATTTCAGCTCCTGATTCAACTTACATCCGACATCCAGACTACTGTTTGGGGGCCTGTAGATGACTACCAAGAGGGTCTTTTTACCCTCAGTGTTTTGAAGCTCTAACCATATTGACTCGACATCCCCTGATTCTAGGTCCCCCCGCGCAAGGGACTGAATATCCTCCCTTACCAACAAGGCCACCCCACCCCCTCTGCCCGTCAGTCTGTCCTTACGATAGCACGTGTAGCCTTGAATATTCATTTCCCAGGCCCTGTCCCCATGAAGCCACGTCTCAGTTATCCCCACAGTATCGTATCTGCCAATTTCCAACTGAGCCTCAAGCTCTTCCATCTTATTTCTAATATTTCATATATTTCTAATATTCATATATAATATTTTTAATTTGTCAGAGCGGGTGCCTGGGGATCTCCAGCCCACTGCTTCCTCCAAGTGACTTCCATATTGGACTTTATGCAGTCATTCCTGGGGCACTGGCTACAACCACAGACATTGGTACCCGACATGTGCCCGCCTCGAAGAACCGTCACAGCACATCACCAGTCCACTTACAGGATACTTCTGGATTTTAACCTCCACTTAGGGCCACAATGACACCTACCATGATAGCACTGCAGCAAGGACACTCAGGCATACTGGCCCAGTTCTAGCTCTAGCATGTTCCCTTTGCTCTCTTCATGCTCACTGAGTTTAAACCTGTCTGGATGCTCACCGCTTCCCTGCCTTGCCTTTCGCACCTCATTGAGATGATCTCATTGAAACCTACAGAACACTGAAAATGATAGATCTTTCCCCAGTCATAGACGGCTGTGGAAGCTCAGTCTTTGAGTATGTTTAGGGTAGAGATGGATAGATATCTCACTACCAGTGCGGTACAGGGTTGTGGGGTTGGGGTATGTAAATGTCAGTGAGAATTTTGATCAACCATGATTGTATTGAATGGCAGGGCAGGCTCGTGGGCTGAATGGCCTGCACTAATTGCTATGTTCCACACCACCTGGTTTGACTCTTTGTGCCTTTTATGAGCTGTTTCCCTCCTGGTAAGACAGGTATTAAAGCTGGTACAGCTGTTAGTTTTGGTGGCAGAGGGGAGGTGTCCTAAATGAGTGAGTAGGCAGGGCTGAGGGTATGCAGGGTTCGTGGAGTCAGGTTTGAGGTGGATTGCAGTGAGTGAGGGAAAATGTTGCAGGCAGTAGTGAGAGTGGGAGAGCATGGGGCTGGTGCTGTGGCAGGGTGGGAGAAGGCAGCTAGACTCAGACAAGAGAAGTGCAATAGGTATGAGCTAGGTGTTAATGAGACCTGGTTGGTAAGATACAGCAAGAAAACTCATACAGCAAAACCCTCCAAAAAACCCAACAAGACTGACACTTAGCTAATGTTGGAAAGATGTACCAAGTAGAGTGAACCAGGAATTGGTGCTGGAAACCAACTGTTTACAATTTATGTCAATGACTTTGATGAAGGAACAGGAGCTACGTTTGCTGATGACATAAAGATAAGTAGGAAATTTAATTGTGAATTGTGAAGAGGATATAACGATGCTGCAAGAATGAATATGTGGGGCAAAGATCTGGCAAGAGGGAGAATATGAAATTGTCTACTTTGGCAGGAAGCATTAAAATGAAGCATATTATTTAAATGGTGAGATATTGCAGAGATCTGAGATACAGAGGGATTTGGCTGTCCTAGTGTGTGACTCACAAAAATCACAATATACAGTGACAAAAAGTAATGAGGAAAGCAAGAGAATGTTACCATTCATTGTAATTGCTCTTGTGTTCTTAGAATCCCTACAGAATCAGAGAATCCCTACAGCATGGAAACAGGCTATTTGGCCAAACAAGTCCACACCGACCCCCCAAAGATTAACCCACCCAGACCCATTCCCCTACCCTATATTTACCCCTGACTAATGCACCTAACCTGCGCATCCCTGAACACTACGGGCAATTCAGCATGGCCAATTCACCCGAACCTGTACACCCTTGGATTGTGGGAGGAAACCAGAGCACCCGGAGGAAACCCACGCAGACACGGGGAGAACGTGCAAACTCCACATCACCCTGAGTTGTGGATGGCAGCAGGAATGCTGCTTTCAGTGTCAAATTCAGCTCCCATTCTCCAAGGAGTAAATGATGTGACGAGATTACACAGACCCAGCTTGATTTCTGAAATTTAGAGGGATCATTAGGAATTGCATTGTATTCTTGAAGATTGTAAAATGAATAGGGTTGGATGGGTAAAAAGAAATTCTATTGGGGACAGAGTGTTGAAGCCAGTCTTCATGATGGGCATCAATTGGCATCATAAGCTTCCTGTGATAGAGTGATATCTCAGTTACCGCAGGGTGGGGGAGGGGGTCAGGATGGACAGAGTCTCTGACGCTCGTCAGTGTTGTCTCCCAGAGTCAGGAACGAGCTGTCATTTTCCCTGTAGGTGTTGGTGAGACAAGAGAAACTGGAGCACCTGGAGCACATCCAGCGAGAACGGGAGGTCCATGAGCGGGTTATGGCTCAGCGAGCAGAGCAGCGATTCCGGAAACACTACAGCCTGTGCCAGGAAGTGGTGAACCACATCATCGACTTGGTGACCAAGATCACAGAATACCGTGAGCTCACACTAAAGTACGTGGAAACGCTGAGCAGTTGGCACTTTGGTGGGGCACACCTCACACTTACTCTGCCATTCAACAAGGTCGTGGCTGATCTCATCACCCCCCATTCCCATCACACACCCCAGATTACCTTCACCCCCTTCTTAGCTATCCACCTCTGCCTTCATCATACTCTGCTTCCAATACCTTTCTCAGAAGAGAATTTCAAAAACCCGTGAGACTTAATGTGATAGAAGAACCCTTTCTCTGTTATAAACATGTGACCCATGATTTTTAAACAACAAATCCTAGTCCTAGATTCTCCCACCAGAGGAAACATCCTCTTCACCCTCAGGATCTCTCACGTTTCACTCGAGTCACCTCTTACTCTTCCAAACTCCAGTGGATACAAACCCAACATGTCCAAGCTTGAATGATATTAAATTGGAAAAACCGCGGAAAACATTTACCAGGATGTTACCGGGACTGGAGGGTTTGAGTTAGAAGGAGAGGCTGAAAAGGCTGGGACTTTTTCCCCTGGAGTGTTGGAGGCTGAGGGGTGGAACTTATAGAGATTTCTAAAATCATGAGGGGCATGGATAGGGTGAATAGACCAGGGTTGGGGAAGTCCAGAACTAAAGGGCAGAGGTTTAAGGTGAGAGGGGAAAGTTTAAAAGGGACCTGAGGGTAAACAGAGGGTGGTGCACATCGAGAAATGAACTGTCAGAGGAAGTGTTAGATGCAGGAACAATTACAACATTTAACAGTCATTTGGACAGGTCCATGAATAGGAAAGGTTTGAAGGGATATGGGCCAAACAGAGACAAAATGGGACTAGTTTACTTTGGAAACATGGTTGGCATGGACTGCTTCCATCCTTTAGGATTCTATGTGTACCATCGAGAAAACAAAATCAGAAACTGTCCCCCATCAAACACTCCCAGGACAGGGACAGCACGGGGTTAGATACCGAGTAAAGCTCCCTCTACACAGTTCCCCATCCAACACTCCCAGGGACAGGGACAGCACAGGGTTAGATACCGAGTAAAGCTCCCTCTACACAGTTCCCCATCCAACACTCCTAGGACAGGGACAGCACGGGGTTAGATACAGACTAAAGCACCCTCTACCCCATCCCCCATCAAACACTCCCAGGACAGGGACAATATGGGTTAGATACAGAGTAAAGCTCCCTTTTCACTGTCCCCATCAAACACTCCCAGGACAGGGACAGCATGGGGTTAGATACCGAGTAAAGCTCCCTTTTCACTGTCCCCATCAAACACTCCCAGGACAGGGACAATATGGGTTAGATACAGAGTAAAGATCCCTCTACACTGTCCCCCATCAAACACTCCCAGGACACGGACAGCACGGGGTTAGATACAGAGTAAAGCTCCCTCTACACTGTGCCCATTAAACACTCCCAGGACAGGGACAGCATGGGGTTAGATGCAGAGTAAAGCTCTCTCTACACTGTCCCCCATCTAACCCTCCCGGGACAGGGACAGCACGGGGTTAGATACGGAGTAAAGCTCCCTAGACACTGTCACAGGGCAGGGACAGAACAGGGTTAGATACGGAGTAAAGCTCATAGAACCTAGAACATTACAGCGCAGTACAGGCCCTTCAGCCCTCGATGTTGCCCCGCCCTGTCATACCAATCTGAAGCCCATCTAACCTACACTATTCCATGTACGTCCATATACTTGTCCAAGTCACCTCTCAACCTTCTTCTCTCAAACAAAGACAACCTCAAGTCCCTTAGCCTTTCCTCGTAAGACCTTCCCTCCATACCAGGCAACATCCTGGTAAAAGCTAAAACACTATATGCCTTCTTAACAACCCTATCAACCTGGGTGGCAACTTTCAGGGATCTGTGTACATGGACACCGAGATCTCTCTGCTCATCTACACTACCAAGAATCTTACCATCAGCCCAGTACTTTGCATTCCGGTTACTCCGACCAAAGTGTATCACCTCACACTTGTCCACATTAAACTCCATTTGCCACCTTTCAGCCCAGCTCTGCAGCTTATCTATGTCTCTCTGTAACCTACAACATCCTTCGTCACTATCCACAACTCCACCGACCTTAGTGTTGTCTGCAAATTTACTAACCCACCCTTCTACGCCCTCATCCAGGTCGTTTATAAAAATGACAAACAGCAGTGGACCTAACACCGACCCTTGTGGTACACCACTGGTAACTGGACTCCAGGATGAACATTTCCCATCAACCACCACCCTCTGTCATCTTTCAGCAAGCCAATTACTGATCCAAACTGCTATATCTCCCACAATCCCATTCCTCCGCATTTTGTACAATAGCCTACTGTGGGGCACCTTATCGAACGCCTTGCTGAAATCCATATACACCACATCAACCGGTTTACTCTCATCTACCTGTTTGGTCACCTTCTCAAAGAACTCAATAAAGTTTGTGAGACACGACCTACCCTTCACAAAACCGTGCTGACTATCTCTAATCAAATTATTATTTTCTAGGTGATTATAAATTCTATCTCTTATAACCCTTTCCAACACTTTACCAACAACTGAAGTAAGGCTCACTGGTCTATAATTCCCAGGGTTGTCTCTACTCCCCTTCTTGAACAGGGGAACCACATTTGCTATCCTCCAGTCTTCTGGCACTATTCCTGTAGATAATGACAATTTAAAGATCAATGCCAAAGGCTCGGCAATCTCCTCCCTGGCTTCCCAGAGGATCCTAGGATAAATCCCATCTGGCCCAGGGGACTTATCTATTTTCACACTCTGCAGGATTTCTAATACCTCTTCCTTGTGAACCTCAATCACACCTAGTCTAGTAGCCTGTATCTCAGTATTCTCCTCAACAACATTGTCATTTTCTAGAGTGAATGGTGTTGAAAGATATTTATTTAGTGCTTCCCCTATCTCCTCTGACTCCACACACAACTTCCCACTACTCTCCTTGATTGGCCCTAACCTTACTCTCGTCTTTCTTTTATTCCTTAAATACCTAGAGAAAGCCTTAGGGTTTACCCTGATCTTATTCGCAAACAACTTCTCATGTCTCCTCCTGGCTCTTCTGAGCTCTCTCTTTAGGTCTTTCTTGGCTCCCTTGTAACCCTCAAGCGCCCGAACTGAGCCTTCACATCTCACCCTAACATAAACCTCCTTCTTCCTCTTGACCAGAGATTCAACTTCCTTCGTAAATCACGACTCCTGTGCTCTATAGCTTCCTCCCTGCCTGACAGGTACATACTTATCTAGCTCCCTCTACACTGTCCGAGGGCAGGGACAGCTCAGGGTTAGGTACAGAGGAAAGCTCCCTCTACACTGTCTAATGCCTCACTTTGTAAAACAGTCATGTTGGACGTTCAGGCCCAAACTGTTGGAGGTCAGATAAACTCGATCCTGAGACAGCAATAGTCTTGGCTCTTTATCCCTGCACTTGTTACTTCCTTTAGTGAATTCACCTCCTTTGGCAAGACCATACTGTCTCTGCCTGATATCCTTGATATTCAATGCTCTGTTACAACATCGACAATAATAGCTTCAAACATTTTTCAGTGATTGATATCAAACCAACTGGCCTGTAACTTTCTGCTTTCTCCCTCTGTTCCTCTCTTTTGAGTAAAGAATGAAGAATGTTCTTTCGGAACATTCTTTGATTGTAATGAATTTTGAAAAATTGAAGCCAATGTATTAAGCCCCTGGGATGAAGCCCATCAGGACCTGGGCACATGTCAGCCTGCAGCTCCCTCTATTTGCTCACTGCCACTTACAGTCATCGAGTCATAGACATATACAGCACAGAAATAGACCCTTTGGTCCAACTTGTCCATGCTGCCCAGATATCCTAAATTTGTGGGCGGCACGGTGGCACAGTGGTTAGCACTGCTGCCTCACAGCGCCAGAGACTCGGGTTCAATTCCCACCTCAGGCGACTGTCTGTGTGGAGTTTGCACATTCTCCCCGTGTCTGCGTGGGTTTCCTCCGGGTGCTCTGGTTTCCTCCCACAGTCCAAAGATGTGCAGGTTAGGTGGATTGGCCATGCTAAATTGCCCGTAGTGTTAGGTCAAGGGGTAAATGTCGGGGAATGGGTCTGGATGGGTTGCTCTTCGGAGGGTCAGGGTGGACTTGTTGGGCCAAAGGGCTTGTTTCCACACTGTAAGGAATCTAATCTATTTCCATTTGCCAGCACCCAGCCCATATCCCTCCAAACCCTTCCTATTCATATACCCAGCCAAATGCCTTTTAAATGTTCCAAATGTCCCAGCCTCCACCACATCCTCTGGCAGCTCATTCCATACACGTACCACCCTCTGTGTGAAAACGTTCCCCTTAGGTCTCTTTTATATCTTTCTCCTCTCACCCTAAACCTATGCCCTCTAGTTCTGGACTCCCGAAATCCAGGGAAAAGACTTTGTCTATTTATCCTATCCATGCCCCTCATGATTTTGTAAACCTCTATAAGGTCACCCCTCAGCCTGCGACGCTCCAGGGAAAACAGCCCCAGCCTGTTCAGCCTCTCCCTGTAGCTCAGATCCTCCAACCCTGGCAACATCCTTGTGAATCTTTTTTGAACCCTTTTAAGTTTCACAATATCTTCCCGATTGGAAGGAGTCCAGAATTGCACGCAATATTCCAACAGTGGCCTAACCAATGACCTGTACAGCCACAACATGACCTCCCAACTCCTGTACTCAATACTCTGACCAATAAAGGAAAGCATACCAAACACCTTCTTCACTATCCTATCTACCTGCGACTCCACTTTCAAGGAGCTACGAACCTGCACTCCAAGGTCTCTTTGTTCAGCAACACTCCCTTGGACCTTACCATTAAGTGTATAAGTCCTGCTAAGATTTGCTTTCCCAAAATGCAGCACCTCTCATTTATCTGAATTAAACTCCATCTGCCACTTCTCAGCCCATTGGCCCATCTGGTCCAGATCCTGTTTTAATCTGAAGTAACCCTCTTCGCTGTCCATTACACCTCCAATTTTGGTGTCATCTGCAAACTTACTAACTATACCTCTTATTCTCGCATCCAAATCATTTATGTAAATGACAAAAAGTAGAGGACCCAGCACCGATCCTTGTGGCACTCCACTGGTCACAGGCCTCCAATCTGAAAAACAACCCTCCACCACCACCCTCTGTCTTCTACCTTTGAGCCAGTTCTGTATCCAAATGGCTAGTTCTCCCTGTATTCCATGAGATCTAACCTTGCTAATCAGTCTCCCATGGGGAACCTTGTCGAACGCCTTACTGAAGTCCATATAGAGCACATCTACTGCACTGCCCTCATCAATCCTCTTTGTTACTTCTTCAAACAAACTCAATCAAGTTTGTGAGACATGATTTCCCACTCACAAAGCCATGTTGACTATCCCTAATCAGTCCTTGCCTTTCCAAATACATGTACATCCTGTCCCTCAGGATTCCCTCCAACAACTTGCCCACCACCGAGGTCAGGCTCACTGGTCTATAGTTCCCTGGCTTGTCCTTACCACCCTTCTTAAACAGTGGCACCATGTTAGCCAACCTCCAGTCTTCCGGCACCTCACCTGTGACTATCGGGGAATTAAGGGCTACGGGGAGAATGCAGGTAAGTGGAGTTGAACTGCCCATCAGCCATGATTGAATGGTGGAGTGGACCCGATGGGCCGAATGGCCTTACTTCCACTCCTATGGTCTCATGGTCTTAAATATCTCAGCAAGAGGCCCAGCAATCACTTCTCTAGCTTCCCACAGAGTTCTCAGGTACCCTCAAAATATCCTCAAAAGACTCCTGCACTAGCTGCCTACCTCGTTTACCCTTCCTGGAGTTAACCCATCTATGTGACTGTATCTGAGACTTCCCCCCTTCCTATAACTGCCATCCATCACATACTGTTGCTGTTGCAGATTCCTCATCGCTTCTATCTGTCTCTCCAACTGATCCATTCGATCTGATAAGATTTGCAACCAACAGCATTTATTGCAGATATAATCCGCAGTAACCCTTAAACTCTCTTTAAACTCTCACATCTGATAAGAAGCACATATCACTGTACTAAAGGCAATTTTTGCTCCTTCACAATCTATAGACCCAGAAAATAATTCCGTCTTATTCCTTTACAAACACTGCCCCAGGTTAAATTTTTGGTTATGGCTTATATTTTAAGTTTAATCAAGAAACATATCTCCAAAAACATAAAATCAAGAAAGAACCCACTCTACTCACTACTGCAGACTTTCTGTAGGCAATTAACTTATCTGATTCTGTGCTGTGAACTTCGCCCAAACAGTTCCTCCAAGATCAGTTGTGAATTTCTCTGTTTGTCAATTTTCCCAGATACACTCCGATGTCCAGCGATACATGAATTCAAACAGCAAAGGCGGTAACTGTGCAGGTTCTCTCTCTCTCTCTCTCTCTCTCTCCTGCACTGACCTCACCATGTGCTTCCTTTGTCTGTACTTCTCCCTTTTTAAACTGCTGTTGTTTTGACTTTTATCTTCCAAAGTTCCAAAACAATGAAACAGCATCTAAAACAGTAATTGCTGCTCCTGCAATTCAAGGAAATCACCTCCAGCACTTCAAATACCTCAAAAAAGGAGCAGCTGTTACAGCCAGAAAGTTTTCCCGTCCTCCTTCTTGGATTACCCAGAATCTGTTTCAAACTTAAATTTAAAATTCACAATCTGCAATGGTGGGATTCAAAACCATGCTCCCAAAACATTAACCTGGGTCCCAAAGATTACTTAAAACAATGTTCTGATGAAGGATCGCTGGACCTGAAACGTTAACTCTGCATTCTCTCCACAGACACTGCCAGAGCTACTGAGTTTCCCCAGCTGTTTCTGTTTTTATCCCTAGATTACTAATATGGTAACAATACCAACGCTTCCCCATTCAGTGTATTCTGAAATATACCATTCAGTATTAGTCACTGCATCTCTATTAACCTAATTTACCAGCTCATTTTAGCCAGCTCTGCTTCCCCACCCTCATAATTGCTCATATTTAGGCTTTAAACACTAGGCTTAGCACCATTCTTTTCTCCAACAAACTGAATATAAAATCCATCGTATTCTGAGCATTACTCCCCAGAGGTACCTTCACGACAACGTCATCAATTATTTCTACCTCATTGCACAATGTCAGGTCTAATACAGGAGGCTCAGTTGACTCCAGACTATGCTGAGAGTGTGGTGCTGGAAAAACACAGCAGGTCAGGCAGCATCCGAGGAGTAGGAACATAGAACATACAACGTTACAGCACAGTGCAGGCCTTTTGGCCCTTGATGTTGCCCCAACCTGTGAAAATAATCAGATGCCCATCTAACCTACATCGTTCCCTTATTAACCATGTGTATGTCCAATGCCCGTTTAAACACCCTTAACGTCGGTGAGTATACTACTGTTGCAAGCAGGCTGTGCCACACCCTTACTACTAAAGAAACTACCCCTGATATCTGTCCTAAATCTATCACCCCTCAATTTAAAGCCATGTCCCCTCATGTTAGTCATCACCATCTGAGGAAAAAGGCTCTCCCTGTCCACCCTATCTAACCCTCGATTATCTTATACATCGTGATTAAGTCGCCTCTCAATGTTCTCTCCAACAAAAACAGCCTCAGCTCTCTCAGCCTTTCCTCATAAGACCTCCCCTCTATAACAGGCAACATCCTGGTAAATCTCCTCTGAACCCTTTCCAAAGCTTCCACATCCTTCCTATAATATGGTGACCAGAACTGTACACAATACTCCAAGTGCGGCCACACCAGTGTCTTGTACAGCTGCAGCATGACCTCATGGCTCTGAAACTCAATCCCCCCACCAATAAACACCAACACAGTCAATGTTTCCGGCGAAGGATTCCTGACAAAGGGCTCCTGTCCGAAATGCTGCCTGACCTGCTGTGCTTTTCCAGCAACACCCTCTCGACTGTGATCTTCAGCATCTGCCGTCCTCACTTTCTCCTCCAGACTATGCTGTCTGTGAGACTCTATTCCAAAGTTTTATGATCTCTTTATCCAATGTCTGCCTTTGTCCATTTGACATTTTCAAATTAAAATGATAAAGATTAAAATTCCCCTGATCTTCGCTGTACTTTGCTGACAATCCCCAGTATTATTTCTTCCTGTATATTCCAGTTTACCATCTGGTTACTTTTAGAGGACCTGGACACCTCCCTCCCAACTGACCTCTTGTCTTTATCCTTCTCATCTCGACCCAAAACACTTCTCTGTCCAATTTTTCTGGGTATACGACATCCCCATCTATTGTGTTAATGCCATTATTGATTGAATCAGCTCACCATGTTTCCCCAGCTTCCTGTCCTTCCTATATGTCCTCTACCCTTCCAAATTCAGGTCGCACTACATTGCCACACTGCAACCAGGTCTCCCAGATGTACGTCCTCAATTCTCCTTGTGCTTTCAGTTCCTGCTCATGTGTTATTGAGGCTGGCTGGGAAGTGGAATGGAACTGAAACCATGGCCTGGCTTTCCAACCCCTTCTCCTGTATCTCCATCAAAAAGGGATCAGGACACAACCGCTTGAATGTGAGTCAGGCAGCAGGTTTTATCCCAGTGATCACAGCCATGTTCACAGGGTGGAGAGGATCACCATGTTCTCCCATCAGTGACTGGACAGGAGATTCTCTCACTGCATCACCCAGGCCTACCTTCACACACACTGCTTCACACTGGGTCAGTTGTAAACCGGCCAGCCAGCCCTGAACCAAAACCACCGTATCCCAACAACACAACAACACCTGCCTCAGTGTGTTTGCACCACAGACACCAGCTGTACATTCACTGGTTGTCCAGACACTGCGTTAGAGACAGGGTCAGGGGGAAGAGGGCAGGCTCAATGTCAGCAACAGCAGAAGGGTCAGGGTCAGGGCCAGGGTCAGGGAGTTGCATTAGGGTCAGGGTCAGGGTTAGGGAGCTGCATTAAGGTCAGGGTCAGGGTCACAGAGCTGCATTAGGGTCAGGGTCAGTGTCAGTGAGCTGCATTAGGGTCAGGGTCAGGGTTAGGGAGCTGCATTAGGGTCAGGGTCAGGGTTAGGGAGCTGCATTAGGGTCAGGGTCAGGGTTAGGGAGCTGCATTAGGATCAGGGTCAGGGAGCTGTATTAGGGTCAAGGTCAGGGTCAGGGAGCTGTATTAGGGTCAGGGTCAGGGTCAGGGAGCTGTATTAGGGTCAGGGTTAGGGAGCTGCATTAGGGTCAAGGGTCAGTGTCAGGGAGCTGCATTAAGGTCAGGGTCATGGAGCTGCATTCGTGTCAGGGAGCTGTATTAGGGTCAGGGTCAGGGTTAGGGAGCTGTATTAGGGTCAGGGTCAGGGTTAGGGAGCTGCATTAGGATCAGGGTTAGGGTCAGGGTCAGGGAGCTGTATTAGGGTCAGGGTCAGGGTTAGGGCGCAGTATTAGGGTCAGGGTCAGGGTTAGGGCGCTGTATTAGGGTCAGGGTCAGGGTTAGGGAGCTGTATTAGGGTCAGGGTCAGGGTTAGGGAGCTGCATTAGGATCAGGGTTAGGGTCAGGGTCAGGGAGCTGTATTAGGGTCAGGGTCAGGTTTAGGGAGCTGTATTAGGGTCAGGGTCAGGTTTAGGGAGCTGTATTAGGGTCAGGGTCAGGGTCAGGGAGCTGTATTAGGGTCAGGGTCAGGGTTAGGAAGCTGCATTAAGGTCATGGTCAGGGTCAGGGTTAGGAAGCTGCATTAGGGTCAGGGTCAGGTTTAGGGAGCTGTATTAGGGTCAGGGTCAGGGTCAGGGAGCTGCATTAGGGTCAGGGTCAGGGTCAGGGTTAGGAAGCTGCATTAGGGTCAGGGTCAGGGAGTTGACTTAGGGTCAGGGGTCAAGATTAGGGAGCTGCATTAGGGTCAGGGGCAGGGTTAGGGCACTGTATTAGGGTCAGGGTCAGGGTTAGGGAGCTGCATTAGTCTCAGGGACAGGGAGCTGCATTAGGGTCAGGGTCAGGGTCAGGGTTAGGGAGCTGCATTAGGATCAGGGTCAGGGTTAGGGAACTACATTAGGGTCAGGGTCAGGGTTAGGGAGCTGCATTAGGATCAGGGTCAGGGTTAGGGAACTACATTAGGGTCAGGGTCAGGGTTAGGGAGCTGCATTAGGATCAGGGTCAGGGTTAGGGAACTGCATTAGAGTCAGGGTCAAGATTAGGGAGCTGCATTAGGGTCAGGGGCAGGGTTAGGGCACTGTATTAGGGTCAGGGTTAGGGCGCTGTATTAGTGTCAGGGTCAGGGTTAGGGCGCTGTATTAGTGTCAGGGTCAGGGTTAGGGCGCTGTATTAGGGTCAGGGTCAGGGTTAGGGCACTGTATTAGGGTCAGGATCAAGGTTAGGGCACTGTATTAGGGTCAGGGTTAGGGCGCTGTATTAGGGTCAGGGTCAGGGTTAGGGCCCTGTATTAGGGTCAGGGTTGGGGCGCTGTATTAGTGTCAGGGTCAGGGTTAGGGCGCTGTATTAGGGTCAGGGTTAGGGCGCTGTATTAGGGTCAGGGTCAGGGTTAGGGCCCTGTATTAGGGTCAGGGTTGGGGCGCTGTATTAGTGTCAGGGTTAGGGTTAGGGCACTGTATTAGGGTCAGGGTTGGGGAGCTGTATTAGTGTCAGGGTCAGGGTTAGGGCGCTGTATTAGGGTCAGGATCAGGGTTAGGGTGCTGTATTAGGGTCAGGATCAGGGTTAGGGAGCTGTATTAGTGTCAGGGTCAGGGTCAGGGTTAGGGCGCTGTATTAGGGTCAGGGTCAGGGTTAGGGCGCTGTATTAGGGTCAGGGTCAGGGTTAGGGCACTGTATTAGTGTCAGGGTCAGGGTCAGGGTTAGGGCGCTGTATTAGTGTCAGGGTCAGGGTTAGGGCGCTGTATTAGGGTCAGGGTCAGGGTTAGGGCGCTGTATTAGGGTCAGGATCAGGTTCAGGGCACTGTATTAGGGTCAGGGTTAGGGCGCTGTATTAGGGTCAGGGTTAGGGCGCTGTATTAGGGTCAGGGTCAGGGTTAGGGCACTGTATTAGGGTCAGGTTTAGGGCGCTGTATTAGGGTCAGGGTTAGGGCGCTGTATTAGGGTCAGGGTTAGGGCGCTGTATTAGGGTCAGGTTTAGGGCGCTGTATTAGGGTCAGGGTTAGGGCGCTGTATTAGGGTCAGGGTCAGGGTTAGGGCCCTGTATTAGGGTCAGGGTTGGGGCGCTGTATTAGTGTCAGGGTCAGGGTTAGGGCGCTGTATTAGGGTCAGGGTTAGGGCGCTGTATTAGGGTCAGGGTCAGGGTTAGGGCCCTGTATTAGGGTCAGGGTTGGGGCGCTGTATTAGTGTCAGGGTCAGGGTTAGGGCGCTGTATTAGGGTCAGGGTTAGGGCGCTGTATTAGGGTCAGGGTCAGGGTTAGGGCCCTGTATTAGGGTCAGGGTTGGGGCGCTGTATTAGTGTCAGGGTTAGGGTTAGGGCACTGTATTAGGGTCAGGGTTGGGGAGCTGTATTAGTGTCAGGGTCAGGGTTAGGGCGCTGTATTAGGGTCAGGATCAGGGTTAGGGTGCTGTATTAGGGTCAGGATCAGGGTTAGGGAGCTGTATTAGTGTCAGGGTCAGGGTCAGGGTTAGGGCGCTGTATTAGGGTCAGGGTCAGGGTTAGGGCGCTGTATTAGGGTCAGGGTCAGGGTTAGGGCACTGTATTAGTGTCAGGGTCAGGGTCAGGGTTAGGGCGCTGTATTAGTGTCAGGGTCAGGGTTAGGGCGCTGTATTAGGGTCAGGGTCAGGGTTAGGGCGCTGTATTAGGGTCAGGATCAGGTTCAGGGCACTGTATTAGGGTCAGGGTTAGGGCGCTGTATTAGGGTCAGGGTTAGGGCGCTGTATTAGGGTCAGGGTCAGGGTTAGGGCACTGTATTAGGGTCAGGTTTAGGGCGCTGTATTAGGGTCAGGGTTAGGGCGCTGTATTAGGGTCAGGGTTAGGGCGCTGTATTAGGGTCAGGTTTAGGGCGCTGTATTAGGGTCAGGGTTAGGGCGCTGTATTAGGGTCAGGGTCAGGGTTAGGGCACTGTTTTAGGGTCAGGGTCAGAGTTAGGGCGCTGTATTAGGGTCAGGGTCAGGGTTAGGGAGCTGCATTAGGGCCAGGGTCAGGGTTAGGGCACTGTATTAGGGTCAGGGTCAGGGTTAGGGTTAGAGTTAGGGTTCAGTTGGCTGTCCTAATTTTTTTTTTATTTCAAAATATACTTTATTCATAGCAATAAATCTTTGGTACTTGTACAATTTGCCATGTCGTTCATAGATATATACATTGCATGTCTTAACATTACAAAGAACAGATTGAATTAATTGAATTTACAGTTATCCTATTAACAGTTACTTTTATTAACTATCCAGTCTCTTGGTATTTAGCTGTGGCTTCAGCAGAACCCACCTACTGAGTGGGTGCCCTGTTATATGAAAGCAAATGAAACTTCTTTAACCCCCAGTTTATGGGGTTACCATTGTCCATTTGACTGTCCTGTCTCTGGGGTGGCTGTCTACATCCCCAAGGTAAGCACGAACTGCTGGACCTTCGCTGGGCTGAGGTAGCTATCCAGCTCCTCACTGGGGTCATTTACCCGCTCTGGTGTCATTGAGCCAGGGCAAGGGTCCTCCCTGTCCAGTTCTGTGTCTGACAATGGGACTGTCAGAGGATCACAGCTCTCGGTTGCCTGTAGTTGTGGGGCAGTGGGTACCTCTTGGTTCTCACTGGGTGGAGGGTGGACATCAGGGGGTCCGTTGTTTCCTGGTTGGGAGGAAATGCCCTCCTCTTTACCGACGGCGCTCTGTCTCTTCTTCTGGTGGTGATGGCCTTCTGTGCGTCCATCTTCCCCCTCCGAAGAGCTGGCCGTCCCTCCCTCGTGCAGCTGTCTTTTCCCCTTTTGCTGGGGGGCTTTGGGGGCCTGGCAAGATTTCCTCTTCCAGTTTTTAACAGGTATCCACTCCTCTGCCTGCTTGATTACCTCCTCCTCCATTTCTTCCATCTGCCCGGCCAGAGCTAGGATCAGCTGCTGTGTCTCTCCGCTGGCTGCACCCTCCTCCACTCCAGCCTGTTCTTCTTTCTGGGTGCCACCAGACTCTGTTTCCCTGCTGTCCAGGTGGACCTTACTGGTCTTTGGGGGTCCACGGCTCGTGATGCCACCTCCCGCCATCTGTGCGTAAGTGGGGACACCCCCCACCCCCACGTCTTGGGCAGGTCTTATACATGCCTCTCCGCACAGGTTGCAGCTCTTTTCTTCCTGACAGTCCTTAGTCAAGTGACCCTCCTGTTTGCAGTTCCTGCAGATGGTCACTTTGCAATCCACCGCCACGTGTCCCGACTTCCCACAGGTTCGGCACACTTTCGGCTGCCCTGCATATGTCAGGTAGCCTCTGCTCCCTCCAATTGCAAAGCTCGAGGGTGGGTGGAGGATGTTCCCATTATCATCGGCCCTCAGAGTTACCCTGACCTGCTGCTTACTGGCGCAGATCCCAAGGGGGTCGATCACATCAGTGGCTTCTCCCTCAACTTGGACGTACCTTCCCAGGAAGGTCAGGACATCAGCCGCTGGAACGTAGGGGTTGTACATATGGATTGTAACAACCCGGTTCCTCTGTGCAGGAAGCACACACAATGGGGTCGCCAACAAGATGGAAAACAGCGGCTCCCCTTCCTTCTCCTTGAAGACCTTCAGGAGCTGTTCGCACTGCTTCACACTCCTGAAGGTCACATCGAAGTAGCCTGCCCCAGGGAAATCCTGCAGGCAGTACACATCCTTTTTTTTTGTTTCAAAAATATACTTTATTCATAAATGATCTGATGGTCTGTACATTGGATCATGCCATACATATGTCCATATTTACAAACACAGATTCGACTTTATTCTTGTCCTTTACAATCCTGTGCATTTTTTCAATCTTGTATATATACATATATTTGGCTGAGGCATCAGCAGAGCCCAAAAAAACGTCTGTATGGGCCCCCTGTTCTTCTTTCGGCAAGCCGATCTTACACGGTGGTCTTTCCCCACCGCGCCTTGGCGGCAGCTGCCCCAAGCTTCAGCGCGTCCCTCAACACGTAGTCTTGGACCTTGGAATGTGCCAGTCTGCAACACTCGGTCGGGGTCAACTCCTTCAGCTGGAAGATCAACAGGTTTCGGACCGCCCAGAGAGCGTCCTTCACCGAGTTGATGATCCTCCAGGCGCAGTTAATGTTCGTCTCGGTGTGAGTCCCGGGGAACAGGCCGTAGAGCACGGAGTCCCGCGTCACGGCGCTGCTCGGGACGAACCTCGACAAGCACCACTGCATTCCTCTCCAGACTTCCTCTGCGTAGGCACATTCCAGAAGGAGGTGTGTGACAGTCTCGTCCCCCCCGCAGCCACTTCGAGGGCAGCGTGCGGTGCGGCAGAGAGTCCGGGCGTGCATAAAGGATCTCACAGGCAGAGCCCTTCTCACCACCAGCCAAGCCACGTCTTGGTGCTTGTTGGAAAGTTCTGGCGATGAGGCATTCTGCCAAATGGCTTTGACAGTCTGCTCAGGGAACCGCTCGACAGGATCCGCCCTCTCCTTTTCCCGAAGGGTCTCAAGGACGCTACGTGCTGACCACTTCCTGATGGACTTGTGGTCAAAGGTGTTTTTCCTCATAAATTTCTCCACGAAGGACAGGTGATACGGAACGGTCCAACTACTCGGAGCGTTCCGCGGCAGCGAGGCCAGGCCCATCCTTCGCAACACCGGGGACAGGTAGAACCTCAGTACGTAGTGACACTTGGTGTTTGCGTACCGGGGATCCACGCACAGCTTGATGCAGCCACACACAAAGGTGGCCATCAGGGTGAGGGTGGCATTGGGCGTGTTTTTTCCCCCATTGCACCGGTCTTTGTACATAGAGTCTCCTCGGACCCGGTCCATCTCCGATCTCCAAATGAACTGGAAGATGGCCCGGGCGACCGCGGCGGCACAGGCCCTGGGGACAGGCCAGACCCGTGCCACATATAGCAATACTGAGAGTACCTCACACCTGATGACCAGGTTTTTTCCCGCGATGGAGAGCGACCGTTGCCCCCATCTGCCTAGTTTCTGTCTCATCTTCCTGATCCGCTCCTCCCAGGTCTTGGCGCACGCCCCAGCCCCCCCGAACCAAATACCCAGCACCTTCAGGTGGTCAGTCCTGACGGTGAAGGGGATAGAGGATTGGTCGGCCCAGTTCCCGAAGAGCATGGCCTCGCTCTTGCCTCGGTTTACCTTGGCCCCCGAGGCCCGTTCGAACTGGTCGCAGATGCACACGAGTCTGTGCACGGACAGCGGATCCGAGCAGAAAACAGCGACGTCATCCATGTACAGGGAGGCCTTAACCTGCAGGCCCCCGCTGCCAGGAATAGTCACCCCTCTCAGGCTCGCATCCTTCCTGATGGATTCGGCAAATGGCTCTATGCAACACACAAACAAGGCGGGTGAGAGGGGGCATCCCTGCCTGACTCCAGATCTTACAGGGAAGCTATCTGATTCCCACCCATTGATTGAGACTGCACTGACAATGTTGGTGTAGAGCAGTCTGATCCAATTTCCAATTCCCTCCCCAAAGCCCATTTTGGAGAGGACATCCCTCATATATGTATGCGATATCCTGTCAAAGGCTTTCTCCTGGTCCAGGCTGATGAGGCAGGTGTCCACCCCCCTGTCCTGCACGTAGGCGATCGTATCCCTGAGGAGTGCGAGACTCTCAGAGATCTTCCTGCCCGGTACAGCACAGGTTTGGTCCGGGTGGATCACCGATCCCAGAGCAGACCTGACCCGGTTGGCGATGACCTTTGACAGGATTTTGTAGTCTGCATTTAACAGTGAGATCGGTCTCCAATTTCTAATTTCCTCCCTCTCCCCCTTCCGCTTGTAGACGAGGGTGATGATGCCTTTCCTCATGGATTCACTCATGGTACCTGCCCGAAGCATACTGACATACACCTCCAGCAGGTCCTGGCCGATCAAGTCCCAAAGAGCGGAATAAACCTCGACCGGTAAGCCGTCGCTTCCGGGAGTTTTATTCTTTTCGAAGGCAGTACACATCCGCTGCGGCGAACCCACAGCATCCCAACAGGACCTTCTTGATAAACAGCGTGCGGTCGAGTGGCGTACAATCCTCAATCTTCTTCACAGTCACCCTGACTGTGTTTCGAACCCCCTGCCCAGGGCTGCGGGCAGCTGTCGAGGCCATAGCTCTGAGGTTGGCTGGTCCCTGAATTGGCGTTAGGCCGAAGCCAGCATGAAGATCCACCAAGAGCAGGTCAGCACAACCAAACTATCCTCCAACATCCAATCACAATCCAGCAATGATCTCCACTAACTCTGATGACTCACAACTCGACCCTAATCCATCCCTTAGTTCACTATGCTGTACATGCAGACTGATCCAGGAGCAGTGCCACGTTGGAGGTCCATGCAGAGGCTGCATGTTCAGGTCAGTGGACATGGTTCAGAGGTCAGACTGGAAAAGCCTGGGTTTGACCTACTGATTGTATGACTGTGTTTTCTCTCTCTCTCTCTCTCTCTCAGCTTGATTCCAATGAAGATGATGAGAGAATGGAAAGAAATGTTCTTCCATGAGATTCCCTTCTATGAGCAGCCAATCAGTAAGGCCCAGTCTGAGATGGAGAGTTCAGCAGATGCAGTGCAGCAGGAGCTCATGGCCATGTTAAACACCCAGGATTATGAGGATTATAAGGTACAGCCCAGCCACTGTCACCATCGACAGGCAACCAGAGAGTGAAGGAGTGTGTGTGTGTATATGAATGTATGTGTCTGTGTGTCTGTGAATATTAGATTAGATTAGATTCCCTACAGTGTGGAAATAGGTAGGCCCTTCAGCCCAACAAGTCCATGCCAACCCTCCGAATAGTAACCCATCCAGTCCCATTTCCGACATTTACCCCTGACACTAATGCACCTAACACTACGGGCAATTGAGCATGGCCAATTCACCCTGACCTGCACATCTTTGGACTGTGGGTGGAAACCGGAGCACCCGGAGGAAACCCACGCAGACACGGGGAGAATGTGCAAACTCCACACAGACAGTTGCCTGAGGCTGGAATCGAACCTGGGTCTCTGGTGCTGTGAGGCTGCAGTACTAACCACTGAGCCACCGTGTGTGTGTGTGTGTGTGTGTGTGTGTGTGTGTGTGTGTGTGTGTGTGTGTGTGTATGCGTGTCTGTTTGTGTGTATGTGTGTGTGTATATGTGTGAGTTTGTCTGTGTATGTGTGTGTGTCTGTGTATATATGTATATATATATGTGTGTGTGAGTGCATCTGTGAGTATGTGTCTGTGTGTATACATGTGTGTGTATGTGTATATGTGTGGATATGTATGAGTGTGTGTGTGTGTGTGTAAATGTGAGTCTGTGTGTATATATGTGTGTGTATGTGTATATATGTGGATATGTATGAGTGTGTCTCTGTGTGTAAATGTGAGTCTGTGTGTACATACGTGTGTGTATGTGTGAAGAAACTCAGCACATTTTTTTTTAATATTCACTCATGACTTGTGCTCAATGACTGGCCCAGTATTTATTGCCCGTCGATAGTTGCCCCTTGTGAAGGTGGGGGTGAGCTGCCTTCCTGACCCACTGCAGTCCATGTGCTGTAGGGTGACCCACAATCCTCTGAGGGAGGGAATTCCAGGATTCTGACCCCGGGACACTGAAGGAACGGTGATATATTTCCAAGTCAGGATGGTGAGGGACTCAGAGGGGAACTTGCAGGGGGTGGTGTTCCCATGTATCTGCTGCCCTTGTCCTTCCAGATGGAAGGTGCTGTCTGAGGATCTTTGGTGAATTTCTGCAGTACATCTTGTAGCTGGTCCACCCTGCTGCGAGTGAGGGTCGGTGGGGGAGGGAGGGGATGTTTGTGGATGTGGTGCCAATTAAGTAGCTGCTTTGTCCTGGATGGTGTTGAGCTTCTTGAGTGTTGTTGGAGCTGCCCCCATCCAGGCAAGTGGGGAGTATTCCATCACACTCCTGCCTTGTGCCTTGTAGATGGTGGACAGGCTTTGGGGAGTCGCGGGGGGGAGTTACTCACCATAGTATTGCCAGCCTCTGACCTGCTCGTATAGTCACTGCACCTATGTGGTGAGTCCAGTTAAGTTTCTGACCAATGGAAACCCACAGGATGACGATAGAGGGTGATTCAGTGACAGTAACACCATTGAATGTCAAGGGGCGGTGGTTAGATTGTCTCTTGTTGATGATGGTCATAGCCTGGTATGTGTGTGGCACAAATGTTACTTGTCTCTTGTCAGCCCAAGCCTGGAGATTGTCCAGATCTTGTTGTATTTGAACATGGACTGCTTCAGTGTTTGAGGAGTTGTGAACGGTGCTGAACATTGTGCAATCATTAGGGAACATCCCCCACTTCTGACCTTCTGGTGGAGGGAAGGTCATTGATGAAGCAGCTGAAGATGGTTGGGTCTAGGACACTCCCCTGAGGGACTCCTGCAGAGATGTCCTGGAGCTGAGATGACTGATCCTCCAACAACCACAACCATCTTTTCTGTGTCAGGTCTGACTCTAACCAGCGGAGAATTGCCCCCTGATATCAATTGATTCCAGTTTTGCCAGGGCTCCTTGATGCCACACTCGATCGAATCCAGCCTTGATGTTTAGGGCTGTCCCTCTCCCCTCCCGCCTGGAATTCAGCTCTTCTGTCCATGTTTGACCCAAGGCTGGAATGAGGTCAGGAGCAGCCATGATACCTGTATCACTGTGAACTCGCGTCTTTGAGGGTCTGGGTGTCTGACAAGGCTGGTCACTGGGAGACAAGGGCTAGCCTCCACCATCATGGCTGATGTCTCCTTTACACAACCCCATGACTGAGGCAGGACATTAAGCCATAGAGTCATAGAGATTAGATTAGAGTAGATTCCCTTCAGTGTGGAAACAGGCACTTGAGCCCAACAAGTCCACACCGAGCCTCCAAAGAGTTAACCACCCAGACCCATTTCCCTCTGACTAATACACCTAACACTATGGGCAGTTTAGCATGGCTAATCCACCTGACCTGCACATCTTTGGATTGTGGGAGGAAACCCACGCAGACACGGGGAGAATGTACAAACTCCACACAGACAGTCACCTGAGGCAGGAATTGAACCTGGGACCCTGGTGCTGTGAGGCAGCAGTGCTAACCACTGAGCCACCGTGCTGCCCATGTAGAGAACAGAAACAGACCCTACAATCAAACTCGTCCAAGCCGACCAGAAATCCTAAATTAATCTAGACCCACCTGCCAACATTTGGCCCGTATCCCTCCAAACCCTTCCTATTTATATAACCATCCAAATGCCTCTTAAATGTTGTAATTGTACCAGCCTCCACCATATCCTCTGGCAGCTCATTCCATACACGTACCACCCTCTGAGTGAAAAAAAAACTCTTGGGTCCCTTTTAAGTCTGACCTCTCTCACCCTAAACCTATACCCTCTAGTTTTGGACTCCCTCACCCAGGAAAAGAACCTTGTCTATTCACCCTATCCATGCCCGTCATGAATTTATAAACCTTATAAGATCACCCCTCAGCCTCTGGGAAAATAGCCCCAGCCTATTCAGCCTCACCCTATAGCTAAAACCCTCCAACCCTAGCAAGATCCTTGTAATCCAAGTAGACACAATGCAGCTCATTCTGGGCCAGAGCCATGGTGGAGCAGATGCTAGATCTCCTGAAGATGGGGTTCCATCTGTTTGCATTGTCTGGGCGAGGGCCTTACAGCATTCTTCAGAAAAAATGTGGCCTATAACTGCAGCAAGCAAAGGGAGGCGGTTATTGATGCTGAGAAACTGAGAGAGTGGGAGCAGGCTTCCAAAGAGCAAGCTGAGGACATTGAGCAGGACGAATATCACCTTCTGAGGCACAATCAGTTGAATAGGACTTAATTCACCCTCAGCTCCAGTAGATGTGAGTTGGGTACAGTGATCACTTGTTGACTGGATGACCTGGATGTAGGGACTGGGAGCATTCTGGTGAAGTTTGTCAATGATATGAAGTTAGGTGGACAGGCAGGTAGTACAAGGGAGGTGGGGAGGCTGCAGAAAGATTTAGACAGTTTGGGAGAGTGGTCCAGGAAATGGCTGATGAAATTCAACGTGAGCAAATGTGAGGTCTTGCACTTTGGAAAAAAGAACACAGACCTGGACTATTTTCTAAATGGTGAGGAAATTCATAAAGCCAAAGTATAGAGGGATCTGGGAGTGCTAGTCGAGGATTCTCTAAAGGTAAACATGCAGGTTGAGTCCGTGATTAAGAAAGCGAATGTAATGTTGTCATTTATCTCAAGTGGATTGGAATATAAAAGCAGCGATGTGATACTAAGACTGTATAAAGCTGTGATTAGGCCCCATTTAGAATACTGTGTCCAGTTTTGGGCCCCCACACCTCAGGAGGGTCATACTGGCACTGGAGCGTGTCCAGTGGGGATTCACACGGATGATCCCTGGAATGGTAGGCATAACATATGAGGAACGGCTGAGGATCCTGGGATTGTCTTCATTAGAGTTTAGAAGATTAACGGGAGAGCTAATAGAAACTTACAAGATAATACATGGCTTAGAAAGGGTGGACACTGGGAGGTTGTTTCTGTTCAGTGGGGTGACTAGGACACTTGGGCACAGCCTTAGAATTAGAGGGGGTCAATTTAGAACAGAAATGCGGAGACATTTCTTCAGCCAGAGAGTGGTGGGCCTGTGGAATTCACTGCCACAGAGCACAGTGGAGGCCGGGATGGTAAATGTCTTCAAGGCAGAGACTGATAAATTCTTGATCTCACAAGGAATTAAGGGATACAGGGAGAGTGCAGGTAAGTGAAGTTGAAATGCCCATCAGCCATGATTAAATGGCGGAGTGGACTCGATGGGCCGAATGGCCTTACTTCCACTCCTATGTCGTATGGTCTTATGGTCTGTAACATTATTGGTGCTTGTCAGGAGAGTGTGGCTTGTATGCTAAGGGAGTCATAGAATCTTGAGAGTGTAGAAGCAGGTCATTCAGCCCATCGAGTCCACACCAAGCCTCAGAAGAGCATCCACCTATCCTACTGCTGTAACCCTGCATTCCCCACAGCTCATCCACCTAGCCTGCACATCCCTGGACACCAAGGGCCGTTTAGAATGGCCAGTCTAATCTAACCTGTGCATGTTTGGACAATGGGAGGAAACTGGAGCTGTTGGAGGAAACCCACACAGACACAGGGGGTATGTGGAACCTCAACGTGGAATTGAACCTGGGTCCCTGGTGCTGTGAGGCAGCCATGCTAACCACTGAGCCACCGTGCTGCTCCTGTGAGGAAAATGCAACTTCTGTTTGTTTGGTTTGTGTTGGCTTTGAGTGTTGGTGACTAAAGGTGAATGTTTTGAACTGTCTGTGATGTCCCCCGACTTAATGATGGTGAAACTCTGCAAACCAGTGGGTCATGTGGACAGTGGGGCAATGACTGACAGGGGATTGTCAGAGAGAATGTGACTGAAGTCCAGGCAGGTCTGTGGCCTGGTGTTTAAACAGCGATCAGGGTAGGAATGAGCAAGAAAGTGTCAACTGTACTGCTTCTGTACCGTCAGAGTCATCGGTTTAACGCTGCAGTACCACGATGTTCATATAATGTGGAGATGCCGGTGTTGGACTGGGGTGGACCAAGTTAAAAATCATGCAACGCCAGGTTATAGTCCAACAGGTTTAACTGGAAGCACTAGCATTCGGAACGCTGCTCCTTCATCAGGCAGCGAGCTCCAAAAGCTTGTCCTTCCAAATAAACCTGTGGACTATAACCTGGTGTTGTGTGATTTTTAACTTGGTGCTCACTGGGGGGGCGGGGCGTGGGGGGAATGGTGGGTGGGGGGGTCAATGATGATGAGAAATCCTGGGATGCCCCAGCAGTGGGAAATATTCCTGGCCATGGTGAGTGAGGTTCACAAGGTAAGTAGTTAATGAGCTAGGTCAGGGATGATCCCATGAGAAAACTGACTAGACCTCATCAAGAAAAACCGTCCATGAAACTTGATGAAAAAGCCACATCGCCAAAAATACAGGAAGATTCAGCCCACATTTTTGAATGCATCTTTGCCTCTGTAACAGTCTGTCTGACTGTCTCTCTCTCTCTCTCTCTCTCTCCCACTGTCTCTCCATCTGTGTCTTTCATCCCTTTCTCTCCTCCTCTTCCTCTCTTTCTCTGCTTCTCTTCTTGATCACATTCTCTCTCTCTATGTCAGTTTTTTTCCTTTCTCAATTGTTCTGTTTCTCAGTCTGTCTCTCTGTCTGCCTCTGCCTCTTCAGTTTTCCTTCTCCACCTGTCTGTGTATCACTCTCTCTCTCTCTCTCTCTCTCTCTCTCTCTGTCTTACTGTCTCTCTGTCTCATTCTGGGTCTCTCTCTCTCTCTCACTCTATTCTCTCTGTCTTACTCTCTCTCTATCTCTGTTTCAGATGATGTCTGGTGAATGGCTGCCACCAGAAGGAGGAGATATTCATGGTCCCCCTGCCAACAATAACATTCTGGGCCATGTGGTCGCACGCATCTTTGAGATAGTTCATCCAACCAAGCCACCAACACCACCTCCTGTGTTTCCTCCATTCCCCATCAAGGCATGCATTCTGGGCAAGGTCCTTGCAGGAAAAAGCACCTGTCTGAAGGATTTAGCGGAAGGTATGTGCAACAACACGTCAAGTCAGGGGGAAGCACATCCAAACACACACACGCAAACACACGTGCGCACACACACACATACATACACTTACACACCCTCACACAACCTCATACACACATGCGCACCCACATACACCCTCACACACACACGCACACATACACACACTCACACACACATACACACCCTCACACACACACTCACACATATACACACACTCACACACACATACACACCCTCACACACACATACACACACACACTGACACACACATACACACCCTCACACACACAGACATGCAGACACACACAAACACATACACATACACACACTCACACACACATACACACACACACTCACACACACATACACACCCTCACACACACAGACATGCAGACACACACAAACACATACACATACACACACTCACACACACATACATGCACACACACACATGCATGCACACATACACATACATGCGCACACTCACACACATACATGCAGACACACACGTACATGCATACACACACATACATACATGTATACACACATACATGCAGACACACACACATACATGCAGACACACACATACATGCACACACACACACATGCAGACACACACACACATACACACACACACACATACATGCAGACAACACACATTCTCATATACAAACAAAGGCACACACACAGACAAGCACGTACACAGGCAGAGAGTCATGCGCACAGTAAGGCAGACACAGGCACACATGCAGACTGACACGTAGATATACAAACACACATATAGCAGACATGCAGGCAACACATGCAGAAGGGCAAACACTACTGGAGAAAGACACACCCATAGCAATACCCACACAGAGACACAGACACACACACACACACACAGACACACACACACACATAGACACAGACACAGACACACAGACACACAGACACACACACACACAGACACACACACACCCACACATACACACACACACGCACAGACACAGACACAGACACACACACACACAGACACACACATGCACAGACACACACACACCCACACACACACACACGCACAGACACACACACACGCACAGACACAGACACAGACACACACACACACAGACACACACATGCACAGACACACACACACCCACACACACACACACACACAGACACAGACACACACCCTCACACACACACACCCTCACACAGACACACCCTCACACACACACACACACACCCTCACACACACACACACACACACAGACATATATATGTGCACATACACAAAGGCAGCTATCCCCCTTTCCTTCTCATGCCCTGATGGTTTCAGTGGAGAAGCTGTCACACTGTGATACTCAGGAACTGCTCTTTCCTGACCGAACCATTCTTTGTGTATAAATCCTCACCACTGTGACCCCACAAATTGTTTCATTATTTTTCACAAGCTTTTGTTTCTCAAGAGCAACAAATCCAAAGTAAAGGTTTGAACAAATGCAGAAAATTATTACGTTACAAACACACCAATTACGTGATTATTTTGTCAATTAAATTCTTTCTTATCACATAATTGATTGAACGACTTTTGATTGGTAAAGGCTTGGCAAGAAGGATTAGGGAGAACCCAAAGGCATTTGTGAGGAATAAGAGAATGATCAGGGAGAAGGTAGGACCGATCAGAGATAGTGGACAGAACTTGTGTGTGGAGTCTGAGCAGATAGGGGAAGGCCTAAATGAGTTTTTTGCTTCAGTTTTCACCAAGGAAAGGGACCTTGTTGTGAATGAGAACTTTGAGGAGCTGGGATACAGGCTTGACCAGATCAAGATTGATGCAGTTGATGTGCTGGAATTTTTGGAAAACATGAAGATTGATAAGTCCCCAGGACCAGACCAGATTTATCCGAGGCTGCTCCGGGAAGTGAGAAAGGAGGTTGCTGAGCTGCTGGTGAAGATCTTTACTTCCTCACTCTCCACGGGAGACATACCGGAGGATTGGAGGGAGGGGAATGTTGTTCCTCTTTTCAAGAAGGGGAGTAGGGAAATCCCTGGCAATTACAGACCAGTCAGTCTTACGTCTGTGGTCAGCAGAGTTTTGGAAAGAATCCTGAGGGATAGGATTTATGACTATTTGGCAAAGCTTAGTGTGATTAAAGGCAGTCAGCATGGCTTTGTGAGGGGTAGGTCATGCCTCACAAATCTTATTGAGTTCTTTGAGGAGGTGACCAGACAGGTCGACCAAGGTCGAGCAGTGGATGTGGTGTATCTGAACTTCAGCAAGGCATTTGATAGGGTTCCCCATGGTAGGCTCATTCATAAAGTCAGGAAGTATGGGATACAGGGAGATTTGGCTATCTGGATTCAGAATTGGCTGGCTGACAGAAGGCAGAGAGTGGTTGTAGATGGAAAGTATTCTGCCTGGAGGACAGTGTTGAGTGGGGTCCCACAGGGCTCTGTTCTTGGGCCTCTGCTCTTTGTAGTTTTTATAAATGACTTGGATGAGGAGGTTGAGGGGTGGGTTAGTAAATTTGCAGATGACACTAAGGTTGGAGGTGTCATCGATAGTATAGAGGGCTACTGCAGGCTGCAGCGTGACATAGACAGGATGCAGAGCTGGGCTGGGAAATGGCAGATGGAGTTCAACCTGGATAAATGGGAAGTGATGCATTTTGGAAGGTCGAACTCGAATGCTGAATATAGGATTAAAGACAGGATTCTTGGCAGTGTGGAGGAACAGAGGGATCTGGGTGTGCAAGTACATAGATCCCTCAAAGTTGCCACTCAAGTGGATAGGGTTGTTAAGAAAGCATACGGTGTTTTGGCTTTCATTAACAGGAGGATTGAATTTAAGAGCCGCGAGGTTTTGCTGCAGCTCTACAAGTCCCTGGTGAGACCACACTTGGAATATTGTGTCCAGTTCTGGTCGCTCTACTATAGGAAAGATACAGAGGCTTTGGAGAGGGGGCAAAGAAGGTTTACCAGGATGCTGCCTGGACTGGAGGGCTTGCCTTATGAAGAGAATTTGAATAAGCTTGGACTTTTCTCTCTGGAGAGAAGGAGGAAGAGAGGAGACCTGATTGAGGTGTACAAAATAATGAGAGGAATAGATAAAGTCAATAGCCAGAGACTTTTCCCCAGGGCAGGATTGACTGGTACGAGAAGTCATAGTTTGAAGATATTAGGAAGAAGGTATAAAGGAGACATCAGAGGTAGGTTCTTTATGCAGAGAGTTGTGAATGCATGGAATGTGTTGGCAGCTGTGGTGGTGGAAGCAGAGTCATTGGGGACATTTAAGCGACTGCTGGACATGCACATGGAGAGCAGTGAGTTGAGGGGTGTGTAGGTTAAGTTATTATATTTTACATTAGGATTAAACCTCGGCACAACATCGTGGGCCAAAGGGCCTGTTCTGTGCTGTCCTTTTCGATGTTCTATCTGTGTTCTAAGTTCGGATGTAGCTGCAGAAAGTGAATCGGCAGGAAATGGAATGTGGTCATGGATTGCATGATGAATGGATTTAAAAACAGGGAAGTTGTGCTGCAGTTGTATGAGAACACTGGAGCAGGAGGAGGCCATTCAGCCCCTCAGGCCTACTCTGCTGTACTTCACCATATTCCCATGTTATCCCAAATAGCTTGGTGTCATTAGTGACTGTCAATCTCTCTCAAAGTTAATGACTGAGCATCCACAGATCTCTGGAGTAAAGAACTCCTGAGATTCACCAACCTCTGAGGCAAGGGATTCCTCGCCGTGTCAGTCTGAAATGAATTGCCTTTTATTTGGAGTTGAGGTTCTCTGGTTCTGGATGCACAACCAGGGGAACATATCCTTTCAGTTTGTGCTTTGCCTGTCCCTTTGAGAATTTAATGAGTTTCCATGAGATCCTTTAATATGTTGAAACTGCAGAGTACAGGCTCAGTCTCCTCAGTCTCTCCTCACAGGACAGTTCCAACATCCCTGAGACAGTCTGGTGAACCTACAATGCTCTTCCTCAGATAAGGGGACGTGACTGTAGACAATGTTCCAGGTGCAGTCTCACCAGTGTTCTGGCTCATTTGGAACAAGACTTCTTTTGCTCCTGTGTACAAATCATCTTACGATAAAGTCTAAAACATCATTTACCTCCTGAATAGATTGCTGCCCGTTCCTGTGCAAGTTCAGTCACATATGAACAAGGACACCTGGATCCTTCTGTACATCGAGACATTCCAATCTACCAACAAGAAACACTTTACACCCTGACACATATATTCACAGTATATTCAAAATCACTCAGCTTATCCTCTTTGTGTCATCCTCACAACTTGCACTCGCAAAACGTTTGTAACATCTGCAAACTTCAAAATTATTACCATGAACCCCCAAATCCAGATCAGTGATATAAAAAATGAACAGCTGAATCTACTGGCCACAGTCCATCAGCACAGGATAACTAGAGTCTGTTTTATACCTGTTGAATAATCTTCAATCCGTACCAGCCTGTTACCTCCAATTCCACAAATTGGTTTTATTTAATAACCTCCTGTGTGGGATCTTATCAAAATTCAAATATGCTACGTCACACTTAGGATGTGATAGCACTGGGAGAGGGGACAGAGGGAGACTGACCAGGGTGTGATAGCACTGGGAGAGGGGACAGAGGGAGACTGACCAGGGTGTGATAGCACTGGGAGAGGGTACAGAGGGAGACTGACCAGGGTGTGATAGCACTGGGGGAGGGGACAGAGGAAGACTGACCAGGGTGTGATAGCACTGGGAGAGGGGGCAGAGGGAGACTGACCAGGGTGTGATAGCACTGGGGGAGGAGACAGAGGGAGACTGACCAGGGTGTGATAGCACTGGGAGAGGGGACAGAGGGAGACTGACCAGGGTGTGATAGCACTGGGGGAGGGGACAGAGGGAGACTGACCAGGGTGTGATAGCACTGGGAGAGGGGGCTGAGGGAGACTGACCAGGGTGTGATAGCACTGGGAGAGGGGACAGAGGGAGACTGACCAGGGTGTGATAGCACTGGGGGAGGGGGCAGAGGGAGACTGACCAGGGTGTGATCGCACTGGGAGAGGGGACAGAGGGAGACTGACCAGGGTGTGATAGCACTGGGAGAGGGGACAGAGGGAGAATGACCAGGGTGTGATAACACTGGGAGAGGGGACAGAGGGAGACTGACCAGGGTGTGATAGCACTGGGAGAGGGGACAGAGGGAGACTGACCAGGGTGTGATAGCACTGGGAGAAGGGGCTGAGGGAGACTGACCAGGGTGTGATAGCACTGGGAGAGGGGACAGAGGGAGACTGACCAGGGTGTGATAGCACAGGGAGAAGGGGCTGAGGGAGACTGACCAAGGTGTGATAGCATTGGGACAGGGGACAGAGGGAGACTGACCAGGGTGTGATAGCACTGGGAGAGGGGGCAGAGGGAGACTGACCAGGGTGTGATAGCACTGGGAGAGGGGACAGAGGGAGACTGACCAGGGTGTGATAGCGCTGGGAGAGGGGACAGAGGGAGACTGACCAGGGTGTGATAGCACAGGGAGAGGGGACAGAGGGAGACTGACCAGGGTGTGATAGCACTGGGAGAGGAGACAGAGGGAGACTGACCAGGGTGTGATAGCACTGGGAGAGGGGACAGAGGGAGACTGACCAGGGTGTGATAGCACTGGGGGAGGGGACAGAGGGAGACTGACCAGGGTGTGATAGCACTGGGAGAGGGGACAGAGGGAGACTGACCAGGGTGTGATAGCACTGGGAGAGAGGGCTGAGGGAGACTGACCAGGGTGTGATAGCACTGGGAGAGAGGACAGAGGGAGACTGACCAGGGTGTGATAGCACAGGGAGAGGGGACAGAGGGAGACTGACCAGGGTGTGATAGCTCTGGGAGAGGGGACAGAGGGAGACTGACCAGGGTGTGATAGCACAGGGAGAGGGGACAGAGGGAGACTGACCAGGGTGTGATAGCACAGGGAGAGGGGACAGAGGGAGACTGACCAGGGTGTGATAGCACTGGGAGAGGGTACAGAGGGAGACTGACCAGGGTGTGATAGCACTGGGGGAGGGGACAGAGGGAGACTGACCAGGGTGTGATAGCACAGGGAGAGGGGGCAGAGGGAGACTGACCAGGGTTTGATAGCACTGGGGGAGGGGACAGAGGGAGACTGACCAAGGTGTGATAGCACTGGGAGAGGGGGCTGAGGGAGACTGACCAGGGTGTGATAGCACTGGGGGAGGGGACAGAGGGAGACTGACCAGGGTGTGATAGCACTGGGAGAGGGGGCTGAGGGAGACTGACCAGGGTGTGATAGCACTGGGAGAGGGGACAGAGGGAGACTGACCAGGGTGTGATAGCACTGGGGGAGGGGGCAGAGGGAGACTGACCAGGGTGTGATAGCACTGGGAGAGGGGACAGAGGGAGACTGACCAGGGTGTGATAACACTGGGAGAGGGGACAGAGGGAGACTGACCAGGGTGTGATAGCACTGGGAGAGGGGACAGAGGGAGACTGACCAGGGTGTGATAGCACTGGGAGAGGGGACAGAGGGAGACTGACCAGGGTGTGATAGCACTGGGAGAGGGGACAGAGGGAGACTGACCAGGGTGTGATAACACTGGGAGAGGGGACAGAGGGAGACTGACCAGGGTGTGATAGCACTGGGAGAGGGGACAGAGGGAGACTGACCAGGGTGTGATAGCACTGGGAGAGGGGACAGAGGGAGACTGACCAGGGTGTGATAGCACTGGGGGAGGGGACAGAGGGAGACTGACCAGGGTGTGATAGCACTGGGAGAGGGGACAGAGGGAGACTGACCAGGGTGTGATAGCACTGGGAGAGAGGGCTGAGGGAGACTGACCAGGGTGTGATAGCACTGGGAGAGAGGACAGAGGGAGACTGACCAGGGTGTGATAGCACAGGGAGAGGGGACAGAGGGAGACTGACCAGGGTGTGATAGCTCTGGGAGAGGGGACAGAGGGAGACTGACCAGGGTGTGATAGCACAGGGAGAGGGGACAGAGGGAGACTGACCAGGGTGTGATAGCACAGGGAGAGGGGACAGAGGGAGACTGACCAGGGTGTGATAGCACTGGGAGAGGGTACAGAGGGAGACTGACCAGGGTGTGATAGCACTGGGGGAGGGGACAGAGGGAGACTGACCAGGGTGTGATAGCACAGGGAGAGGGGGCAGAGGGAGACTGACCAGGGTTTGATAGCACTGGGGGAGGGGACAGAGGGAGACTGACCAAGGTGTGATAGCACTGGGAGAGGGGGCTGAGGGAGACTGACCAGGGTGTGATAGCACTGGGGGAGGGGACAGAGGGAGACTGACCAGGGTGTGATAGCACTGGGAGAGGGGGCTGAGGGAGACTGACCAGGGTGTGATAGCACTGGGAGAGGGGACAGAGGGAGACTGACCAGGGTGTGATCGCACTGGGAGAGGGGACAGAGGGAGACTGACCAGGGTGTGATAGCACTGGGAGAGGGGACAGAGGGAGACTGACCAGGGTGTGATAACACTGGGAGAGGGGACAGAGGGAGACTGACCAGGGTGTGATAGCACTGGGAGAGGGGACAGAGGGAGACTGACCAGGGTGTGATAGCACTGGGAGAAGGGGCTGAGGGAGACTGACCAGGGTGTGATAGCACTGGGAGAGGGGGCTGAGGGAGACTGACTGGGGTGTGATAGCACTGGGAGAAGGGGCTGAGGGAGACTGACCAGGGTGTGATAGCACTGGGAGAGGGGGCAGAGGGAGACTGACCAGGGTGTGATAGCACTGGGAGAGGGGACAGAGGGAGACTGACCAGGGTGTGATAGCACTGGGAGGGGGGACAGAGGGAGACTGACCAGGGTGTGATAGCGCTGGGAGAGGGGACAGAGGGAGACTGACCAGGGTGTGATAGCACTGGGAGAGGGGACAGAGGGAGACTGACCAGGGTGTGATAGCACTGGGAGAGGGGACAGAGGGAGACTGACTAGGATGTGATAGCACTGGGAGAGGGGACAGAGGGAGACTGACCAGGGTGTGATAGCACTGGGAGAGGGGACAGAGGGAGACTGACCAGGGTGTGATAGCACTGGGAGAGGGGGCAGAGGGAGACTGACCAGGGTGTGATAGCACTGGGAGAGGGGACAGAGGGAGACTGACCAGGGTGTGATAGCACTGGGAGAGGGGACAGAGGGAGACTGACCAGGGTGTGATAGCACTGGGAGAGGGGACAGAGGGAGACTGACCAGGGTGTGATAGCACTGGGAGAAGGGGCTGAGGGAGACTGACCAGGGTGTGATAGCACTGGGAGAGGGGACAGAGGGAGACTGACCAGGGTGTGATAGCACTGGGAGAGGGGACAGAGGGAGACTGACCAGGGTGTGATAGCGCTGGGAGAGGGGACAGAGGGAGACTGACCAGGGTGTGATAGCGCTGGGAGAGGGGACAGAGGGAGACTGACCAGGGTGTGATAGCACTGGGAGAGGAGACAGAGGGAGACTGACCAGGGTGTGATAGCACTGGGAGAAGGGGCTGAGGGAGACTGACCAGGGTGTGATAGCACTGGGAGAGGGGACAGAGGGAGACTGACCAGGGTGTGATAGCACTGGGAGAGGGGACAGAGGGAGACTGACCAGGGTGTGATAGCGCTGGGAGAGGGGACAGAGGGAGACTGACCAGGGTGTGATAGCGCTGGGAGAGGGGATAGAGGGAGACTGACCAGGGTGTGATAGCACTGGGAGAGGGGACAGAGGGAGACTGACCAGGGTGTGATAGCACTGGGGGAGGGGACAGAGGGAGACTGACCAGGGTGTGATAGCACTGGGAGAGGGGACAGAGGGAGACTGACCAGGGTGTGATAGCACAGGGAGAGGGGACAGAGGGAGACTGACCAGGGTGTGGTAGCACAGGGAGAGGGGACAGAGGGAGACTGACCAGGGTTTGATAGCACTGGGGGAGGGGACAGAGGGAGACTGACCAGGGTGTGATAGCACTGGGAGAGGGTACAGAGGGAGACTGACCAGGGTGTGATAGCACTGGGGGAGGGGACAGAGGGAGACTGACCAGGGTGTGATAGCACAGGGAGAGGGGGCAGAGGGAGACTGACCAGGGTTTGATAGCACTGGGGGAGGGGACAGAGGGAGACTGACCAAGGTGTGATAGCACTGGGAGAGGGGACAGAGGGAGACTGACCAAGGTGTGATAGCACTGGGAGAGGGGGCTGAGGGAGACTGACCAGGGTGTGATAGCACTGGGGGAGGGGACAGAGGGAGACTGACCAGGGTGTGATAGCACTGGGAGAGGGGGCTGAGGGAGACTGACCAGGGTGTGATAGCACTGGGAGAGGGGACAGAGGGAGACTGACCAGGGTGTGATAGCACTGGGGGAGGGGGCAGAGGGAGACTGACCAGGGTGTGATCGCACTGGGAGAGGGGACAGAGGGAGACTGACCAGGGTGTGATAGCACTGGGAGAGGGGACAGAGGGAGACTGACCAGGGTGTGATAACACTGGGAGAGGGGACAGAGGGAGACTGACCAGGGTGTGATAGCACTGGGAGAGGGGACAGAGGGAGACTGACCAGGGTGTGATAGCACTGGGAGAAGGGGCTGAGGGAGACTGACCAGGGTGTGATAGCACTGGGAGAGGGGGCTGAGGGAGACTGACCGGGGTGTGATAGCACTGGGAGAAGGGGCAGAGGGAGACTGACCAGGGTGTGATAGCACTGGGAGAGGGGACAGAGGGAGACTGACCAGGGTGTGATAGCACTGGGAGGGGGGACAGAGGGAGACTGACCAGGGTGTGATAGCGCTGGGAGAGGGGACAGAGGGAGACTGACCAGGGTGTGATAGCACTGGGAGAGGGGACAGAGGGAGACTGACCAGGGTGTGATAGCACTGGGAGAGGGGACAGATGGAGACTGACCAGGATGTGATAGCACTGGGAGAGGGGACAGAGGGAGACTGACCAGGGTGTGATAGCACTGGGAGAGGGGACAGAGGGAGACTGACCAGGGTGTGATAGCACTGGGAGAGGGGGCAGAGGGAGACTGACCAGGGTGTGATAGCACTGGGAGAGGGGACAGAGGGAGACTGACCAGGGTGTGATAGCACTGGGAGAGGGGACAGAGGGAGACTGACCAGGGTGTGATAGCACTGGGAGAGGGGACAGAGGGAGACTGACCAGGGTGTGATAGCACTGGGAGAAGGGGCTGAGGGAGACTGACCAGGGTGTGATAGCACTGGGAGAGGGGACAGAGGGAGACTGACCAGGGTGTGATAGCACTGGGAGAGGGGACAGAGGGAGACTGACCAGGGTGTGATAGCACTGGGAGAGGGGACAGAGGGAGACTGACCAGGGTGTGATAGCACTGGGAGAGAGGGCTGAGGGAGACTGACCAGGGTGTGATAGCACTGGGAGAGAGGACAGAGGGAGACTGACCAGGGTGTGATAGCACAGGGAGAGGGGACAGAGGGAGACTGACCAGGGTGTGATAGCACTGGGAGAGGGGGCAGAGGGAGACTGACCAGGGTGTGATAGCACTGGGAGAGAGGGCTGAGGGAGACTGACCAGGGTGTGATAGCACTGGGAGAGAGGACAGAGGGAGACTGACCAGGGTGTGATAGCACTGGGAGAGGGGACAGAGGGAGACTGACCAGGGTGTGATAGCACTGGGAGAGGGGGCAGAGGGAGACTGACCAGGGTGTGATAGCACTGGGAGAGGGGACAGAGGGAGACTGACCAGGGTGTGATAGCACTGGGAGAGGGGACAGAGGGAGACTGACCAGGGTGTGATAGCACTGGGAGAGGGGACAGAGGGAGACTGACCAGGGTGTGATAGCACTGGGAGAAGGGGCTGAGGGAGACTGACCAGGGTGTGATAGCACTGGGAGAGGGGACAGAGGGAGACTGACCAGGGTGTGATAGCACTGGGAGAGGGGACAGAGGGAGACTGACCAGGGTGTGATAGCACTGGGAGAGGGGACAGAGGGAGACTGACCAGGGTGTGATAGCACTGGGAGAGGGGACAGAGGGAGACTGACCAGGGTGTGATAGCGCTGGGAGAGGGGTCAGAGGGAGACTGACCAGGGTGTGATAGCACTGGGTGAGGGGACAGAGGGAGACTGACCAGGGTGTGATAGCACTGGGAGAGGGGACAGAGGGAGACTGACCAGGGTGTGATAGCACTGGGGGAGGGGACAGAGGGAGACTGACCAGGGTGTGATAGCACTGGGAGAGGGGACAGAGGGAGACTGACCAGGGTGTGATAGCACTGGGAGAGGGGACAGAGGGAGACTGACCAGGGTGTGATAGCACTGGGAGAGGGGACAGAGGGAGACTGACCAGGGTGTGTTAGCACTGGGAGAGGGGACAGAGGGAGACTGACCAGGGTGTGATAGCACTGGAAGTTTACATATTCTCCCAGTGTCTGCGTGGTTTTCCTCTGGGTGCTCCGGGTTCCTTCCACAGTCCAAAGATGTGTAGGCTAGATGGATTGGCCAAGCTCAGGTGCCCATAGTGTAGGCTAGGTGGATAATGCATCGGAGATGCAGGGTTACAGGGATGGATCTGGGTGGGATGCTCTTTCGAAGGTTGGTGTGGACTCTGCCCTGCCGTGGTTCTATGAGTAGCATGTTAAAAAGCTTTATCTGATTTGTTAAGTATGATTTCTCTTTCATAAATACATATTGACTCGTTCCACTCAGACAATTATTATCTTTATATCCTGGAATCGGTTAAATCTTCCTGACCTCTGGCTAACAGGTCTGTTGTTCCCCATTTTCTCTCTCTCGCTCTCCTTTTCTGAAACAGTCAGGATGATGTTTCCCATCATCTCATCAGCTGCAACCTTTTCAGAATTAACCGAATTTTAAAAGATGATCAGTCAGGGAGTCATAAGCTCTCAAGCTGTTTCCTTACACACTCTTTCACTGGATACTGTTCTGGTCTCCTTCTTTCTGAATCATCTCAGAGAGGTCCACCCAACCGATTCCTGCCATGCTGCAGCTGAGTTCATGGGTAAAGGTTGAGCAGGTTGGGTTTGTATGCACTGGTGTTGAGAAGGATGGGAGCTGAGCATCAACAAAGATCCAGAGAGAGCTTGGCACTGGGGATGCTAGGAGGATGTTTCCTCTTGTGGCAGACTGGAACCAGGGAGACAGTTTCAAAATAAATTGTCTTCTGTTAAGCCTGAGATGAGGAGGATTTTTGCTTCCTCTCAGAGGTTCATGAGGTTTGGAACCCTCTTTCCCAGAGACGAGTGATTGTGAGGTCTGGCTGAACAAACTGAGGCAAAAAGGCAAAAACAATGACTGCAGATGCTGAAAATCAAACACTGGATTAGTGGTGCTGGAAGAGCACAGCAGTTCAGGCAGCATCCAACGAGCAGCGAAATCAACGTTTCGGGCAAAAGCCCTTCATCAGGAATAAAGGCAGTGAGCCTGAAGCGTGGAGAGATAAGCTAGAGGAGGGTGGGGGTGGGGAGAGAGTAGCTCTTCCAGCACCACTAATCCAGTGTTTGATTTTCAGCATCTGCAGTCATTGTTTTTACCTTGTTGATTTTAACCCTACTGCGAATCCTCTTGCAAGGATGCCTGCCTTGAAGAAGTTTTCCTCCTCTCTCTACAAGAATCTCAGGGAGTCCCTCTCCCACTGCAACTCCCAGGTCATTTCCTCTGCTCTGAAGCTCTTCTGTGCTACTTTCTCCCCACCCCCACCCTCCTCTAGCTTATCTCTCCACGCTTCAGGCTCACTGCCTTTATTCCTGATGAAGGGCTTTTGCCCGAAACGTTGATTTCGCTGCTCGTTGGATGCTGCCTGAACTGCTGTGCTCTTCCAGCACCACTAATCCAGTGAACAAACTGAGGGCCTTGTTGTGAAGTTTGCACTGGACACCGAGATAGATGGAGGGACAGGTCACGCTGAGGAACAGAGAGGCTGCAGGAGGACTTGGATAGGAGAGGAGGGCAGGGACAGCATAGGAGGGTGGGGACAGGATAGGAGGGTGGGGACAGGATAGGAGGGCGGGGACAGGATAGGAGGGTGGGGACAGGATAGGAGGGTGGGGACTGGATAGGAGGGTGGGGACAGGATAGGAGGGTGGGGACAGGATAGGAGGGTGGGGACAGGATAGGAGGGTGGGACAGGATAGGAGGGTGGGGACGGGATAGGAGGGTGGGGACTGGATAGGAGGGTGGGACAGGATAGGAGGGCGGGGACAGGATAGGAGGGCGGGGACAGGATAGGAGGGCGGGGACGGGATAGGGGGGTGGGGACGGGATAGGGGGGTGGGGACGGGATAGGAGGGTGGGACAGGATAGGAGGGTGGGACAGGATAGGAGGGTGGGGACAGGATAGGAGGGTGGGACGGGATAGGAGGGTGGGGACAGGATAGGAGGGTGGGACAGGATAGGAGGGTGGGACAGGATAGGAGAGTGGGGACGGGATAGGAGGGTGGGACAGGATAGGAGGGTGGGACAGGATAGGAGAGTGGGGACGGGATAGGAGGGTGGGACAGGATAGGAGGGTGGGGACAGGATAGGAGGGTGGGACGGGATAGGAGGGTGGGGACAGGATAGGAGGGTGGGACAGGATAGGAGGGTGGGACAGGATAGGAGAGTGGGGACGGGATAGGAGGGTGGGACAGGATAGGAGGGTGGGACAGGATAGGAGGGCGGGGACAGGATAGGAGGGTGGGACAGGATAGGAGGGTGGGACAGGATAGGAGAGTGGGGACGGGATAGGAGGGTGGGACAGGATAGGAGAGTGGGGACGGGATAGGAGGGTGGGACAGGATAGGAGAGTGGGGACGGGATAGGAGGGTGGGACAGGATAGGAGGGTGGGACAGGATAGGAGAGTGGGGACGGGATAGGAGGGTGGGACAGGATAGGAGGGTGGGGACAGGATAGGAGGGTGGGGACTGGATAGGAGGGTGGGGACAGGATAGGAGGGTGGGACAGGATAGGAGGGCGGGGACAGAATAGGAGGGTGGGACAGGATAGGAGAGTGGGACAGGATAGGAGAGTGGGGACGGGATAGGAGGGTGGGACAGGATAGGAGAGTGGGGACGGGATAGGAGGGTGGGACAGGATAGGAGGGTGGGACAGGATAGGAGAGTGGGGACGGGATAGGAGGGTGGGACAGGATAGGAGGGCGGGGACGGGATAGGAGGGTGGGACTGGATAGGAGGGTGGGACAGGATAGGAGGGTGGGACAGGATAGGAGAATGGGGACGGGATAGGAGGGTGGGACAGGATAGGAGGGTGGGACAGGATAGGAGAGTGGGGACGGGATAGGAGGGTGGGACAGGATAGGAGGGTGGGACAGGATAGGAGAGTGGGGACGGGATAGGAGGGTGGGACAGGATAGGAGGGTGGGACAGGATAGGAGAGTGGGGACGGGATAGGAGGGTGGGACAGGATAGGAGAGTGGGGACAGGATAGGAGGGTGGGACAGGATAGGAGAGTGGGGACGGGATAGGAGGGTGGGACAGGATAGGAGAGTGGGGACGGGATAGGAGGGTGGGACAGGATAGGAGGGTGGGGACTGGATAGGAGGGTGGGGACAGGATAGGAGGGTGGGGACAGGATAGGAGGGTGGGACAGGATAGGAGAGTGGGGACGGGATAGGAGGGTGGGACAGGATAGGAGGGTGGGACAGGATAGGAGAGTGGGGACGGGATAGGAGGGTGGGACGGGATAGGAGGGTGGGACGGGATAGGAGAGTGGGGACGGGATAGGAGGGCGGGGACAGGATAGGAGGGTGGGACAGGATAGGAGGGCGGGGACAGGATAGGAGGGTGGGACAGGATAGGAGGGCGGGGACGGGATAGGAGGGTGGGACAGGATAGGAGGGTGGGACAGGATAGGAGGGTGGGGACTGGATAGGAGGGCGGGGACAGGATAGGAGGGTGGGACAGGATAGGAGAGTGGGGACGGGATAGGAGGGTGGGACAGGATAGGAGAGTGGGGACGGGATAGGAGGGTGGGACAGGATAGGAGGGTGGGACAGGATAGGAGAGTGGGGACGGGATAGGAGGGCGGGGACAGGATAGGAGGGTGGGACAGGATAGGAGGGTGGGACAGGATAGGAGGGCGGGGACAGGATAGGAGGGTGGGACAGGATAGGAGGGCGGGGACGGGATAGGAGAGTGGGACAGGATAGGAGGGTGGGGACGGGATAGGAGGGTGGGGACAGGATAGGAGGGCGGGGACAGATAAGGAGGGCGGGGACAGGATAGGAGGGCGGGGACAGGATAGGAGGGCGGAACAGGATAGGAGGGTGGGGACAGGATAGGAGGGTGGGACGGGATAGGAGGGCGGGGACGGGATAGGAGGGCGGGGACAGGATAGGAGGGCGGGGACGGGATAGGAGGGCGGGGACGGGATAGGAGGGCGGGCACGGGATAGGAGGGCGGGCACGGGATAGGAGGGCGGGGACGGGATAGGAGGGCGGGGACGGGATAGGAGGGCGGGGACGAGATAGGAGGGCGGGGACAGGATAGGAGGGTGGGACAGGATAGGAGGGTGGGGACGGGATAGGAGGGTGGGACGGGATAGGAGGGTGGGGACGGGATAGGAGGGTGGGGACAGGATAGGAGGGCGGGGACAGATAAGGAGGGCGGGGACAGGATAGGAGGGCGGGGACAGGATAGGAGGGCGGAACAGGATAGGAGGGTGGGGACAGGATAGGAGGGTGGGACGGGATAGGAGGGCGGGGACGGGATAGGAGGGCGGGGACAGGATAGGAGGGCGGGGACGGGATAGGAGGGCGGGGACGGGATAGGAGGGCGGGCACGGGATAGGAGGGCGGGCACGGGATAGGAGGGCGGGGACGGGATAGGAGGGCGGGGACGGGATAGGAGGGCGGGGACGAGATAGGAGGGCGGGGACAGGATAGGAGGGTGGGACAGGATAGGAGGGTGGGGACGGGATAGGAGGGTGGGACGGGATAGGAGGGCAGGGACGGGATAGGAGGGCGGGGACAGGATAGGTTGGCGGGGACAGGATAGGAGGGCGGGGACAGGATAGGAGGGTGGGACAGGATAGGAGGGTGGGACAGGATAGGAGGGTGGGACGGGATAGGAGGGCGGGGACAGGATAGGAGGGCGGGGACAGGATAGGAGTTGTGGGACAGTATAGGAGGGCGGAGACGGGATAGGAGGGTGGGACAGGATAGGAGGGCGGGGACGGGATAGGAGGGTGGGGACGGGATAGGAGGGTGGAGATAGGATAGGAGGGTGGGACGGGATAGGAGGGTGGGGACGGGATAGGAGGGTGGGGACAGGATAGGAGGGTGGGGCAGGATAGGAGGGTGGGGACAGGATAGGTGGGTGGGGACAGGATAGGAGGGTGGGACAGGATAGGAGGGCGGGGACAGGATAGGAGGGCGGGGACAGGATAGGAGGGCGGGGACAGGATAGGAGGGCGGGACAGGATAGGAGGGTGGGGACGGGATAGGAGGGCGGGGACGGGATAGGAGGGCGGGGACGGGATAGGAGGGCGGGGACGGGATAGGAGGGCGGGGACAGGATAGGAGGGTGGGACAGGATAGGAGGGTGGGGACGGGATAGGAGGGCGGGGATAGGATAGGAGGGCGGGGATAGGATAGGAGGGTGGGACAGGATAGGAGGGTGGGGACGGGATAGGAGGGTGGGGACGGGATAGGAGGGCGGGGACGGGATAGGAGGGCGGGGACGGGATAGGGGGGTGGGACAGGATAGGAGGGTGGGGACGGGATAGGAGGGTGGGACAGGATAGGAGGGCGGGGACAGGATAGGAGGGTGGGACAGGATAGGAGGGTGGGACATGATAGGAGGGTGGGGACGGGATAGGAGGGTGGGGACGGGATAGGAGGGTGGGACAGGATAGGATGGCGGGGACGGGATAGGAGGGCGGGGACAGGATAGGAGGGCGGGGACAGGATAGGAGGGTGGGACAGGATAGGAGGGCGGGGACAGGATAGGAGGGTGGGACAGGATAGGAGGGCGGGACAGGATAGGAGGGTGGGACAGGATAGGAGGGCGGGGACAGGATAGGAGGGTGGGACAGGATAGGAGGGTGGGACAGGATAGGAGGGTGGGGACGGGATAGGAGGGTGGGACAGGATAGGAGGGCGGGGACAGGATAGGAGGGCGGGGACAGGATAGGAGGGTGGGACAGGATAGGAGAGTGGGGACGGGATAGGAGGGTGGGACAGGATAGGAGAGTGGGGACGGGATAGGAGGGTGGGACAGGATAGGAGGGTGGGACAGGATAGGAGAGTGGGGACGGGATAGGAGGGTGGGACAGGATAGGAGGGTGGGACAGGATAGGAGAGTGGGGACGGGATAGGAGGGCGGGGACAGGATAGGAGGGTGGGACAGGATAGGAGGGTGGGACAGGATAGGAGGGCGGGGACAGGATAGGAGGGTGGGACAGGATAGGAGGGCGGGACAGGATAGGAGGGCGGGGACGGGATAGGAGGGCGGGGACAGGATAGGAGGGTGGGGACGGGATAGGAGGGCGGGGACAGGATAGGAGGGTGGGACAGGATAGGAGAGTGGGACAGGATAGGAGGGTGGGACAGGATAGGAGGGTGGGGACGGGATAGGAGGGCGGGGACAGGATAGGAGGGTGGGACAGGATAGGAGGGTGGGACAGGATAGGAGGGCGGGGACGGGATAGGAGAGCGGGGACGGGATAGGAGAGCGGGGACGGGATAGGAGAGCGGGGACGGGATAGGAGGGTGGGACAGGAGAGGAGGGCGGGGACAGGATAGGAGGGCGGGGACAGGATAGGAGGGTGGGGACAGGATAGGAGGGTGGGACAGGATAGGAGGGTGGGACAGGATAGGAGGGCGTGGACAGGATAGGAGAGCGGGGACGGGATAGGAGGGTGGGACAGGATAGGAGGGCGGGGACAGGATAGGAGGGCGGGGACAGGATAGGAGGGTGGGACAGTATAGGAGGGCGGGGACGGGATAGGAGGGTGGGACAGGATAGGAGGGCGGGGACGGGATAGGAGGGTGGGGACGGGATAGGAGGGTGGGGATAGGATAGGAGGGTGGGACGGGATAGGAGGGTGGGGACGGGATAGGAGGGTGGGGACAGGATAGGAGGGTGGGGACAGGATAGGAGGGCGGGGACGGGATAGGAGAGCGGGGATAGGATAGGAGGGCGGGGATAGGATAGGAGGGCGGGGATGGGATAGGAGGGCGGGGATAGGATAGGAGGGCGGGGATAGGATAGGAGGGTGGGGATGGGATAGGAGGGCGGGGATAGGATAGGAGGGCGGGGATAGGATAGGAGGGCGGGGATAGGATAGGAGGGTGGGACAGGATAGGAGGGTGGGGACGGGATAGGAGGGTGTGGACGGGATAGGAGGGTGGGGACGGGATAGGAGGGTGGGACAGGATAGGAGGGCGGGGACGGGATAGGAGGGCGGGGACGGGATAGGAGGGCGGGGACAGGATAGGAGGGTGGGACAGGATAGGAGGGCGGGGACAGGATAGGAGGGTGGGACAGGATAGGAGGGTGGGACAGGATAGGAGGGCGGGGACAGGATAGGAGGGCGGGGACAGGATAGGAGGGTGGGACGGGATAGGAGGGTGGGACGGGATAGGAGGGCGGGGACGGGATAGGAGGGTGGGACAGGATAGGAGGGTGGGACAGGATAGGAGGGCGGGGACAGGATAGGAGGGCGGGGACAGGATAGGAGAGCGGGGACGGGATAGGAGGGTGGGACAGGATAGGAGGGCGGGGACAGGATAGGAGGGCGGGGACAGGATAGGACGGTGGGACAGGATAGGAGGGTGGGACAGGATAGGAGGGTGGGACAGGATAGGAGGGCGGGGACGGGATAGGAGAGCGGGGACGGGTTGGAGGGTGGGACAGGATAGGAGGGCGGGGACAGGATAGGAGGGCGGGGACAGGATAGGAGGGCGGGGACAGGATAGGAGGGCGGGGACGGGATAGGAGGGCGGGGACGGGATAGGAGGGTGGGGACAGGATAGGAGGGCGGGGACAGGATAGGAGGGCGGGGACAGGATAGGTTGGCGGGGACAGGATAGGAGGGCGGGGACAGGATAGGAGAGTGGGACAGGATAGGAGGGTGGGACAGGATAGGAGGGCGGGGACAGGATAGGAGGGCGGGGACAGGATAGGAGGGTGGGACGGGATAGGAGGGTGGGACGGGATAGGAGGGCGGGGACGGGATAGGAGGGCGGGGACAGGATAGGAGGGTGGGACAGGATAGGAGGGCGGGGACAGGATAGGAGAGCGGGGACGGGATAGGAGGGTGGGACAGGATAGGAGGGCGGGGACAGGATAGGAGGGCGGGGACAGGATAGGACGGTGGGACAGGATAGGTGGGTGGGACAGGATAGGAGGGTGGGACAGGATAGGAGGGCGGGGACGGGATAGGAGAGCGGGGACGGGATAGGAGAGCGGGGACGGGTTGGAGGGTGGGACAGGATAGGAGGGCGGGGACAGGATAGGAGGGCGGGGACAGGATAGGAGGGCGGGGACGGGATAGGAGGGCGGGGATGGGATAGGAGGGCGGGGACGGGATAGGAGGGCGGGGACAGGATAGGAGGGTGGGACAGGATAGGAGGGTGGGGACGGGATAGGAGAGTGGGACAGGATAGGAGGGTGGGACAGGATAGGAGGGTGGGACAGGATAGGAGGGTGGGGACGGGATAGGAGAGTGGGACAGGATAGGAGGGTGGGGACGGGATAGGAGGGTGGGGACGGGATAGGGGGGTGGGGACGGGATAGGAGGGCGGGGACGGGATAGGAGGGTGGGACAGGATAGGAGGGCGGGGACAGGATAGGAGGGTGGGACAGGATAGGAGGGTGGGACAGGATAGGAGAGTGGGGACGGGATAGGAGGGTGGGACAGGATAGGAGGCCGGGGACGGGATAGGAGGGCGGGACAGGATAGGAGGGTGGGGACGGGATAGGAGGGTGGGGACGGGATAGGAGGGTGGGGACGGGATAGGAGGGCGGGGACGGGATAGGAGGGCGGGACAGGATAGGAGGGTGGGGACGGGATAGGAGGGTGGGGACGGGATAGGAGGGTGGGGACGGGATAGGAGGGTGGGACGGGATAGGAGGGTGGGGACGGGATAGGAGGGCGGGGACGGGATAGGAGCGCGGGGACGGGATAGGAGGGCGGGGACGGGATAGGAGGGCGGGGACAGGATAGGACGGCGGGACAGGATAGGAGGGCGGGACAGGGTAGGAGGGTGGGGACAGGATAGGAGGGTGGGACGGGATAGGAGGGCAGGGACGGGATAGGAGGGCGGGGACAGGATAGGAGGGCGGGGACAGGATAGGTTGGCGGGGACAGGATAGGAGGGCGGGGACAGGATAGGAGAGCGGGGACAGGATAGGAGGGTGGGACAGGATAGGAGGGTGGGACAGGATAGGAGGGTGGGACGGGATAGGAGGGTGGGACGGGACAGGAGGGCGGGGACGGGATAGGAGGGCGGGGATGGGATAGGAGGGCGGGGACGGGATAGGAGGGTGGGACAGTATAGGAGGGCGGGGACGGGATAGGAGGGCGGGGACGGGATAGGAGGGCGGGGACAGGATAGGAGGGCGGGGACGGGATAGGAGGGCGGGGACGGGATAGGAGGGCGGGGACGGGATAGGAGGGCGGGGACGGGATAGGAGGGCGGGGACAGCATAGGAGGGTGGGACAGGATAGGAGGGCGGGGACGGGATAGGAGGGCGGGGACGGGATAGGAGGGCGGGGACAGGATAGGAGGGCGGGGACGGGATAGGAGGGCGGGGACGGGATAGGAGGGTGGGACAGTATAGGAGGGCGGGGACGGGATAGGAGGGCGGGGACAGGATAGGAGGGCGGGGACGGGATAGGAGGGCGGGGACAGGATAGGAGGGCGGGGACAGGATAGGAGGGCGGGGACAGCATAGGAGGGTGGGACAGGATAGGAGGGCGGGGACGGGATAGGAGGGCGGGGACGGGATAGGAGGGCGGGGACAGGATAGGAGGGCGGGGACGGGATAGGAGGGCGGGGATAGGATAGGAGGGCGGGGATAGGATAGGAGGGTGGGACAGGATAGGAGGGTGGGGACGGGATAGGAGGGTGGGGACGGGATAGGAGGGCGGGGACAGGATAGGAGGGCGGGGACGGGATAGGGGGGTGGGACAGGATAGGAGGGCGGGGACAGGATAGGAGGGTGGGGACTGGATAGGAGGGCGGGGACGAGATAGGAGGGCGGGGATAGGATAGGAGGGCGGGGACGGGATAGGAGGGCGGGGATAGGATAGGAGGGCGGGGACGGGATAGGAGGGCGGGGACGGGATAGGAGGGTGGGGACAGGATAGGGGGGTGGGACAGGATAGGAGGGCGGGGACGGGATAGGGGGGTGGGACAGGATAGGGGGTGGGGACAGGATAGGAGGGTGGGGACGGGATAGGAGGGTGGGACAGGATAGGAGGGTGGGGACAGGATAGGAGGGTGGGGACAGGATAGGAGGGTGGGACAGGATAGGAGGGCGGGGACAGGATAGGAGGGTGGGACAGGATAGGAGGGTGGGACAGGATAGGAGGGTGGGGACAGGATAGGAGGGTGGGACAGGATAGGAGGGTGGGGACAGGATAGGAGAGTGGGGACGGGATAGGAGGGTGGGGACGGGATAGGAGGGTGGGACAGGATAGAGGGTGGGACAGGATAGGAGAGTGGGGACAGGATAGGAGGGTGGGACAGGATAGGAGGGTGGGGACGGGATAGGAGAGTGGGGACGGGATAGGAGGGCGGGGACGGGATAGGAGGGTGGGACAGGGTAGAGGGTGGGACAGGATAGGAGAGTGGGGACAGGATAGGAGGGCGGGGACGGGATAGGAGGGCGGGGACGGGATAGGAGGGCGGGGACGGGATAGGAGAGCGGGGACGGGATAGGAGGGTGGGACAGGATAGGAGGGTGGGACAGGATAGGAGGGCGGGGACAGGATAGGAGGGCGGGGACGGGATAGGAGGGCGGGGACGGGATAGGAGAGCGGGGACGGGATAGGAGGGCGGGGACGGGATAGGAGAGTGGGGACGGGATAGGAGGGTGGGGACGGGATAGGAGAGTGGGGACGGGATAGGAGGGCGGGGACGGGATAGGAGGGCGGGGACGGGATAGGAGGGCGGGGACGGGATAGGAGGGCGGGGACGGGATAGGAGGGCGGGGACAGGATAGGAGAGCGGGGACGGGATAGGGAGGGCGGGGACGGGATAGGAGGGCGGGGACGGGATAGGAGGGCGGGGACGGGATAGGAGAGCGGGGACGGGATAGGAGGGTGGGGACGGGATAGGAGGGTGGGGACGGGATAGGAGAGTGGGGACGGGATAGGAGGGTGGGCAAAGAAGTGGCAGGTGGAATACAATGTGAGAAAGTTATGCACTTTGGTTTGAAGAATAAAGGCAAAGACTATTTTCTAAATGGGAAAAGGCTTCGGAAATCTGAAGTGCAAAGGGACTGAGGAGTCCTCGTTCGGGATACCCTTCAGGTTAACATGCATGACTCAGAGAATACAGGAGGATATAGACAGACTGGAGAGGTAGGTGGAGATGTGGCAGATGGAGTTCAATCCAGACAAATGTCAGGTGATGCATTTTGGGAAGTCTAATTTGAGAGCCAGCTGTACTGTAAATGGAAGAGCCTTGGGAAAAGTTGATGAGCAGAGAGATCTGGGAGTGCAGGTCCATTGTACCCTGAAGGTTGCTGCACAGGTGGATAGAGTGGTCAAGAAGGCATATACTATGCTTACCTTCATCGGACGGGGTATTGAGTATAAGAGCTGGCAGGTCATGTTAACATTGTACCAGACATTGGTTCGGCCGCATTTAGAATACTGTGTATAGTTCTGGTCGCCACATTACCAAAAGGATGTGGACGCTTTGGAAAGGGTGCAGAGAAGGTTTACGAGGATGTTGCCTGGTATGGAAGGTGCTCGCTATGAAGAGAGGTTGAGTAGGTTAGAATCGTTTTTATTAGAGAAAAGGAGATTGAGGGGGGACCTGATTGAGGTTTACAAAATCATGAAGGGTATAGACAGGGTGGATAGAGACAAGCTTTTTCCCAGGGTGAAGGATTCAATAACGAGTGGTCACACTTTCAAGGTGAGAGGTGAAAAGTTTAAGGGGGATACACGTGGCCAGTACTTCACACAGAGGATGGTGGGTGTCTGGAACGCGTTGCCAGCAGAGGTGGTAGAGGCAGGTTCGGTAGATTCATTTAAGATGTGTCTGGACAGATGCAGGAGCAGGTGGGGAGCAGAGGGATACAGATGGTTAGGAATTGACTGACAGGTTTAGACAGTAGATTTGGATCGGCTCAGGCTTGGAGGGCCAAAGGGCCTGTTCCTGGGCTGTACATTGTCTTTGTTCTTTGTTCTAGGTTCACTTGGCAGTTAGGAAGGCAAATGCAATGTCAGCATTCATATAAAGAGGGCAAATGTATCAGAGCAGAAATATACTGCGAAGGCTGTATAAGGCTGTAGTCAGATGGCATTTGGGAAATTGTGAGTAGTTTTGGTCCCTGTATCTAAGGAAGGATATTCTGGCATTGGAGGGGGTCCAGAGGAGGTTTACAAGAATGACCCCAGGGATGAAGGGCTTGTCATGTGAGGAATCATTGAAGACTCTGGGTGTGTACTGGATGGAGTTGAGAAGGACGAGGGGGATCTCATGAAATTTCCCAAATACTGAGTGGTTGAGGAGAGATTCAGACCTGGGACACAGCCTTGGGGTGAAGGGCTGACCCTTTCGAACTGAGATGATGAGGAATTTCTTCAGCCTCAGGGTGGGGAGTCTGTGGGACTCATTGCTGCAGAGGGCTGTGGAGGCCAAGTCTTTGAATGGGAGAGCAGACTCGATGGGCTGAATAGCCTACTTCTGCTCCGGGATTATGGTCTTATGGTTATTAAATACTTTTCGGGCAGAGAGAGATTGATTATTGACTGAAAAAACAGGGTCAACCACAATCAGATCAGCCAGGATCATATTGAATGGTTGAGCAGGCCCGAGGGGCTGAATGGCCTCCCCTTGGGTTTTATTCACATTTGAAGTTGTCTTGAACTCAGTGTATAATCTGAGTATGTGCAGTGTGCATCAGAAGGCTGGCAGCTGGATTGATCTGATAGTTTCCATCGATTTCCAATACCACCCCATTATGGCAAGGCTGACAAACTTAATGCTGCCTGATTAGAACATAGACCATAGAAAAGGACAGCACAGAACAGGCCCTTCGGCCCACAATGTTGTGCCGAAGTTTAATCCTCATGTAAAATATAATAACTTAACCTACGCACCCCTCAACTCACTGCTCTCCATGTGTATGTCCAGCAGTCGCTTAAATGTACCTAATGACTCTTTTTCCACCACCACAGCTGGCAACACATTCCATACATTCACAACTCTCTGTGTAAAGAACCTACCTCTGACGTCTCCTCTATACCTTCCTCCTAATATCTTCAAACTACAACCCCCTCGTCCCAGTCAATCCTGTCCTGGGGAAAAGTCTCTGGCTATTGACTCTATCCATGCCTCTCATTATTTTGTACACCTCGATCAGGTCTCCTCTCTTCCTCCTTCTCTCCAGAGAGAAAAGTCAAGCTTATTCAACCTCTCTTCATAAGGCAAGTCCTCCATTCCCGGCAGCATCCTGGTAAACCTTCTTTGCCCCCTCTCCAAAGCCTCTGTATCTTTCCTATAGTCGGGTAACCAGAACTGGAGACAATATTCCAAGTGTGGTCTCACCAGGGACTTGTAGAGCTGCAGCAAAACCTCGCGGCTCTTAAACTCGATCCCCCTGTTAATGAAAGCCAAAACACCATATGATTTCTTAACAACCCTATCCACTTGGGTGACAACTTTGAGGGATCTATGTACTTGCACACCCAGATCCCTCTGTTCCTCCACACTGCCAAGAATCCTGTCTTTAATCCTATATTCAGCATTCGAGTTCGACCTTCCAAAATGCATCACTTCACATTTATCCAGGTTGAACTCCATCTGCCATTTCCCAGCCCAGCTCTGCATCCTGTCTATGTCGCGCTGCAGCCTGCAGTAGCCCTCTATACTATCGACGACACCTCCAACCTTAGTGTCATCTGCAAATTTACTAACCCACCCCATAACCTCCTCATCCAAGTCATTTATAAAAACTACAAAGAGCAGAGGCCCCAAGAACAGAGCCCTGGGGACCCCACTCAACATTGACCTCCTGGCAGAATACTTTCCATCTACAACCACTCTCTGCCTTCTGTCAGCCAGCCAATTCTGAATCCAGATTGCCAAATCTCCCTGTATCCCATACTCCCTGACTTTATGATATCTGATTGGATCTTATTGTAATAGCACTCAGACTGGGACTCTATGGCATTGCGCTACTGTCCCTAACTCTGATTCAGGATGCCCAGGTTCGAGTCCCTCCCAGTCCGGAGGTGTGTAATACCATCTGTGAGCAGGTTGATTGAAGACTATCTAGCTGTAGCCAGTCCCCCCTCTGTATAGTTCCATTGAAGAGACACTGGCTGAAATGTGGGGTGGGGGGGGTTTCTGATTTCACAGGTGTGTCCTTGCAATGTTTCACTCTGCATATCACTGTTTGACCAATGAAAGATTGGCTCCCATTGTATCCATCCCTACATCATTGGCAGAGATGCGTTGCTAGCTCTCGAGGTGACTGTTTGATTTGGAGCTATCTGTTCACTGTGTTGTTGATGGTAGGTGTGTGTGTGTGTGTGTGTGTGTGTGTGTGTGTGTGTGTGTGTGTGTGTGTGTGTGTCTCTGTGTGTCTCTGTGTTTCTGTGTGTGTGTGGGTGTGTCTGTGTGTGTGTGTGTGTGTGTGTGTGGGTGTGTTAACAGGACTCTGTATAGTTTCTGTTTCCAGCAGGTTTCTCTGTGTTTCTCCCAGCTCTGCAGATCCGTGTCCTTGTGCCAGACGTACTGGTTGGTGAAGCTGTGCGAGCCTATGAGGAGGGTGAAACCATGGCTTACACTCAGACCCAGGAGAACGGAACGGAAGCTGGAAAACTACCTCAGGTTGGATCAACCAGTGGGGCTTCATGAACAAAATTCGATCGATCAAACCAAAGCTCTCCTTCCCTCCCCTCCCCTCCCTGAACCCCCTCTCTTCACCTCCCCCTCCCCCCTCACACTGTCCTCTCCACACCTCCCCCTCACCCTCTTCTCACCTTCCCTGCCCCCCTCCTCATTGACTTCTCCAACCATACATCCCCCCTGTGCCCCTTCCCCCATTCTCACCTCATTTCCTGATACCATCTCCTTAGCTCTATCACTAACACCTTCCCTCTCTGTATCCTACAGTGAGTGAGGATGTAGTTTTGGGAGAGCAGAGACCCATTTTCACACAGAAACTGAATAGAAAACAGCCTGCTCATGACTGATCATCCAACTGTTCCCATTTCCTCCTCATACCCTTTGAATCCCTTGAGTCCTATGAACTGTCTGTACTTGAATCTTGAAAGTCTTCAATGTTTCGACCTCAACCGCTTACTGTGGTGGAGAATTCCACATGCTCATCACTCCCCGCGTGAAGAATTTCTCCTCATCTCAGTCCTAAATGTTTTACCTGGTATCCTTACACTGTGAGCCCTGAACTCCTTCTGAACTCCATCAATAGCCAGAACATCTTGCCTCAGCTCGGGAGACCAAAACTGTGCACAATACTCCAGGTGTGGCCTCACCAGTGCCCTGTACAATGCAGCAAGACATCCCTGCTCCTGTGCTCGAATCCTTGTGTTATGAAGGCCATCATTAATTTGCCCTCTTCACTGCCTACTGCACCTACATGCTTACTCTCAGAAACTGGTGTACAGGGACACCCAACTCTCAGTGCACTTCCCCCTTTACCACTCTATCACTATTCAGATCATCATCTGCCTTCCTGGTTTTGTATCCCCTCCCATTTCTCAGGGTTTAATTCCATCTGCCTCTGATCTGCCTATCTGACCAATCCGTTTCTATCCTCCTGTAATCTAACACCTTCCTCCTCACTGCCAACCACCCGGCCAATCTTTGTGTCATCCACAAACTTCCTTCCCATCCCTCCCACATTCCCATCTCCATTGTTTATGAAGATCACAAACAATAAGGGACCCAGCAGTGATCCCTGTGGGACACCACTACACCCCGGGCTCCAGTCACACAAACAGCCTCCTGTCACCACCCTCTGTCTCCTGACACTAAACCAGCTTTGGATCCATCTTACCAAGTGACCCTGGATGCCATGAGCTTTTACCTTCTGTATCCGTTTCCTGTGTGAGACCTTGTCAAAGGCCTTGCTGAGATCCAGATAAACTACATCAACTGCCCTCCCCTCACCTACACACTTGGTCACCTCCTCAAAACACTCCACCAGATTTGTCAGACGTGACCTCCCTCTGACAAAGCCACACTGACTATCCCTGATCAAACATTACCTCTCTAATTGAGATTAGTTCTGTACTTCAGAATTTTCTCCAGTAGTTTCCCTATTACTGATGTGAGTCTCACTGGTTTATCCTTACTATCCTTCTTGAAGAGTGGGGGGACCTGGGGAACTCTCCGCCATCTTCAGTGGCTGAGGCCAAAACATTGACTGTTTTCTTATGGAGTTAGATGGAGTGAGATGGGGTTAGATGGAGTTAGAAGGGGTTAGAAGGGGTTAGATGGAGTTAGATGGAGTTAGATGGAGTTAGATGGGGTTAGATGCGGTTAGATGGAGTAAGATGGGGTTAGATGGAGTTAGACGGGGTTAGACGGGGTTAGAAGGAGTTAGATGGGGTTAGATGGGGTTTGATGGGGTTTGATGGGGTTAGACGGAGTTAGATGGAGTTAGATGGAGTTAGATGGAGTTAGACGGGGTTAGACGGGGTTAGACGGGGTTAGACGGGGTTTGATGGGGTTAGATGGGGTTAGACAGAGTTAGATGGGGTTAGATGGGGTTTGATGGGGTTAGATGGGGTTAGATGGGGTTAGACAGAGTTAGATGGCGTTAGATGGGGTTAGACGGAGTTAGATGGGGTTAGATGGGGTTAGATTGAGTTAGATGGAGTTAGATGGGGTTAGATGCGGTTAGATGGAGTAAGATGGGGTTAGATGGAGTTAGACGGGGTTAGACGGGGTTAGAAGGAGTTAGATGGGGTTAGATGGGGTTTGATGGGGTTAGATGGGTTAGATGGGGTTAAATGGGGTTAGATGGGGTTTGATGGGGTTAGATAGGGTTAGACAGAGTTAGATGGCGTTAGATGGCGTTAGATGGGGTTAGATGGGGTTAGACAGAGTTAGATGGGGTTAGATGGGGTTAGACAGAGTTAGATGGGGTTAGATGGGGTTAGACGGAGTTAGATGGGGTGAGATGGGGTTAGATGGGGTTAGATGGCGTTAGATGGCGTTAGATGGGGTTAGACGGAGTTAGATGGGGTTAGATGGGGTTAGATTGAGTTAGATGGGGTTTGATGGGGTTTGATGGGGTTAGACGGAGTTAGACGGAGTTAGACGGGGTTTGATGAGGTTAGATGGTGTTAGATGGGGTTAGATGGGGTTAGACGGAGTTAGATGGGGTTAGATGGGGTTAGATTGAGTTAGATGGTGTGAGATGGAGTTAGATGGAGTTAGATGGAGTTAGATGGGGTTAGACGGGGTTAGACGGGGTTGGATGGAGTTAGATGGGGTTAGATGGGGTTAGATGGGGTTAGATGGAATTACATGGAGTTAGATGGGGTTAGATGGGGTTAGATGGGGTTAGATGGGGTTAGATGGAGTTAGATGGGGTTAGATTGAGTTAGATGGTGTTAGATGGAGTTAGATGGAGTTAGACGGGGTTAGACGGGGTTAGATGGGGTTAGATTTAGCTAGATGGGTTAAGATGGAGTTAGATTGAGTTAGGTGGGGTTAGATGAAGTTAGATGGAGTTAGAAGGGGTTAGACGGAGTTAGGTGGAGTTAGATGGGGTTAGATGGGGTTAGATGGAGTTAAATCAGGTTAGATGGGGTTAGATGGGGTTAGATGGGGTTAGATGGTGTGAGATGGTGTGAGATGGGGTTAACTGGGGTTAGATGGGGTTAGATGAAGTTAGATGGGGTTAGATGGGGTTAGATGGGGTTAAATGGGGTTAGATGGGGTTAGATGGGGTTAGATGGGGTTAAATGGGGTTAGATGGAGTTAGATGGAGTTAGATGGGTTAAGATGCAGTTGGATTGAATGCGATGGGGTTGGACGGACTTAGACGGAGTTAGATGGAGTCTAACTCCATCTAACACTATCTACCTCTATCTAACTCCATCTAACACTATCTACCTCTATCTAACTCCATCTAACCCCATCTAACCTGATTTAACTCCATCTAACTCCATCTAACCCCATCTAACCCCATCTAACCCCATCTAACCCCACCTAACTCCACCTAACTCCATCTAACTCCACCTAAACCCATCTAATTCCATGTAGCCCCATCTAACTCCGTCTAACTCCATCCAATCCCATCTAACCCCATCTAACCCCATCTAACCCCATCTAACTTCATCTAACTCCATCTAACTTCATCTAACCCCATCTAACCCCATCTAATCCCACCGACCCCATCTAACCCAATCTAACTCCATCGAACCCCAGTTAACCCCATCTAACTCCATCTAACCCTATTTAACTCCATCTCACTCCATCTAATTCCATCTAACTCCATCTAACTCCATCTAACTCCATCTAACCCCACCTAACTCCATCTAACCCCATCTAACTCCATCTAACCCCATCTAACTCCATCTAACTCCATCTAACCCCACCTAACTCCATCTAACCCCACCTAACTCCATCTAACCCCATCTAACTCCACCTAACCCCATCTAACCCCACCTAACTCCATCTAACCCCATCTAACTCCATCTAACTCCATCTAACCCCATCTAACCCCATCTAACCCCATCTAACTCCACCTAACCCCATCTAACCCCACCTAACTCCATCTAACCCCACCTAACTCCATCTAACCCCATCTAACTCCATCTAACTCCATCTAACCCCACCTAACTCCATCTAACCCCATCTAACTCCATCTAACCCCATCTAACTCCATCTAACTCCATCTAACCCCACCTAACTCCATCTAACCCCATCTAACTCCATCTAACTCCATCTAACCCAACCTAACTCCATCTAACCCCATCTAACTCCACCTAACCCCATCTAACCACCTTCTAACCCCATCTCACTCTGCCTGACTCCATCTAACCCCATCTAATTCCATCTAACCCCATCTAACTCCATCTAAATCCACCTAAACCCACTCGGTCTAACTCCATCTAACTCTGTCTAAGCCCTTCTAACCCCATCTAAACCCATCTAACTCCATCTAACCCCGTCTAACCCCATATAACTCCATCTAACTCCACTGAACTCCACCTAACCCCATCTAATTCCATGTAACCCCATCTAACCCCTTCTAACCCCATCTAACTCCTTCTAACTCCTTCTAACTCCTTCTAACTCCATCTAACCCCGTCTAACCCCTTCTAACTCCATCTAAATCCATCTAAACCCATCTAATTCTGTCTAACTCCATCTAATTCCATGTAACCCCATCTAACCCTTTCTAACCCCATCTAACTCCATCTAACTCCGTTTAAGTCCGTTTAACTCCGTTTAACTCCGTCTCACCCCTCCTAACTCCATCTAACCCCATCTAACCCCATCTAACCCCATCTGACTCCGTCTAACCCCATCTAACCCCATCTAACCCCATCTAACTCGATCTAAACCCGTCTAACCCCTAGGAGCAGATGCAGCGGAGGCGAAGGAATTGGGAATATGGGATGGTGTTTTTACAGGGGGCAGGGTGGGAGGAGGTGTAGTCTAGTTAGCTGTGGGAGTCGGTCGGTTTGTAGTAAATGTCCCAGCAGGACCAGTTCCAATACCGAACAATCCAGATGGCCTCCTTCTTCAAAGACCGCAATTTCCCCTCAGACGTGGTTGACGATGCCCTCCACCGCATCTCCTCCACTTCCTGCTCCTCCGCCCTTGAGCCCCACCCCTCCAACCACCACCAGAACAGAACCCCACTGGTCCTCACCCATCACCCCACCAACCTCCAGATACATCGTATCATCCTTCGTCATTTTCACCACCTCCAAACGGACCCCACCACCAGGGATATATTTCCCTCCCCTCCCCTATCAGCGTTCCGAAAAGACCTCTCCCTCCGCGACTCCCTCGTCAGGTCCACACCCCCCACCAACCCAACCTCCACTCCCGGCACCTTCCCCTGCAACCGCAAGAAATGCAAAACTTGCGCCCACACCACCCCCTCACTTCCCTCCAAGGCCCCAAGGGATCCTTCCATATCCGTCACAAATTCACCTGCACCTCCACACACATCATTTACTGCATCCGCTGCACCCGATATGGCCTCCTCTATATTGGGGAGACAGGCCGCCTACTTGCGGAACGTTTCAGAGAACACCTCTGGGACACCCGGACCAACCAACCCAACCACCGCATGGCTGAACACTTCAACTCTCCCTCCCACTCCACCAAAGACATGCAGGTCCTTGGACTCCTCCATCGCCAGACCATAGCAACACGACGGCTGGAGGAAGAGCGCCTCATCTTCCGCCTGGGAACCCTCCAACTACAAGGGATGAACTCAGATTTCTCCAGTTTCCTCATTTCCCCTCCCCCCACCTTATCTCAGTCCTAACCCTCAGACTCAGCACCACCTTCCTAACCTGCAATCTTCTTCCTGACCTCTCCGCCCCCACCCCCACTCCGGCCTATCACCCTCACCTTAACCTCCTTCCACCTATTGCATTCCCAATGCCCCTCCCCCAAGTCCCTCCTCCCTACCTTTTATCTTGGCCTGCTTGGCACACCCTCCTCATTCCTGAAGAAGGGCTTATGCCCGAAAAGTCGATTCTCCTGCTCCTTGGATGCTGCCTGACCTGCTGCGCTTTAGATGGAGTTAGATGGGGTTAGATGGGGTTAGATGGAGTCAGATGGAGTCAGACGGGGTTAGATGGGGTTAGACGGGGTTAGATGGAGTTAGATGGGGTTAGATGGGGTTAGATGGGGTTAGATGGAGTTAGATGGAGTTAGATGGGGTTAGATGGGGTTAGATGGAGTTAGACGGGGTTAGATGGAGTTAAATGGAGTTAGATGGAGTTAGATGGAGTTAGATGGGGTTAGATGGGGTTAGATGGGGTACTTTGGAATAATTGATCAAAGGCTGCTGGGTGAAAGCTGGAATGGGTTGATGATCAACCACCACCATATTGAATGGTGCAGCAGGCTCAATGGGCTGAATGGCCTACTCTTGCTCCTGTTTTCTGTTCAAACAACATGGGCCTGCATTTCCCATTTTCCCGGATTCTTGCCTGCTCCTGACCTTGAATTAACATGCAAGCAAACCTACCCACCAACTGAAAAAAAACTGAAATTGTTGGAGAAACTCAGCAGGTCTGACAGCATCTATATAGAGAGAAACAGACAAACCTCTTTTGCCTGTCCTCTGCAGAAAGGTTACTTGACCGAACATGTTCACTGGTATCTGTCTCCACACATGTTGCCAGACCTGCTGAGTTTCTCCAGAACTTTCTGTTTTTGTTTCAGATCATCAGTATCGACAGTGCTTTATTCTATTCCATTTGCTATCTTTGTGGTTTTACTACATTCCGTTTGGATTAAGAACAAAGAACAAAGACAATTTCCAGCCCAGGAACAGGCCCTTCGGCCCTCCAAACCTGAGCTGATCCAAATCCACTGTCTAAACCTATCGCCCAACTCCTAAGGATCTGTATCCCTCTGTTCCCCACCTACTCCTGCATCTGTCCAGACACATCTTAAATGAATCTACCGAGCCTGCCTCTACCACCTCTGCTGGCAACGTGTTCCAGACACCCCCCACCCTCTGTGTGAAGTACTTGCTGCGTGTATTCCCCTTATACTTTTCACCTCTCACCTTGAAAGTGTGACCTCTCGTTATTGAATCCCTCACCCTGGGAAAAAGCTTGTCTCTATCCACCCTGTCTATACCCTTCATGATTTTGTAAACCTCAATCAGGTCCCCCCTCAATCTCCTTTTTTCTAATGAAAACAAACCTAACCTACTCAACCTCTCTTCATAGCGAGCACCTTCCATACCAGGCAACATCCTTGTAAACCTTCTCTGCATCCTCTCCAAAAGTGTCCACATCCTTTTGGTAATGTAGTGACCAGAACTGTACACAGTATTCTAAATGCGGCCGAACCAATGTCTTGTACAATTTTAGCATAACCTGCCAGCTCTTATACTCAATAGAGTCTAGATTAGTGTGGTGCTGGGAAAGGACAGCAGTTCAGGCAGCATCCAAGGAGCAGTGAAATTGACGTTTCGGGCAAAAGCCCTTCATCAGGAATACAGGCAGAGAGCCTGAAGGATGGAAAGATAAATGAGATAAATTTATCTCCCCATCCTTCAGGCTCTCTGCCTGTATTCCTGATGAAGGGCTTTTGCCCGAAACGTCAATTTCACTGCTCCTTGGATGCTGCCTGAACTGCTGTCCTTTTCCAGCACCTCTCTAATCTAGACTCTGGTTTCCAGCATCTGCAGTCATTGTTTTTACCTCTTATACTCAATACCCCGTCCGATGAAGGTAAGCATACCATATGCCTTCTTGACCACTCTATCCACCTGTGCAGCAACCTTCAGGGTACAATGGACCTGAATTCCCAGATCTCTCTGCCCATCAACTTTTCCCAAGGCTCTTCCGTTCATTGTATAATTCGCTCTGGAATTAGTCTTGCCTAAATGCATCACCTCACATTTGTCTGGATTGAAAACCATCTGCCACTTTTCCGCCCAACTCTCAGTCTATCTATATCCTCCTGTATTCTCTGACAGTCCCCTATGCTTTCTGCTGTTCCACCAATCTTCGTGTCATCTGCAAACTTGCTGATCATACCATCAGTGCCCTCTTCCAGATCATTTATGTATATCACAAACAACAGTGGCCCCAACACTGATCCCTGCGAAACACCACTGGTCACCTTTCTCCATTTCGAGAAACTCCCTTCAACTACTACTCTCTGTCTCCTGTTGCTCAACCAGTTCTTTATCCACTTAGCTAGAGCACCCTGCACACCATGTGACTTCACTATCTCCATTAATCTAACATGGGCAACCTTATCAAACACCTTACTAAAGTCCCTGTATATGACATCAACAGCCCTTCCTTCATCTAACAACTTGGTCGCTTCCTCAAAGCACTCTATTAAGTTGATAAGGCACAATCTCCCCTGCACAAAACTAAGCCCATTCTTTTCTAAATATAAATAGATCCCATCCCTCAGTACCCTCTCCAGTGATGTCAGTCTCACTGGTTTGTAGTTACCCGGTATATCCCTACTACCCTTCCTGTACAGGGGGACAACATGAACAACCTTCCAGTCCTCCAGCACCTCACCTGTATTTAAGGGTGCCACAAAGATATCTGTCAGGGCCCCAGCTATTTCCTCTCCCGCCTCCCTCAGCATTGTTAATAGATACGCTGGAGGAGGCATATTTTTAAGGTGATAGAGGAGAAAGATTTAAAAAGAACACGAGGGACAACTTTTTTATGCAGAGTGTTTCATGTGTGGAATGAACTGCCAGAAGAAGTGATGGATGCAGACACAGTTACAACATTTAAAAGACATTTTGATAGGTACATGAATAGGAAAGATTTGGAGGGATGGCCAAACACAGGCAGGTGGGACTAGTTTAGTTTAGGAAACATGGTCAGTATGGACTGGAAAGAAAAGTGGGCGGCACGGTGGCACAGTGGTTAGCACTGCTGCCTCTCAGCGCCAGAGACCCGGGTTCAATTCCAGCCTCAGGTGACTGACTGTGTGGAGTTTGCACATTCTCCCTGTGTCTGCGTGGGTTTCCTCCGGGTGCTCTGGTTTCCTCCCACAGTCCAAAGATGTGCAGGTCAGGGTGGAATGGCCATGCTAAATTGTCTGTAGTATTAGGTGAAGGGGTAAATGTTGGGGAATGGGTCTGGGTCGGTGTGGACTTGTTGGACCAAAGGGCCTGTTTCCACACTGTAAGTAATCTAATCTTTAAACCATGATATTACGTTCCAATAATACTTTTATCTAAAACATATTCCTTACCATGTAATCCTGTGTGACTATGACAAAGGTCAATTCCCTCCTTGACCATGTGGGTCTGTCTGACACCATTGTCCCCCTCCAATTCTGCTCTGCTCTCGTCTGGCTCTCACCTACTCACATTCTGATCAGTTCCATTATAACCAGAAAGTCCCCGGCACTGACTTCACTTCCTGCTCTCTGCTCCTGATCCATATTTCCCAACTCCACCCATACACCATTCCACCTCATCTCCTTGGCCCAGAACTTCCCACATCCTCTCTCGTTCCCCTTACCCTGTCCTCCCCTCCCCTCCCCTCCCTGTCACCCTCCCCCCTCTTCCCCTTTTTTCCTTCTCCTCATCACTGTCCCTCTCACTGACTCAGGCTCCATCCTCCGGCTGGGAGATATGACCATGATGATATTTTTCAGGTGAGCTCTGACCCAGAAACATTGGACCATGCAAGTTTTGTCATTTCGGAAGGCCAGGAAACTGCAGGAAGTACACAGGAAAGTTCCAGCAAGGAGCTCTCCACTGATCCCACCAAGAATGCATCAAAAGAGCGACTGACTGGTCTGATTGAACTCACTTCAAAAAGTAGCAAGACACTTGCTGAAACTGGTAGGTGGATCACATGGACATTGGTGGGACCACGGTGGTGCTGGTGTGTGAGAAAATAGAAAAGCACATCACAGGCGTGATGTCCTCTGTCCCTGAGGGTCACTATCCCTGAGGGTCACTGTCTCCGAGGATCACTGTCCCTGAGGGTCACTGTCTCCGAGGATCACTGTCCCTGAGGGTCACTGTCTCCGAGGATCACTGTCTCCGAGGATCACTATCCCTGAGGGTCACTATCCCTGAGGGTCACTGTCCCTGAGGGTCACTATCCCTGAGGGTCACTGTCCCTGAGGGTCACTGTCCCTGAGGGTCACTGTCCATGAGGGTCACTGTCCCTGAGAGTCGCTGTCGCTGAGGGTCACTGTCCCTGAGGGTCACTATCCCTGAGGGTCACTATCCCTGAGGGTCACTGTCCCTGAGGGTCACTGTCCCCAAGGGTCACTGTCCCTGAAGGTCACTGTCTCTGAAGGTCACTGTCCCTGAGGGTCTTTTCTTCCAAGGGTCACTATTTCTGAGGCTCTCTGACTCCAGGGACACTGTCCTGAATAGTAAATATTCCTGACGGTCACTCTCACTGTTTCTTTGTGAGAGTAGAAATAGTGATATGAGAGTGGGTCTTGGTGTCAGCAATTTATCTTGGTGTCTTTCAGAGTCGTCACCACAGGTGGATGTTCAGGAGTCAGCTGGATCAGAGGCAACTCTCCCCAGCAAGATCAAGCTTCAGGTGAGAGCCTCATAGACAGTCTGAACATACTGCAACACCTCCTGTAATCTGATCAGGCTGGTACCTTGTCTCCCCCAACAACCTGCCTCTCCAGACAAGAGCCCAGACAGACGCAAACTGCACTGTACCCTCTGTCTTCTGTGACCAAGACAGATTTGTATCCATCTAGCCAGCCCAGCCCAAATCCTATGTGATGTTAATTTTTGTACCAATCTGCCCTTCCCTCATCAATAATTCTTGTCATCTCTTCAAAAACTTCCATCTCGTTGGCGAAACATGACTTTCCCTATAAAAAAGCATGCTGCCTGTCACTAACTAGTCTATTTTCTTCTAAAGCGGCATATATCTTGTCCCTCAGTACCTTCTCCAAGAGCTTCCCGACCATAGCCATCAGGTTCACCAGCCTTTAATTCCCTGGATTATCTCTGCTTCCTTCCTTAAACAATCTCAGCCTGGCTGATGCAGGTTCATAGCTCCTTGAAAGTGGAATTGCAGGTAGATAGGTTAGTGAAGAAGGCATTTAGTATGATTAGATTAGATTCCTTACAGTGTGGAAAGAGGCACTTCAGCCCAACCAGTCCACACCGACCCTTCAAAGAGCAACCCACCCAGACCCATTCCCCTCCGACCAATGCACCTACACTACGGGCAATTTAGCCTGGCCAATTCACCCTGACCTGCATATATCTGGACTGTGGGAGGAAACCGGAGCACCCGAGGGAAACCCCTGCAGACACGGGGAGAATGTGCAAACTCCACAGACAGTCACCCAAGGCAGGAACCGAACCTGGGACCCTGGCACTATGAGGCAGCAGTGCTAACCACTGAGCCACCGTGCTGCCCCCTATGCTTTCCTTTATTGAGCTACAGGGAGAGGCTGAACAGGCTGGGGCTGTTTTCCCTGGAGTGTCGGAGACTGAGGGGTGATATTAAAGAGGTTTATAAAATCATGAGGGCCATGGATAGGATAAATAGACAAAGTCTTTTCCCTGGGGTGGGGGAGTCCAGAACTAGAGGGCATAGGTTTAGGGTAAGAGGGGGGGGAAAGATATAAAAGAGACCTAAGGGGCAACTTTTTCACACAGAGGGTGATACGTGTATGGAATGAGCTGCCAGAGGATGTGGTGGAGGCTGGTACAATTACAACATTTAAGAGGCATTTGGATGGGTATATGAATAGGAAGGGTTTGGAGGGACATGGGCCGGTTACTGGCAGGTGGGACTAGATTGGGTTGGGATATCTGGTCAGCATGGACGGGTTGGACCGAATGGTCTGTTTCCATGCTGTACATCTCTATGACTCTATGATTCATCCCTGACCTCAACATCAGTGATGTTCTTCACCTTGGTGAATACTAATGCAAAGTCCTCATTAAAGGATCTCTCCCACCTCCTCTGGCTCCATGCATAACCTCCCTCCTTTGTCCCTGAGTGATGCTACTCTTTCACTTGCTACTCTCTTTCTTTGAATGTATTGTTAGGACATGTAGGTGAACCCCTCTGTTCATTCAACCAAACAGCCTGAAAAGATCACCTCACCTCACAATCTGTTAAACTATGAGTGACAGAGAACTCCTAAATTCCACAATGTAAAGAAAATAACATTTGTTTGTTTTCTAACATTAAAAGTGAACAGTAAATAGCTGTGAAAGTGTGTACACCTTCAGTTACTGAAGGAGAATGTTGTAGCACTGAAGAAAGAACTCGATGACCTCAGGCTCATCTGAGAGATGACGATGAGGAAGGAAGAGATGATTCAAGTACAAGAGACCCCGGGGAACTACCTCTCGTGAACAGGTTGACTCTCTTGGAAACTATCAAGACCTGACGACACTGGCAGTCCGAGAGGTGGACAGGGCTGCCAATCAAACATTGGCGTGGAGGCAGAGCTGGGGAGTCCGACATCATGCAGAACCGTGGTAATTGGGCACTCCATAGCGAGAGGGACTGAAAGGGGTGTCTGCAGCAACAGGCGGGATTTGAGGATCGTGTGTTGCCTTCCTGGTGCCAGGATCTAGGACATCACCGACAGAGAGCAGGGAATCCCCAAGGGTGAAGGTGAAGATCCAGAGGTGGTGATGCATGTCAGAACAAATGATTCGGGAAGAGGAGGAGGGACATTCTATAGCAGGACCTCAGAGATCTAGGAAGAAGGCTGAAAAGCAGGACTTCCAGAGGGGTTATCTCCCGTTTGCTTCCAGTTCCTTTGGCTGGAGAGAACAAGAACAGGGCGATAACGGAATTGAATGTGTGGCTGGGGAACTGGTGCAGGAAGCAAGGATTTAAATTCTTGGATCACTGGGGTATGTTTTGTGGTAAACATAAATTATACAAGAGGAACGGGTTGCACCTTAATAGGTTAGGGACCAGCATTCTGGCAGGCAGGTTTGCTACTGCAACACAGGGGACAAACAGGAAATTCAAGGAGGAAGTTAAGGGGAGAGTGAGAATAAGAGAAGGTAAGACAGACAACAGAATCAACGGAGCAGCAAACTCAAGAAGGGATCATACAGTATGGTCAAGTGAAGTAGGAAGGGTGAGGGGGGTAACAAATTAAAAATATTATATATGAATGTACGAAGCATTAGAAATAAGATGGATGAGCTTGAGGCTCAGTTGGAAATTGGCAGATACGATATTGTGGGGATAACTGAGACGTGGCTTCAAGTGGACAGGGCCTGGGAAATGAATATTCAAGGCTACACGTGCTATCGTAAGGACAGACTGACGGGCAGAGGGGGTGGGGTGGCCTTGTTGGTAAGGGATGATATTCAGTCCCTTGCGCGGGGGGACCTAGAGTCAGGGGATGTAGAGTCAGTGTGGATAGAGCTGAGAAATTCTAAGGGTAAAAAGACCCTCTTGGTAGTCATCTACAGGCCCCCAAACAGTAGTCTGGATGTAGGGTGTAAGTTGAATCAGGAGCTGAATTTGGCCTGTCGCAAAGATGTTATTACAGTTGTTATGGGGGATTTCAACATGCAGGTAGACTGGGAGAATCAGGATGGTATTGGACCTCAAGAAAGAGACTTTGTGGAGTTCCTCCGAGATGGATTCTTAGAACAGCTGGTGCTGGAGTCTACCAGGGAGAAGGCAATTCTGGATCTGGTGTTGTGTAATGAACCAGAATTGGTCAGGGACCTCGAAGTGAAGAAGCCATTAGGAGGTAGTGACCATAATATCACACGCTTTAATCTGCAATTTGAGAGGAAGCAGGTAGAATTGGAAGTGTCAGTATTGCAGTTAAACAAAGGGAAATATGGAGCTATGAGAGAGGAGCTGGCCAAAGTTCAATGGTTCAATACCTTAGCAGGGATGACCGTGGAGAAACAATGGCAGATATTTCTGTGTATAATGCAGAAGATGCAGGATCAGTTCATTCCAAAAAGGAAGAAAGATCATAGGAGGAGACATGGGTGGCCGTGGCTGACGAGGGACGTTAACGACCATATAAAGACAAAAGGGAAAAAGTATAACATAGCAAAGATAAGTGGGAAAACGGAGGACTGGGAAGCTTTTAAAGAACAACAGAGGATTACTAAGAAGGAAATACGCAGAGAAAAAATGAGGTACGAAGGTAAACTGGCCAAAAACATAAAGGAGGATAGTAAAAGCTTTTTAGGTATGTGAAAGGCAAAAAAATGGTTAAGACTAAAATTGGGCCCTTGAAGACAGAAACAGGGGAATATATTACAGGGAACAAAGAAATGGCAGAAGAATTGAATTGGTACTTCAGATCTGTGTTCACTGGGGAAGACACAAGCAATCTCCCAGATGTAATAGTGGCTGAAGGACCTGAACTTAAGGGAATGTATATTAAGCAGGAAATGGTGTTGGAGAGACTGTTAGGTCTGAAGGTTGATAAGCCCCCGGGGCCTGATGGTCTACATCCCAGGGTACTGAAGGAGGTGGCTCGAGAAATCGTGGATCTGACCTGCACATCTTTGGACTGTGGGAGGAAACCCACACAGACACAGGGAGAATGTACAAACTTCACATAGACAGTTGCCCGAGACAGGAATTGAACCCGGGTCTCTGGTGATGTGAGGCAGCAGTGCTAACCACTGTGCCACTATGCCACCCACTGCAGAACAGAGTTGAGGAGAAACTTCTTCACCCAGAGAGTGGTGGGTGTAAGGAATGCTCTGCCCCAGAGGGCAGTGGAGGCCAAGTTTCTGGATACTTTTAAGAAAGAGTTGGGTAGAGCTCTCAAGGATTGTGGAATCAAGGGTTATGGAGATAAGGCAGGAACAGGATACTGATTAAGGATGATCAGCCATGATCATAATGAATGGTGGTGCTGGCTCGAAGGGCCGAATGGTCTACTCCTGCACCTATTGTCTATATAACAACTATTCACAACTCTCAGCTCCCCCTTTCTCTTAACTGCTTATTACTTGCCTCCAACTCTGGAACAACATGCTGTTCCAATGAGAGACTTATTAAAATTGCATCAACTTAATTTCAAAACTACACAGCCGCTGTTGTCCTCTGTGTCTGTCTGTCTTCTGGCTGAACATCTCGCTGGATCATCTTCTTTCTTTTTTCATATGAAAAGGCCCCTTTGATAGAGAATGTTTCCTAATTTCTTGGAGAGCAAGGTGTTAGATGGGGAATTAACTCTCTCTCTCTCTCTCTCTCTCTATCCTGTTCCCAGACTGAACTGGACTGGACTGGTGCAGTTCATCGACTTCGTACACAACTTCCACCCCACCCTTGGTCCAAATTCACTTGGTCCATCTTGGACATCTCCCTCCCCTTTCCCATCTCCGGTGACAGTCTCCAGATGGACATTTACTACAAACCCACAGACTCCCATAACTACCTGGACTATATCTCCTCCCACCCAGTATTTACCCCTTCACCTAACGCTGTGGGTAATTTAGCATGGCCAATTCATCTGAAAACAGTGATATCCTGGAATGTTAATATGCCAAGACTGTCCCTCCTTTCACCTCTGTTATGGCAACTGCATCCTAATTCCATGCAGTAATCCATGCACATAGTTCATCTAACATACCTGTTATACTTCTTGCATTGCCATAAATGCATCCAAGACCTTCAGTCCCTCGGAGATCTACAACATCCCACTGCCTGCTCTAACTCTGCACATTGCGTATCTCAGTATGTGGGACCATAGCCCAGTGAGAGTCAATCTGTGTGGGACTGTACCCCAGTGAGAGTCAATCTGTGTGGGACTGTACCCCAGTGAGAGTCAGTGTGTGTGGGAGTGTACCCCAGTGAGGGTCAGTGTATGGGGGACTGTACCCCAGTGAGGGTCAGTGTGTGTGGGACTGTACCCCAGTGAGAGTCAGTGTGTGTGGGACTGTACCCCAGTGAGAGTCAGTGTGTGGGGGACTGTACACCAGTGAGAGTCAGTGTGTGTGGGACTGTACCCCAGTGAGAGTCAGTGTGTGTGGGACTGTACCCCAGTGAGGGTCAGTGTATGGGGGACTGTACCCCAGTGAGGGTCAGTGTGTGTGGGAGTGTACCCCAGTGAGGGTCAATGTGTGGGGGCACTGTACCCCAGTGAGAGTCAGTGTGTGTGGGACTGTACCCCAGTGAGAGTCAGTGTGTGTGGGACTCTACCCCAGTGAGAGTCAGTGTGTGTGGGACTCTACCCCAGTGAGAGTCAGTGTGTGTGTGGGACTGTACCCCAGTGAGGGTCAGTGTGTGTGGGAGTGTACTCCAGTGAGGGTCAGTGTGTGTGGGAGTGTACCCCAGTGAGGGTCAGTGTGTGGGGGCACTGTACCCCAGTGAGGGTCAGTGTGTGTGGACTGTACCCCAGTGAGAGTCAGTGTGTGTGGGACTGTACCCCAGTGAGAGTCAGTGTGTGTGGGACTGTACCCCAGTGAGAGTCAGTGTGTGTGGGACTGTACCACAGTGAGGGTCAGTGTGTGTGGACTGTACCCCAGTGAGGGTCAGTGTGTGTGGGACTGTACCCCAGTGAGGGTCAGTGTGTGTGGGACTGTACCCCAGTGAGGGTCAGTGTGTGGGGGCACTGTACCCCAGTGAGGGTCAGTGTGTGTGGACTGTACCCCAGTGAGAGTCAGTGTGTGTGGGACTGTACCCCAGTGAGGGTCAGTGTGTGTGGGACTGTACCCCAGTGAGGGTCAGTGTGTGTGGGACTGTACCCCAGTGAGGGTCAGTGTGTGTGGGACTGTACCCCAGTGAGGGTCAGTGTGTGTGGGACTGTACCCCAGTGAGGGTCAGTGTGTGTGGGACTGTACCCCAGTGAGGGTCAGTGTGTGTGGGACTGTACCCCAGTGAGGGTCAGTGTGTGTGGGACTGTACCCCAGTGAGGGTCAGTGTGTGTGGGACTGTACCCCAGTGAGAGTCAGTGTGTGGGACTGTACCCCAGTGAGGGTCAGTGTGTGTGGGACTGTACCCCAGTGAGAGTCAGTGTGTGGGACTGTACCCCAGTGAGGGTCAGTGTGTGTGGGACTGTACCCCAGTGAGAGTCAGTGTGTGGGACTGTACCCCAGTGAGGGTCAGTGTGTGTGGGACTGTACCCCAGTGAGAGTCAGTGTGTGGGACTGTACCCCAGTGAGTGTCAGTGTGTGTGGGACTGTACCCCAGTGAGGGTCAGTGTGTGTGGGACTGTACCCCAGTGAGGGTCAGTGTGTGTGGGACTGTACCCCAGTGAGGGTCAGTGTGTGTGGGACTGTACCCCAGTGAGGGTCAGTGTGTGTGGGACTGTACCCCAGTGAGGGTCAGTGTGTGTGGGACTGTACCCCAGTGAGAGTCAGTGTGTGTGGGACTGTACCCCAGTGAGGGTCAGTGTGTGTGGGACTGTACCCCAGTGAGGGTCAGTGTGTGTGGGACTGTACCCCAGTGAGGGTCAGTGTGTGTGGGACTGTACCCCAGTGAGGGTCAGTGTGTGTGGGACTGTACCCCAGTGAGGGTCAGTGTGTGGGGGACTGTACCCCAGTGAGAGTCAGTGTGTGAGGGACTGTACCCCAGTGAGGGTCAGTGTGTGTGGGACTGTACCCCAGTGAGGGTCAGTGTGTGTGGGACTGTACCCCAGTGAGGGTCAGTGTGTGTGGGACTGTACCCCAGTGAGGGTCAGTGTGTGTGGGACTGTACCCCAGTGAGGGTCAGTGTGTGGGGGACTGTACCCCAGTGAGAGTCAGTGTGTGAGGGACTGTACCCCAGTGAGGGTCAGTGTGTGTGGGACTGTACCCCAGTGAGGGTCAGTGTGTGGGGGACTGTACCCCAGTGAGGGTCAGTGTGTGTGGGACTGTACCCCAGTGAGGGTCAGTGTGTGTGGGACTGTACCCCAGTGAGGGTCAGTGTGTGTGGGACTGTACCCCAGTGAGAGTCAGTGTGTGTGGGACTGTACCCCAGTGAGGGTCAGTGTGTGTGGGACTGTACCCCAGTGAGGGTCAGTGTGTGTGGGACTGTACCCCAGTGAGAGTCAGTGTGTGTGGGACTGTACCCCAGTGAGAGTAAGTGTGTGTGGGACTGTACCCCAGTGAGGGTCAGTGTGTGTGGGACTGTACCACAGTGAGGGTCAGTGATTTACATGCTGTGACTGGGTTTTGCCCTTTTTCCCTCTCCCGTTTGGTTGTGATTGTGTACATTGACTGTCTATTTTACTTTCAGCCGAGTATCAGGGCTGAGTTGGGAGCAAGAGCCTCCAAGTTTCTGAGGAAAGGGAGCAGTGTTCCAGATGAGTTGCTGGTGGAGATTATTGTTGAGAGTATACGGTAAGTAGCATCATTGCAGGTGTCTGGTGTCCTGTTCCATTATTGGGTCTGTGGAGTAAAAGGCTAAAATGGAAAACTTGCAGGTTCCCCAAGTTTTACTTTGCATGAGCTTTTCATGTTTCTGTAATAAATTGATGAGTGTTCCTTGTGGGGAGTCCAGTTTCATTAAACTATCCTGTGATAAACGTGTGAGCTTCCATTGACTGACTGTGCACTGACCTTTCAGCAGTAACATCACCTGGCCTCCTGGTTTTCTTGCAGCACTCTGCCGGTGGATTGTGGCTGGATTCTGGATGGTTTTCCAGTGACTGTTCACCAAGCCAAACTGCTGGAGAAGTGGCTGACTGGGGTTGACCCTGACAAAGCAGCAAGTCACACCAAGAAGTCCAAGACCAGCCTGGTCTTTGACCCGAAAGCTCCCAAAGACCCTCCCCCTCCACAGCCCGCTCTGGACATTGCCATCCTGCTGGATGTTTCCGACAACACTGTCCTGGCTCGACATTCCGAGAGTACAAGTAAGGCAGGCTCCACAAACAACTGACACTGCAACCGTTCGTATACACTGCATGGTGAGGGAGAGACTGGGAACAGAGTCTGGGATAGGGAGACTGGGACAGACGGTCTGGGATAGGGAGACTGGGATCGGGGGACTGGGATAGAGACTGGGATATAGAGAGAGATTGCGATAGAGACTGGGTTAGAGAGACTGGGATAGAGTCTGGGATAAGGAGAGAGACTGGGATAGGGACACTGGGTTAGAGAGACTGGGATTCTGGATTAGTGGTGCTGGAAGAGCACAGCAGTTCAGGCAGCATCCAAGTAGCTTCGAAGTCGACGTTTCGGGCAAAAGCACTTCATCAGGAATGAAGGGCTTTTGCCTGAAACATCGATTTCGAAGCTCCTCGGATGCTGCCTGAACTGCTGTGCTCTTCCAGCACCACTAATCCAGAATCTGGTTTCCAGCATCTGCAGTCATTGTTTTTACATAGAGAGACTGGGATACAGAGTATGGAATAGAGTCTGCGATAGAAAGAGAGATTGGGATAGAGGGACTGGGATGAAGTCTGGGATAGGGACAGAGACTGGGATACAGAGACTGGGATAAAGTCTGGGATATAGAGAGAGACTGGGATAGAGACTGGGAACAGAGACTGGGATAAAGGGACTGGGACAGAGAGACTGGGATAAAGAGACTGGGATAGAGAAAGAGACTGGGATAGGGAGACTGGCATCGGGTGACTGGGATAGAGACTGGGATATAGAGAGAGACTGGGATAGAGTCTGGGATAAGGAGGGAGACTGGGATAGGGACACTGGGATAGAGAGACTGGGATACAGAGTATGGAATGGAGTCTGCGATAGAAAGAGAGACTGGGATAGAGGGACTGGGATAGAGAGACTGGGATAGGGAGAGAGACTGGGATAAAGTCTGGGATAGGGACAGAGACTGGGATACAGAGACTGGGATAAAGTCTGGGATATAGAGAGAGACTGGGATAGAGACTGGGAACAGAGACTGGGATAAAGGGACTGGGATAAAGAGTCTGGGATAGAGAGAGAGAGAGACTAGGATCGGGTGACTGGGATAGAGACTGGGATATAGAGAGAGACTGGGATACAGAGACTGGGATAGGGACTGGGTTAGAGAGACTGGAAGAGAGAGTCTGGGATAGAGAAGTGCAGCTCTAATCTTCAGTATCTGCAGTCCTCACTTTCTCCTAGTCTGGGAGAGAGAATCTGGAATAGAGACTGGGAACAGAGACCAGGATAGAGAAACTGGGATAAGGGGGACTGGGCTGGAGGGACTGGCTTAGAGACTAGGATAGAGACTGGGATAGAGAGACAGGGATCGAAAGTCTGGGATAGAAAGATGGGGATAGAGAGCACAGTGAGGGAGACCCTGGGGCATATAGAGCAATGGAGAGCTTCCACAGTTAATTATTTCTTAAAAGATTGATAAGTGAATGTGTTGCTAGTTGCAAATTGCAGTCTCTGTAGTTTGGACATTGACTCAGGCAGTGTTATCTTTCTTTCCCTCAGTTAGTTCGGTCTCTGGGAGTGAGACCCTGAGATCAGGCAGCATGCAGCAGAGCAGCCAAAGCAATCTGGCTGTTACAGAAAGCAGCAGCCATGAACAAGAGCAACTGGTACCCCGGTGAGTGAACCCATTGTCACCCCTGACCTCCTGCCTTGATACCTGCCCCCAGGGAATTCCTGACAATGAACTAAGGCCTCTGTTCATCCTCCATCGTGACCCTTGGCCTCAGTGAGGGGCCCAGAGTGACCCTCGGCCTCAGTGAGGGGCCCATAGTGACTCTCAGCCTCAGTGAGGGGCCCAGAGTGACCCTCGGCCTCAGTGAGGGGCCCATTGGACTCAGTGAGTGACCCACAGGGAGCTCTGGCTTGATGAGGGACCCCACAATTACCACTGGCCTTAATAAGTGACCCTACCATGACCCCTGTTGCCAGTGAGTGACTCAACATTGAGCCCTTTCCATACAGTCAGCCTGCAATGCAGGAACCTGCAGTCCCCCCTGTCTCAGGAGAATGAACTAATCTCTGTAGTGGGACACTTATAGGAATCAAGGATGGGGGTAATCAAACCTTGCAGATTTTCAGTTATTCAGGGAGAGACAGCAGAGATTCATGGCAGCTAGATCATACCTGACAAACTTCTCTCAAATGTTTAAAATGGTGACTAAGGTTGTGGACAGGGGAATGTTTAATGGGTGGTGTTTATATGGATTTCCAAAAATAATTTGATAAAGTCTCACAGAAGGGAGGTAATAGTCCATGGAATTGAGGACAAATTACTGACATGGCTGGGAAATTGTGAGTGGCAGGTGACAGAAAGGAGGAATAATGGGTGGGTGTTCACATTGGCAGGATGCGACCATTGGTGTCGTACAGGGATCTGTGTTAGGGCCTCAGTTATTCACCTCATCTATTAACAGCTTGGATAGTGCCGTAGAAAGCTATATATCTAAATTTGTTGATGACAAAGTTGGTGGCATAGTGTAGATGATAGCATAAAGTTACAAAGGGATATTGACAAACTAAATGAATGAGTAAAACTGTGGCAGATGAAGTCCGATGTAAGGAAGCGAGAGGTTATTCAGTTTATACATAAAAAAAGATAGATCAAGGTACTTTCTAGATGGTATTAAGATAAATACAGTGGATACCCAAAGAGGCTTGGGGGTGTTCAGGTGCACAGATGTTTAAACTGACATAAACAGGTGCAGAAAATAATCACACCAGCTAATTAAATGCTGGCCTTTACATCTCAAGGACTGGGGTTTAAGGATGCAGACATTATTCTGCAGTTATATAAAATCCTGGTTAAATTCAACTTTGAGTACTGAGAGCAGATTTGGGCACCACACCTTAGGAGGGATATGTTGGCCTTGGAGAGAGTACAATGTGGTTTACAACAATGATACCTGGACTTCAAGGGCTAAGTAATGAGGGGAGATTATACAAATTAGACCTGTTTTCTCCAGAATTCAGAAAGTTAAGGGGTGGTCTGATAAAAATCATCAAGATATTAACAAGAAAAGACAGAGTAGATAAAGATAAACTATATCCATTGGTTGGGCATTCTAGATCGAGAGGGCATAGTCTGGGAATGTAGATCAGGCCATTCAGGAGAGATATTAGGAAGCACTTTGACACAGAATGACTGAGAAAAGTTTGGAACTCTCCCACAACTGGCAGTGAATGAAGGATCAGTTGTTAATGTTAAATCTGAGAGAGTTGGTTTGTTCAACAAAGATATTAAGGGATATAGGCAAAAGACAGGTATATGGAGTTAGGCCATAGATCAGCCATGATCTCGTTGAATGGTGGAACAGGCTTGAGAAGCTGAATGGCCTCCTCCTGTTCCTGACTCCTAACTACCAGTGAACTGCAGCTGTTGTGAGACTGGCCTGGTGAAGAAACGTCAGCCAAATAATCCTGGTACATGAATATCCAGTGATTCTCCCCAACCTCCATCAGTGAATGAACCAAAGTGAGCCATGACCCCTGTGACCCCACAGGGTTGATGACTGAAGTCAGGATCTGGTGAGTCCCTGACTGTGTTACTGTGACTGTGAGGTGGGCTCGGGGTGAGGTGGGCTCGGGGTGGGGTGGGCTCGGGGTGGGCGGGTAGCTGGGTTATGATGTAAATGTGACTCCCCCATGGCTCCTTTCACAGACTCACGGGCTTTCTTGACCATTGGCCCAAGTTGGAGAAGTGGTTCGAGGTGAAACAGAAGATTCTGGTGAGGGTGAACGGGGAACTAGAGCACGCTGAGTTGTTGGAAAAACTGGAGCTTGTCTTGGTTGAAGCCTTGTACAAGAAACAATGTAAAGGTGAGAACTAACTTTCTCAGCAACACAAACTGTCAGCCTGTATCCATGGTCACAAACAGCAGAGTGTCAATCCTCACTGTGGTAATGTGTGGAAAATCAAACCGCACTATTTGTTGAGTTGTTACAAAACTTAAAGGTTTTCTCAGTGTCAACAAAGATGCCAATTTACCTGATTTTCATAGAGTCACGGAAATCTACAGCACAGAAAACACCCTTCAATCCATTGAGTCTGCTCTGATCAAAAAACAACACGCTAAAACTATTTTCCAGCAGACCCAAGACCCAGACAGAGAGAAAGCATCAGATCAAGAACAAGAATACTATTTATTACAAGCAATTAAACTCTAGGTATAGGCAAACAGTTATAAATCATCAACTTATAACACCACTAATTCTAACTTTAATCCATTTATAATCTCCCCCTTAGACAGAGTAGATTCCTCTCATGGTAAACAATATGAATGAGATACCATTATCCCAATCATTCGGGTAATCCTGACAGTACGCCCTTAACATGGTCTTCAGGGTCTGATACCACCTTTCCAAAGCTGCCTGGGTTTCAGGAAGGTGTGAACTTGATTTAAAGTGCTGTATGCCGAAACTATCCATGACTTTGTTAAACAGCCTAGCAATAAAATTAGACCAAGGCTGAGAGACTTGGGTCTGTTCTCATCGGAGAGAAGAAGGCTAAGAAGGGGTTTGATCGAGATACACAAGATGATCAGAGGATGAGATAGGGTAGGCAGTGAAAGTCTTTCTCCTAGGATGATGACGTCAGCGTGTACGAGGGGGCATAGCTACAAATTGGGGAGTGATAGATTTAAGACAGATGTCAGAGGCAGGTTCATTACTCAGAGACTGGTAAGGGCGTGGAATGCCCTACCTGCTAATGTAGTCAACTCAGCCACATTAGGGAGATTTAAACAATCCTTAGATAAGCTCATGGATGATGATGGGATAGTGTAGGGGGACGAGCTGAGAATAGTTCACAGGTCGGTGCAACATCGAGGGCCAAAGGGCCTGTTCTGTGCTGGATTGTTCGATGTTCTATGTTCTACCAAGCATTCGCAGCAAATGTTTCCTAAACATCCTCCACATTTCTGTTGTGCATTTCCCTGAGAACATCTGTTCCTAATTGAAGCTCAACAGTTCCTGCCTAATAGCATTGTAATTCCCCCCTCCCCCAATTAACTATTTTCCCAAACTGTCTGCTCCTATCCCTCTCCATGAGTATAGTAAAGGTCAGGGAGTTGTGACCACTATCACCAAAATGCTCCCCCACTGAGATCTGACACCTAATCTGGTTCATTGCCCAGCACCAAATCCAATACGGCCTCCCCTCTAGTTGGCCTATCTACATATTGAGTCAGGAATCCTTCCTGGACACACCTCACAAAATCAGCTCCATTCAGTCCATCAGCACTAAGGAGCTTCTAATCAATATTGGGGAAGTTGAAGTCACCCATGACAACAATCCTGTTACTTCTGCATCTTTCCAAAACCTGCCTCCAATCTGCTCCTCTGTGTTTCTGTTGCTACCTGGTGGTTTGTAGAAAGCTCCCAATAAAGTGACTGCTCCTTTCCTGTTTCTGACTTCCACCCATACCGAGTCTGTGTTCAAACCCTCCTCGATGATCTCCCTTTCTGCAGCTGTGATACTATCCCTGATGAGCAATGCCTCTCCTCCACCTCCTTTACCTCCCCCCCCCCCCCATTCCTTTTAAAACATCTAAACCCAGAAAATTCAACAAACATTCCTGCCCCTGGGATATCCAAGTCTCCGTAATGGCACAACATCGTAGCTCCAAATACTGATCCATGCTCTAAGTTCATCACCCTCATTCTCAATACTTCTTGTGTTAAAATAGACATACTTCAACCCATCACACTGACTGAAACTTTGCTCTATCAACTGTCTATCCTTCCTCACAGACTGTCTGCAAGCAGTACCTGCCTGTTCACCAGTGACCCCATCCTCTGATAATAGACAATATACAATAGACAATAGGTGCAGGAGTTGGCCATTCTGCCCTTTGAGCCTGCACCACCATTCAATATGATCATGGCTGATCATCCTTAATCAGTATCCTGTTCCTGCCTTATCTCCATAACCCTTGATTCCACTATCGTTAAGAGCTCTATCCAACTCTTTCTTAAATGAATCCAGAGACTGGGCCTTCACTGCCCTCTGGTGCAGAGCATTCCACACAGCCACCACTCTCTGGGTGAAGAAGTTTCTCCTCATCTCTGTCCTAAATGGTCTACCCCGTATTTTTAAGATGTGTCCTCTGGTTCAGGACTCACCCATCAGCGGAAACATGTTTCCTGCCTCCAGAGTGTCCAATCCTTTAATAATCTTATATGTCTCAATCAGATCCCCTCTCCATCTTCTAAACTCAAGGGTATACAAGCCCAGTCGCTCCAGTCTTTCAGCGTAAGGTAGTCCCGCCATTCCAGGAATTGACCTCGTGAACCTACGCTGCACTCCCTCAATAGCCAGAATGTCTTTCCTCAAATTTGGAGACCAGAACTGTACACCGTACTCCAGGTGTGGTCTCATCAGGGCCCTGTACAGCTGCAGAAGAACCTCTTTGCTTCTATACTCAATCCCTCTTGTTATGAAGGCCAGCATGCTATTAGCCTTCTTCACTACCTGCTGTACCTGCATGCTTACCTTCATTGACTGATGTACAAGAACACCCAGATCTCTCTGTACTGCCCCTTTACCTAAATTGATTCCATTTAGGTAGTAATCTACCTTCCTGTTCTTGCCACCAAAGTGGATAACCATACATTTATCCACATTAAACTGCATCTGCCATGCATCTGACCACTCACCTAACCTGCCCAGGTCACCCTGTAATCTAACATCCTCCTCACATTTCACCCTGCCACCCAGCTTAGTATCATCAGCAAATTTGCTAATGTTATTACTAATACCATCTTCTATATCATTAACATATATTGTAAAAAACTGCGGTCCCAGCACTGATCCCTGCGGTACCCCACTGGTCACTGCCTGCCATTCCGAAATGGAGCCATTTATCACTACTCTTTGTTTCCTATCAGCCAACCAACTTTCAATCCAAGTTAGTATTTTGCCCCCAATACCATGCGCCCTAATTTTGCTCACTAACCTCCTATGTGGGACTTTATCAAAAGCTTTCTGAAAGTCCAGGTACATTACATCTACTGGATCTCCCTCGTCCTTCTTCAGAGTTACATCCTCAAAAAAGTCCAGAAGATTAATCAAGCATGATTTCCCCTTCATAAATCCATGCTGACTCTGACCTATCCTGTTACTACTATCCAGATGTGCCGTAATTTCATCCTTTATAATGGACTCCAGCATCTTTCCCACCACTGAGGTCAGACTAACTGGTCTATAATTCCCTGTTTTCTCTCTCCCACCTTTCTTAAAAAGTGGTACAAAATTAGCCACCCTCCAATCCGCAGGAACTGATCCCGAATCTATTGAACTCTGGAAAATAATCACCAACGCATCCACGATTTCTCGAGTGACCTCTTGTGGGCGGCACGGTGGCACAGTGGTTAGCACTGCTGCCTCACAGCGCCTGAGACCCGGGTTCAATTCCCGCCTCAGGCGACTGACTGTGTGGAGTTTGCACGTTCTCCCCGTGTCTGCGTGGGTTTCCTCCGGGTGCTCCGGTTTCCTCTCACATTCCAAAGATGTGCAGGTCAGGTGAATTGGCCATGCTAAATTGCCCGTAGTGTTAGGTAAGGGGTAGATGTAGATGTAGGGGTATGGGTGGGTTACGCTTCGGCGGGGCGGTGTGGACTTGTTGGGCCGAAGGGCCTGTTTCCACACTGTAAGTAATCTAATCTAATCTAATCTCCTTCAGTACCCTGGGATGTAGACCATCAGGCCCCGGGAACTTATCAGCCTTCCAACCTAACAGTCTCTCCAACACCAATTCCTGGCAAATATAAATTCCCTTAAGTTCAGGTCCTTCAGCCACTGTTACCTCTGGGAGATTGCTTGTGTCTTCCCCAGTGAACACAGATCTGAAGTACCAATTCAATTCTTCTGCCATTTCTTTGTTCCCCATAATATATTCCCCTGTTTCTGTCTTCAAGGGCCCAATTTTAGTCTTAACTATTTTTTTGCCTTTCACATACCTAAAAAAGCTTTTACTATCCTCCTTTATATTTTTGGCCAGTTTACCTTCGTACCTCATTTTTTCTCTGCGTATTTCCTTCTTAGTAATCCTCTGTTGTTCTTTAAAAGCTTCCCAGTCCTCCGTTTTCCCACTCATCTTTGCTCTGTTATACTTTCAGTTCAGAACAGCATTCTCTCTTACAATTACAGTTCATGCCTTCAACTTCATAACTCTATCAGGGGTGAGCTGGCAAGATGGTACAGAACTGGCTTAGTGATAGGAGACAGAAGGATGCTGTTTGGAATGGAGGGCTGTGACTAGTGGTGTGCCAGGGGTCAGTGCTGGAACGTCTGCTGTTCATGGTCTACATAAATGATTTGGAGGAAGTGTGGTTGGTCTAATTAGTAAGTTTTGCAGACAATATAAAGATTACTGCAGTTGTGGATAGTGAGGAGGATTGTCAGAGGACACAGCAGGATATCGATCAGTTGGGGGCATGGGCAGAAAGATGGCAGATGGAGTTTATTCCGGATAAGTGTGAGGTGATGTATTTTGGAAGGTCAGGTACAGGTGGGAATTATACAGTGAATGGCAGAACCCTTTGGAGTATTGCTATGCAGGGGCTCTGGGTGTGCAGGTCCACAGATCACCGAAGGTGGCAGTGCAGGTAGATAAGCTAGTGAAAAAGGTCTATGGCATGTTTGCCTTCATTGGAGGGGGCATTGAGAATAAAGATGGACAAGTTATGCTGCAGCTTTATAAAACTTTAGTTTGGTCAGACTTGGAATATTGCACACAGTTCTGGTCACCACACTCCCTGAAGGATTTGGATGCTTTGGAGATGGTAGAGAAAAGGTTTCCCAGGATGTTGCCTGGCATGGGGGGATTTTAGAGATGAAGGAAGGTTGAATAGACTGGGTTGGTTTTCACTGGAACACAGGAGTTCGAGGGGGCGACCTGACAGAAGTTTATAAAATTGTGAATGGCATGGATCGTGTGGGAAGTACGAGGCTTTTCCCCAGGATGGAGGGGACAATTACTCAGGGACACGGGTTCAAGGTGCGGGGGTGGGGGGGTTAGGGGGGGGCGGGGGGGGGGGGGGGGGTTAGGGGGGGCGGGGGGGGGGTAGTTTAAAAGAGATGTAGAGACAAGATGTTCACACAAAGGGTGGGGAGTGCCTGGAAGGAGCTGCCTGAGGAGGTGGTGGAAGTAGACACAATAGCAACATTCCAGAAACACCTGGATAAAAACAGGAATAGGAAAGGGAATACAGGGATACGGATCCTGTAAGGGAAGACAGTTTCAGTATTGTTACGCCTGCCACACAGTGTGTTTTGACCCTTACTTTCAGCAAGTAACTTAGGGTCGACTCTTAACAGTAAGAAGAAATTATCTTTATCTGTTTCAATACAATTAATATTATAATAACAAATACACTATGAACTGACAATTAATGCTATAACTCTAACTAACTATCTTATAACTATAACCCTGGATGGTTATATCCCAGCACACTGGATCCTGGCCTTGATCCACATGGAAATGATAGGCTGGTTGTTTTCTCCCAGTTGTCCCTGGGTCGTCTCCATTTTCTGGTGGTTGGCCTTGGGTTGCTTCTCCCAATGGTGGTGATGTGGTCATTCTTACACCTGGAAGCTTTCTCTCCCCTTTGGGAGGGTCTTTGATTCCTCCCAAATGGATCGATCAAAGCTTGATCACACTGATCGATCAGGCCTAATCAAACATTGGTGTGTTGATGGTGGGGTGATTCTTGAGCCTCCATTCCTGAAGGTGTGAGGGTGTGTAGCCTAGGTAGCTTTTCCGAAATATGGGTGTGAGTTGCCCCTTTGTTCTGGAAAACAACTCAACGTTTCCTATTGCCCTCGGAATGGGCTGGGTCAATTGCCTATTCTACTGTCTGCAGCTGCAGCCTGGCTGGCTCTGTAGCTTGTTTATTTCACTTTTGGCTAATGCTTGGCTCGATTTCCCAGCATGCTTTGTTTAGTATCCAGTTTTTTGTAAGTCCACCGTTTTGAGCAGCCCATCCAGTATAGAAGGGCAAAATGTATCAGCACAGGCTTGGAGGGCCGAAGGGCCTGTTCCTGAGCTGTATTGTTCTTTGTTCTTCCTGTGTAGAAATAGTTTGTCACGTTTAATGAAACCCTCTCAGCTTTAGTGATCTCATTGTAAAAACGTCAGCCTATTGTGTGGCTGTGAAGGGATTCAGGATGGTGAGGAGCTAACGCTGTGCATTGTCTGAATTCACAGATGTGGTGCCAGAGAAGTCTGCTGAGGCCGAAATGCTGCCTTCCCCAACTCAGGCTGAGTCAACCCCTTCCCCTGTGACTCAGGAGAAGATTCCAAAGGAGGGGAAGTCCATGAAGAGTGGTAAGTTGTGGGACAAGGCAAGGACACGTGATGGGAGGATACTCACTTTCTTCAAGAAGCCTGACTTCAGCCTCTGACTATTCCATATCACTCAAAATGCTTCAGTTATGCCCCCACTTGTATTGAACACAACAGCAGGAGTCGGCCACTCAGCCTTTCAATCCTGCTGCCCCATTCAATATGATCATGTCTGATTAGCCAACCCAGTCCCCTGTTCCCACCCTCTCTCCACACCCTTTGATCCCTTTGTCCCTCAGAACTATATTTAACTCCTTCTTAAAAACATTCAATATTTTAGCTTCAGCCACTTTCTGTGATAGTAATTCCACAGCTTTACCACTTGCTTGGAAAAGCCATTTCTCCTCACCTTAGTCCGGAATGGCAAACCCTGTGGACTGTGACACTTGGTTCTGGACAAGACTGTCATCAGGAACAATTTTCCTGCATTTACTCTGTCCTGTGCTGTTAGTATTTTACAGACTTCTGTGAGATTCCCCTCATTCTTCTAAATTTCAGTGGATATTGTTCTAACCAATCTAATCCCTCATCATCCATTAATCCTGCCATCCCAGGGATCATCCTGGGAAAACTTTATAGCACTCCCTCCATCGCCAGAGCATCCTTCCTCAGGTCAGCACTGGTGAACAAGGAGATAAGTGTCTCATTTCACCACCCCCTTTCCCAAACTATCAGCATTTTGATAATAACCTGCCTCCTGTCTTTGCTCCCAAAGTGGATAACCTCACATTTATCCACAGTATACTGTACCTTCATGCATTTTCTCACTCACTCGTCATGTTCAGTTCACCCTCCCACCCAGCTGAGTGTCATCTGCAAATTAGATTGAGTTCCCTCATGTAAATCATTCCAATTTGCTGTGAAATTGGGACAGTCCTGATGCAACTTTCTGAGGGCTATTTGGATGAATTCACTGCTCCTCATAGTGATCACCATCTGCCACAGTTCCTCCAGCTTGCTAAGTCTACCGAAGCCCTCGGAATCATTCAACACTGTGTAAGGTAATCCTGAACCCTGGACGTTGGATGGGAAATAGTGGATGCTGTTATTGAATTGACTCATTTAAAGATTGCTGGGTTAAAATCCTGGAATTCCCTGCCTAAGGCTTTGTATGTCTGTCTACATCAAATGGACTTTTCAGTTCACTCCTCATTCTAACAGTCTCCATTTATCATTGTGTCTGTAAATCTTAAACCCTCCTCCTCACTGATTCCAGGACAAAGCAGCCCCCACTTGGTTGGCACCACATCCACAAACATCCCCTCCCTCCCCCACCGACGCTCAGTAGCAGCAGGGTGTACCATCTACAAGATGCACTGCAGAAATTCACCAAAGATCCTCAGGCAGCACCTTCCAAACCCATCACCACTTCCATTTAGAAGGACAAAGGAAGCAGATACATGGGAACACCACCCCCTGCAAGTTCCCCTCAAAACCACTCACAATCATACTTGGAGATATATTGCTGTTCCTTCGATGTTGCTGGGTCAGAATCCTGGAATTCCCTCCCTCAGGGAATTGTGGATCTACCCACTGCACATGTTCTGCAGCAGTTCAAGAAAGCAGCTCAGCCCCACCTTCTCTAGGGCAACTAGTGACAGGCAATAAATGCTGGGCCCAGACAATGACACCCAGATAAAATCACTTTCAGAAGATAATGATTTGGAATACAGTCTGGGGTTCGTTTGAGAGATGGTGTACACTGAGTTGTCAGTGCTTGGGAGATATGAATTCCTATTTGGAGATACATGTAACCTGGGAAAGACCTAAAGAAAGAGCTAAGACGAGCCAGGAGGGGACATGAGAAGTCTTTGGCGGATAGGATCAAGGAAAACCTTAAAAGTTTCGATAAATATATCAGGAATAAAAGAATGACAGGAGAAAAATTAGGGCCAATCAAGGATAGTAGTGGGAAGTTGTGCATGGAGTTCAAAGGAGATAGGGGAAGCACGAAATGAATTTTTTTTTGTATTCACACTGGAAAAAGACAATGTTGTCGAGGGGAATACTGGGATACAGGCTACTAGACTAGATAGGATTGAGGTTCAAAAGAGGAGGTATTAGCAATTCTGGAAAGTATAAAAATAGGGAAGTCCCCTGGGCCGGATGGGATTTATCCTCAGATTCTCTGGGAAGACAAGGAGGAGATTGCAGAGCCTTTGGCTTTGATCTTTACGTCATCATTGTCTCTAGGAATAGTGCCAGAAGACTGGAGGATAGCACATGTGGTTCCCCTGTTCAAGAAGGGGAGTAGAGACAACCCTGGGAATTATAGACCAGTGCGCCTTACTTCAGTTGTTGGTAAAATGTTGGAAAGGGTTATAAGAGATAGGATTTATAATCAACTAGAAAGGAATAAGTTGATTAGGGATAGTCAGCATGGTTTTGTGAAGGGTAGGTCGTGCCTCACAAACCGTATAGAGTTCTTTGAGGTAGTGACCATACAGGTGGATGAGGATAAAGCAGTTGATGTGGTGTATATGGATTTCAGTAAGGCATTTGATAAGGTTCCCCATGGGAGGCTATTGTACAAAATACAGAGGAATGGGATTGTGGGAGATATAGCAGTTTGGATCAGTAATTGGCTTGCTGAAAGAAGACAGAGGGTGGTGGTTGATGGGAAATGTTCATCCTGGAGTCCAGTTACCAGTGGTGTACCACAAGGATCTGTTTTGGGTCCACTGCTGTTTGTCGTTTTTATAAACGACCTGGATGAGGGCGTAGAAGGGTGGGTTAGTAAATCTGCAGACGACACCAAGGTCGGTGGAGTTGTGGATAGTGACAAAGGGTGTGGGCGGCTTGGTGGCTAGGTGGTTAGCACTGCTGCCTCACAGCACCAGAGACCTGGGTTCAATTCCCGCCTCAGGCGACTGTCTGTGTGGAGTTTGCACGTTCTCCCCGTGTCTGTGTGGGTTTCCTCCGGGTGCTCCGGTTTCCTCTCACAGTCCAAAAAAAATGTGCAGGTCAGGTGAATTGGCCAGGCTAAATTGCCCATAGTGTTAGGTGAAGGGGTAAATGTAGGGGAATGCGTAGGGGTGGGTTGCTCTTCGGAGGGTCAGTGTGGACTTGTTGGGCCGAAGGGCCTGTTTCCATACTGTAAGTAATCTAATCTAATCTAATGTTGTAGGTTACAGAGGGACATAGATAAACTACAGAGCTGGGCTGAAAGGTGGCAAATGGAGTTTATTGTGGAAAAGTGTGAGGTGATTCACTTTAGAAGGAGCAACAGGAATGAAGAGTACTGGGCTGATGGTAAGATTCTTGGGAGTGTAGATGAGCAGAGAGATCTCGGTGTCCAGGTACACAGATCCTTGAAAGTTGCCACCCAGGTTGATAGGATTGTTAAGAAGGCATATGGTATGTTAGCTTTTATTGATAGAGGGATTGAGTTTTGGAGCTGTGAGGTCATGCTGCAGCTGTACAAAACTCTGGTGCAGCCACACTTGGAGTGTTGTGTTCAGCTCTGTTCACCACATCGTAGGAAGGATGTGGAAGCTTTGGAAAGGGTTCAGAGGTGATTTACCAGGATGTTGCCTGGTATGGAGGGAAGGTCTTATGAGGAAAGGCTGAGGGACTTGAAGTTCTTTTCATTAGAGAGAAAAAGATTGAGAGGTGACTTAACTGCGACACGATAATCAGAGGGTTCGATAGGGTGGATAGGGAGAGCCTTTTTCCTCGGATGGTGATGGCTAGCACAGGAGGGCATAGATTTAAATTGAGGGGTGATAGATATAGGACAGATATCAGGGATAGTTTCTTTACTCAGAGAGTAGTTGGGGCATGGAACACACTGTCTGCAACAGTAGTAGACTCGCTAACTTTAAGGTCATTTAAATGGTCATTGGGTAAATATATGGACGAGAATGGAATAGTGTAGGTTAGATGGGCTTCAGATTGGTTTCACAGGGCAGCACAACATCGAGGGCCGAAGGGCCTGTACTGTTCTGGAATGTTCTATGTTCTGTTAGGAATTTCCCATTTCCATGTTTGCTCTCAACTCTTGAATGGAGATTGATTGTTATGTGTAATCAATAACTCACAATATCTTTGTATCATAATAGGAGGAGGATATAGACAGTCCTACTTTCAGTATCAGTTTGGCGTGTTAAACTCTGCGTGTCAGAGATTTACTCAGACAAATAAACAAACAGGCAGCAACAGCAGGGCACTTGGACCTTGGGGTCTGATCCACCATTCAATAAGATCGGGATTGATTTGATTATAACTTCCCTTTAGAAATTCCAACTGGATATTGCTTGCTCTCCACATCACACCTCACCCTTAAAAAAAAAAGCTCCAGCTCCTTCCTCTGAAAGTTTCTCTGACTCACTCTCTGTTGCTCTGCACCCTGAAGTGTTGACACCTATGTCCTTTCCGAAATGTCCATTCTACTTCTCCATCCCCCACCCGACCGTGGAATTGTGGGAATGCCTGTCGATCTGAACTTGTTAAAAACAATGACTGCAGATGCTGGAAACCAGATTCTGGATTCGTGGTGCTGGAAGAGCACAGCAGTTCAGGCAGCATCCAAGTAGCTTCGAAATCGACGTTTCGGGCAAAAGCCCTTCATCAGGAACTGATCTTGTTCTCTTGCCTGTAGATTCTGTGAGTGCACTCAGCTCGATCAAGATAAAGAGCAAGACAAGTGTATCTGCTCATGACAGGAAACAGGAGAAATCAGGTTCCTTTACTCACTCAGGTAATAATGGAATGAATACTCAGTGTTCGAGACAATTTGAAGTGAAAACAGTGAATACTCAGTGGGTCAGGTATCACGGAGAGAGAAACAGAGTTAATGTTTCAGTGCGATGATATTGCATTGCTATCAGAGCATTTCTTATCTGCTACCATCAAGACACAGGCTTGTTTGTTTGGCAACAATACTTCTGTGAGTATCACAGAGATGTGACAGCAATGGAATCAGGCCAGGGAACTAAATATCCAAAGATACCCATTCTCCAGAAAGGACAGGTAGAATGGCAGAGAAAGGGCAGAGTTGCCTTGCTGGTAAGAAATGAAATTAAATCAATCACAAGTGGGGTCTCGGGTAGACAGGATAGTGAAGAAGGTGTTTGGTATGCTTGCCTTTATTGGTCAGAGTATTGAGTACAGGAGTTGGGAGGTCATGTTGTGGCTGTACAGGACATTGGTTAGGCCACTGTTGGAATATTGTGTGCAATTCTGGTCTCCTTCCTATCGGAAAGATGTTGTGAAACTTGAAAGGGTTCAGAAAAGATTTACAAGGATGTTGCCAGGGTTGGAGGATCTGAGCTACAGGGAGAGGCTGAACAGGCTGGGGCTGTTTTCCCTGGAGCGTCGGAGGCTGAAGGGTGACCTTATAGAGGTTTATAAAATTATGAGGGGCATGGATAGGATAAATAGGCAAAGTCTTTTCCCTGGGGTGGGGGAGTCCAGAACTTGAGGGCACAGGTTTAGGGTGAGAGGGGAAAGATATAAAAGAGACCTAAAGGGCAACTTTTTCACACAGAGGGTGGTATGTGTATGGAATGAGCTGCCAGAGTAAGTGGTGGAGGCTGGTACAATTACAACATTTAAGAGGCATTTGGATGGGTATATGAATAGGAAGGGTTTGGAGGGACATGGGCCGGGTGCTGGCAGGTGGGACTAGATTGGGTTGGGATATCTGGTTGAAAATGTGTTCCTGGAAAAGCACAGCAGGTCAGGTAGCATCCAAGGAACAGGAGAATCGACGTTTCGGGCATGAGCCCTTCTTCAGGAATGAGGAAAGTGTGTCCAGTAGGCTAAGATAAAAGGTAGGGAGGAGGGACTTGGGGGAGGAGCGTTGGAAATGCGATAGGTGGAAGGAGGTTAAGGTGAGGGTGATAGGCCGGAGTGGGGTGGGGGCGGAGAGGTTAGGAAGAAGATTGCAGGTTAGGAAGGCGGTGCTGAGTTTGAGAGATTTGACTGAGACAAGGTGGGGGATGGGGAAATGAGGAAACTGGAGAAGTCTGAGTTCATCCCTTGTGGTTGGAGGGTTCCTAGGCGGAAGATGAGGCGCTATTCCTCCAGCCGTCGTGTTGCTATGGTCTGGCGATAGAGGAGTCCAAGGACCTGCATGTCCTTGGTGGAGTGGGAGGGGGAGTTAAAGTGTTGAGCCACGAGGTGGTTGGGTTGGTTGGTCCGGGTGTCCCAGAGGTGTTCTCTGAAACGTTCCGCAAGTAGGCGGCCTGTCTCCCCAATATAGAGGAGGCCACATCGGGGAGATGATGGGGAGAAAGTAGCATAGAGTACAATAAGTGAGTGGGGGAGGGGATGAAGGTGATAGGTCGGGAGCGGGGGGACTGTGGAGTGGATAGGTGGAAATGAAGATAGACAGGTAGGACAAGTCAAGGGGACAGTGCTGAGCTGGAAGTTTGGAACTAGGGTGAGGTGGGGGAAGAGGAAATGAGGAAACTGTTGAAGTCCACATTGATGCCCTGGGGTTGAAGTGTTCCGAGGCGGAAGATGAGGCATTCTTCCTCCAGGCGTCTGGTGGTGAGGGAGCGGTGGTGAAGGAGGCCCAGGACCTCCATGTCCTCGGCAGAGTGGGAGGGGGAGTTGAAATGTTGGGCCACGGGGCGGTTTGGTTGATTGGTGCGGGTGTCCCAGAGATGTTCCCCTAAAGCACTCTGCTAAGAGGCGCCCAAGCTCCCCAATGTAGAGGAGACCACATCGGGAGCAACGGATACAATAAATGATATTAGTGGATGTGCAGGTGAAACTTTGATGGATGTGGAAGGCTCCTTTAGGGCCTTGGAGAGAGGTGAGGGAGGAGGTGTGGGCACAGGTTTTACAGTTCCTGCGGTGGCAGGGGAAGGTGCCAGGACGGGAGGGTTGGTTGTAGGGGGGTGTGGACCAGGTAGTCACGGAGGGAACAGTCTTTGCGGAAGGTGGAAAGGGGTGGGGAGGGAAATATATCCCTGGTGGTGGGGTCTTTTTGGAGGTGGTGGAAATGTTGGCGGATGATTTGGTTTATGCGAAGGTTGGTAGGGTGGAAGGTGAGCACCAGGGGCGTTCTGTCCTTGTTACGGTTGGAGGGGTGGGGTCTGAGGGCAGAGGTGCGGGATGTGGACGAGATGCGTTGGAGGGCATCTTTAACCACGTAGAAAGGGAAATTGCGGTCTCTAAAGAAGGAGGCCATCTGGTGTGTTTTGGTGAGGATCCCAAGAAAAGGAATTTGTGGAAAGTCCACATGGGAGCAGTTTGTGGTCGTTCTAGATTTTGTGATGTGTAATGAGGCAGACTTGATTAGGGAGCTTCAAGTTAAAAACACACAACACCAGGTTATTGTCCAACAGGTTTATTTGGAAGCACTAGCTTTCAGAGCACTGCTCCTTCATCAGGTAACTAGTGGGGCAATATCATCAGATACAGAATTTATAGTAAAAGGTCAAAGTGTCATCCAACTGTTGTGATGTATTGAATAAACCTAGGTTGCTGTTAAGGCTATCATCTTTTTGAATGGGTTGCAGATTTCGATTAAGCCTCAGGTAACGGAATCCCGAGGGGACAGGGACCATAATATGACAGAATTCACCCTGCAGCGTGAGAGAGAGAGAAGCTGCGATCAGATGTAGTGGGATTACAATTGAGTAAAGGCAGCTACAGGGACAGAGGGAGGAGCTGGCCAGAGTTGATTGGAAGGGGACCCTGGCAGAGAAGATGGTGGAACAGCAATGACAGGGGTTTCTGGGGATAACAGTGTCAGGGGTTTCTGGGGATAACAGTGTCAGGGGTTTCTGGGGTAACAATGACAGGGGTTTCTGGGGTAACAATGACAGGGGTTTCTGGGGATAACAGTGACACGAGTTTCTGGGGATAATAATGACAGGAGTTTCTGGAGATAACAATGACAGGAGTTTCGGGGGATACCAATGACAGGGGTTTCTGGGGATAACAATGACAGGAGTTTCTGGGGTAACAATGACAGGGGTTTCTGGGGATAACAGTGTCAGGGGTTTCTGGGGTAACAATGACAGGGGTTTCTGGGGATAACAGTGACACGAGTTTCTGGGGATAATAATGACAGGAGTTTCTGGAGATAACAATGACAGGAGTTTCGGGGGATACCAATGACAGGGGTTTCTGGGGATAACAATGACAGGAGTTTCTGGGGTAACAATGACAGGGGTTTCTGGGGATAACAGTGACACGAGTTTCTGGGGATAATAATGACAGGAGTTTCTGGGGATAACAATGACAGGAGTTTCTGGGGATACCAATGACAGGGGTTTCTGGGGATAACAGTGACAGGAGTTTCTGGGGATAACAGTGACAGGGGTTTCTGGGGATAACAGTGACAGGGGTTTCTGGGGATAACAGTGACAGGAGTTTCTGGGGATAACAATGACAGGAGTTTCTGGGGATAACAATGACAGGGGTTTCTGGGGATAACAATGACAGGGGTTTCTGGGGATAACAATGTCAGGGGTTTCTGGGGATAACAATGACAGGAGTTTCTGGGGATAACAATGACAGGGGTTTCTGGGGATAACAATGACAGGAGTTTCTGGGGATAACAATGACACGGGTTTCTGGGGATAACAATGACAGGAGTTTCTGGGGATAACAGTGACAGGGGTTTCTGGGGATAACAGTGACAGGGGTTTCTGGGGATAACAATGACAGGGGTTTCTGGGGATAACAATGTCAGGGGTTTCTGGGGATAACAATGACAGGGGTTTCTGGGGATAACAGTGACAGGGGTTTCTGGGGATAACAATGACAGGAGTTTCTGGGGATAACAATGACAGGAGTTTCTGGGGATAACAATGACAGGGGTTTCTTGGGATAACAATGACAGGGGTTTCTGGGGATAACAGTGACAGGGGTTTCTGGGGATAACAGTGACAGGGGTTTCTGGGGATAACAATGACAGGGGTTTCTGGGGATAACAGTGACAGGAGTTTCTGGGGATAACAATGACAGGGGTTTCTGGGGATAACAATGTCAGGGGTTTCTGGGGATAACAATGACAGGGGTTTCTGGGGATAACAATGACAGGGGTTTCTGGGGATAACAATGTCAGGGGTTTCTGGGGGTTACAATGACAGGAGTTTCTGGGGATAACAATGACAGGGGTTTCTGGGGTAACAATGACAGGGGTTTCTGGGGATAACAGTGACAGGGGTCTCTGGAGATAACAATGACAGGAGTTTCTGGGGATAACAGTGACAGGGGTTTCTGGGGATAACAATGACAGGAGTTTCTGGGGATAACAGTGACAGGGGTTTCTGGGGATAACAATGACAGGGGTTTCTGGGGATAACAATGACAGGAGTTTCTGGGGATAACAATGACAGGGGTTTCTGGGGATAACAATGTCAGGGGTTTCTGGGGATAACAATGACAGGGGTTTCTGGGGATAACAATGTCAGGGGTTTCTGGGGTAACAATGACACGGGTTTCTGGGGATAACAATTACTGAGAGACTGTCCCACCACACTGAGAGACTGTCCCACCGCACAGACTGACTGTCCCACCACATAGACTGACTGTCCCACCACACAGACTGACTGTCCCACCACACCGTGAGACTGTCCCACCACACCGTGAGACTGTCCCACCACACTGTGAGACTGTCCCACCACAGCGAGAGACTGTCCCACCACAGCGAGAGACTGTCCCACCACACTGTGAGACTGTCCCACCACAGCGAGAGACTGTCCCACCACAGCGAGAGACTGTCCCACCACACCGAGAGACTGTCCCACCGCACAGACTGACTGTCCCACCACGCAGACTGACTGTCCCACCACACAGACCGACTGTCCCACCACACAGACCGACTGTCCCACCACACTGAGAGACTGTCCCACCACACTGACTGTCTGTCCCACCACACTGACTGTCTGTTCCACCACACTGAGAGACTGTCCCACCACACTGAGAGACTGTCCCACCACACTGAGAGACTGTCCCACCACACTGACTGTCTGTCCCACCACACAGACTGTCTGTCCCACCACACTGACTGTCTGTCCCACCACACTGAGAGACTGTCCCACCACACTGACTGTCTGTCCCACCACACTGACTGTCTGTCCCACCACACTGACTGTCTGTCCCACCACACAGACTGTCTGTCCCACCACACAGATTGGCTGTCCCACCACACCGCGAGACTGTCCCACCGCATTGAGAGACTGTCCCACCACACTGAGAGACTGTCCCACCACACTGAGAGACTGTCCCACCGCATTGAGAGACTGTCCCACCACACTGAGAGACTGTCCCACCACACTGAGAGACTGTCCCACCACACTGAGAGACTGTCCCACCGCATTGAGAGACTGTCCCACCACATTGAGAGACTGTCCCACCACACTGAGAGACTGTCCCATCACACTGACTGTCTGTCCCACCACACTGACTGTCTGTCCCACCACACAGACTGTCTGTCCCACCACACAGATTGTCTGTCCCACCACACCGCGAGACTGTCCCACCGCATTGAGAGACTGTCCCACCACACTGAGAGACTGTCCCACCACACTGAGAGACTGTCCCACCACACTGAGAGACTGTCCCACCACACTGAGAGACTGTCCCACCGCATTGAGAGACTGTCCCACCACACTGAGAGACTGTCCCACCACACTGAGAGACTGTCCCACCACACTGAGAGACTGTCCCACCGCATTGAGAGACTGTCCCACCACATTGAGAGACTGTCCCACCACACTGAGAGACTGTCCCATCACACTGACTGTCTGTCCCACCACACTGACTGTCTGTCCCACCACACAGACTGTCTGTCCCACCACACAGATTGTCTGTCCCACCACACCGCGAGACTGTCCCACCGCATTGAGAGACTGTCCCACCACACTGAGAGACTGTCCCACCACACTGAGAGACTGTCCCACCGCATTGAGAGACTGTCCCACCACACTGAGAGACTGTCCCACCACACTGAGAGACTGTCCCACCACACTAGGGCGCGTTCACCATCTGAGGCCTCTCCACGAAGCTTGAGGCTTCCACAGGAGGCCCGTCATGATGTCTGCTTTGAGGCTGTGATTTGTTTGGAGGCCGGAGGGAAGAAGATAAACAAAGACAAAGAGACAACAAAAGTGAAGGAAAAAAATGAAGACTATTTGGAGCTGACACGCTCTGCCTGAAGTGTCCTCCTCTGCTGCCAGTCTTGGATTTTGGATGGAGAAGCATTTAAAATCCAGAGGGGAATATCTAAGAAAGCAATAAAGGTGGAGAAAATGAAATATGAGGGTAAGCTAGTTAGTAATGTGAAAGAACATTGCGAGGATATTTTTAGACATATAAAAGGTGAGAGAGAGGCAAGAGTGGACCTTCACCTGCTGGAAAATGAGGCTGGAGAAATAGTAATGGGGAACAAGGACATGGCAGAGGAACTGAATGGGAGTTTTACATCAGTGTTCACAGAGGAAGACCCCCAACAGCATACCACAATATCGAGAGAGTCAGGGGCCAGAGGGGACTGTAATGCCCATCACTGAGGAGAAGGTGCTGGAAAAGCTGGACGATCTGAAGGTGGCTCAGTCCTCCTAGTGCCAGGGTCCCAGGTTCGATTCCACCCTCGGGTGACTGACTGTGTGGAGTTTGCACATCCTCCCCATACCTGCGTGGGTTTCCTCCCACAGTCCAAAGATGTGCAGGTCAGGATGGATTGGTCGTGCTAAACTGCCCATAGTGTCCAGGGATGTGCAGGCTGGGTGGGTTAGTCATGGGAAGTGGGAAATGCAGGATTATGGGGGTGGGAGGTGAGTCTGGGTGGAATGCTCTTCAGAGAGTTGGTGTGGACTTGTTAGGCTAAATGGCCTGTATCCATATTTTAGGGATACTATTCTATGATTCTAATCATCCGAGCCGGATAGACTACAGCCCAGTTTCTGAAGGAGATACCTGAGGAGATTGTGGAATTGGTGGTGATCTTTCAGGAATCACTGGAATCAGGGAGGGTCCTAGAGGACTGGAAAAGGGCTAATGTAATACCCCTGTTTAATGGGAGGGGGGGGTGTGGGGTGTGGGGAGGAGAGAGGCAGAAGATAGGAAACTATAGGCTTGTTATCCTGACCTCAGTCGTTGGTAAGATTTTAGAGTCCATTATTAAAACTGAGATCACAGAGTAGTTGGAAGTGTGTGGCAAAATAGGGCTGAGTTATCATGGCTTCATCAAGGGGAGATCACGCCTGAGAAATCTGTTCGAATTCTTTGAGAGATAATGGGCAAGTTAGACAAAGGAGATCCGTGATGTGGAGGAGCTGATGTTGGACTGGGGTGGGCAAAGTTAAAAATCCCCCAACAGCAGGTTAGAGTCCAACAGGTTTATTTGGAAGCATTAGCTTTCAGAGCACTGCTCCTTCATCAGGTGGTTGTGGAGAATAAGATCATAATACACAAAAGATTAAAGTGTTACAAAACTGAAATGGTATAATGAAAAAACTAGATGGTTCAGTCTTTCCTCTTTTAGAACGGGCTGCAGAGTTTGGTTCATTAATATGTAAGTCCCAGAACTCCTTTTAAGTAACATTCTCGAGATAACTTAAGATTTTATTAAAAGAAAAGCTGACATCTCAGCTCAGACAATGCATTAAAGGTGTGAGGTTGGAGTCTGTCTGTATCCCAGCCTTGAGTCAGACTGGTTCTATTTCCAAAGTGGTATTTACAAAATATTACACGGATTGACTGCCTGCAGATCGTGTGCTTTTTGAGTGAAATAGAGTGTATCTGCAAATATAATTCTGGAAATACAGATTCACCACGTAGACTTACATGTGTGTGTGTGTGTGTGTGTGTGTGCATGAGAGAGAGAGAGTGTGTGTGCATATGAGTGTGAGTCCATGTGAGAGAAGGTGTGTTTGTGTGAGTGTGATGGGATACAAACCTGTGAGAGGGTTTGTGCATGGATGTGAATGTGGGAGGTGCACGTGTGTGTGTATGAGAGAGGGTCTGCATGAGTGTGTGAGTATGTAAGAGTGTGTGTACATCTGTGTGAGTGTGTGAGAGTCTGTGTGTGTGTGTGTGTGTGTGTGTGTGTGTGTGTGTGTGTGTGTGTGTGGTCACCTCTAGTCTGACATGAATCCAAGGTCCTGGTTGAGGCCATTCCCACGACTATTGAACCTGGCTATCAGCCTCTGCTTGGCCACGTTGCGTTAGGGAATGTCCCGGACCGCTGAAGTGTTCTCTGACTGGGAGGGAACACTCCTGTCCGGTGATTGTTGTGCGGTTCCCATAATCCGTTGCTGTAGCCTCTGCTCGATCTCCCCAATGTACCATGTCTCAGGGCATCCTTGCCTGCAGCGTATGAGATAGACAACGTTGGCCAAGTCACATGGGTACCTGCCGTGTACATGGTGGGTGGTGTCCCCATGTGTAATGGTGGTCTCTGTGTCGAAACTCTGACACGTCTTGCAGCACCTACCGTGACAGGGTTGTAGAGTGTTGTGGTCGATGTTGCCCTGAAGGCCGGGCAGTTTGCTGGGAACAATGATCTGACACATTGGGACTGGCGATTGATGAATTGATGAGGACCGTTCTTATGAGGACATCCTTGAGCACTCTCAGGCGCCCGTCACATTCCTCCTCATCTGAACAGCTCCTGTGTCTGCTTAGGGCTTGTCCATAGGGAATGGCTGTTTTAATATGTTTCGGGTGGAAGCTGGAGAAGTGTAGCATTGTGAGGTTATCCATGGGTTTGCGGTAGAGTGAGGTACTGAGGTATCCATCCTTGATAGAGATGCATGTGTCCGAGAATGAGACAGATACAAAAGAGTAGAGAGTGTGTTGCTGGAAAAGTACAGCAGGTCAGGCAGCATCTGAGAAGCAGGAGAATCGACGTTTCAGGCCGGAGCCCTTCATCAGGAATACTACCTGACCTGCTGTGCTTTTCCAGCAACACACTCTCAACTCTGATCTCCAGCATCTGCAGATCTCACTGTCTCCTAGATACTAAAGAGTAGTTCATGGTGAGTCTGATGGTGGGATCAAACTTGGTGCTATCGCAGTATAGTTGTTTCAGTGACTCCCCACCATGGAGAGATAGTTATTAGATTAGATTAGATTCCCTCCAGTGTGGAAACCGGCCATTTGGCCCGACAAGTCCACACTGATCCTCCAAAGAGTATCCCACCCAGACACATTCCCCTACATTTCCCCCTGATGAATGCAGCTAACACTATGGGCAGTTTCGCATGGTCAATTCACCGAACCTGCACTTCTGAGGACTGTGGGAGGAAATTGGAGCAAACCCACACAGACACGGGGAGAATTAGCAAACTCCACACAGAGTAGAGAAAACAAAGGAGAGGCCATTTGGCATTTCAAATGTCAAACCAAACCACAAACCAATCCAGATAAAGTTAACAATCTCTTCCCTTTTTTGCAGCTTCTGCTAAAGGCAAAAAGGGGAAAGGTAAACAGGAGCCGAGCACACCAGATACAATCACCTCACCCGAACCACAGAGACCTCCACGACCGAAACCAGGCTCAGACCAATGGGTTTATGTGGACGAACCTGTACCTCAGGTAAACGCATGCCTACACTGTCCCCCATCAACCAATCACAGGACAGGCATACACTGTCCCCCATCAACCAATCACAGGACAGGCATACACTGTCCCCCATCAACCAATCACAGGACAGGCATACACTGTCCCCCATCAACCAATCACAGGACAGGCATACACTGTCCCCCATCAACCAATCACAGGACAGGCATACACTGTCCCCCATCAACTAATCACAGGACAGGCATACACTGTCCCCCATCAACCAATCACAGGACAGGCATACACTGTCCCCCATCAACCAATCACAGGACAGGGACAGCACGGGGTTAGATACAGAGTAAAGCTCCCTCTACACTGTCCCCCATCAACCACTCCCAGGACAGGGACAGCACGGGGTTAGATAGAGAGTAAAGCTCACTCTACACTGTCCCCCATCAAACACCCCCAGGGACAGGGACAGCACAGGGTTAGATACAGAGTAAAGCTCACTCTACGCTGTCCACCCATCCCAGAACAGGGACAGCATGGGGTTAGATACAGAGTAAAGCTCCCTCTACACTGTCCCCATCAACCACTCCCAGGACAGGGACAGCACGGGGTTAGATACAGAGTAAAGCTGCCTCTACACTGACCTCCATCAAACACTCCCAGGACAGGGACAGCACAGGGTTAGATACAGAGTAAAGCTCCCTCTACACTGTCCTCCATCAAACACTCCCAGGACAGGGACAGCATGGGGTTAGATACAGAGTAAAGCTCCCACTACACTGTGCCCCCATCCCAGAACAGGGACAGCATGGGGTTAGATACAGAGTAAAGCTCCCTCTACACTGTCCCCATCAACCACTCCCAGGACAGGGACAGCACGGGGTTAGATACAGAGTAAAGCTTCCTCTACACTGTGTCCCCATCCCAGAACAGGGACAGCATGGGGTTAGATACAGAGTAAAGCTCCCTCTACACTGTCCCATCAAACACTCCCAGGACAGGGACAGCATGGGGTTAGATACAGAGTAAAGCTCCTTCTACACTGTGCCCCCATCAAACACTCCCAGGGCAGGGACAGCATGGGGTTAGATACAGAGTAAAGCTCCCTCTACACTGTCCCATCAAACACTCCCTGGACAGGGACAGTGCAGGGTTAGATACAGAGTAAAGCTTCCTGTACACTGTACCCCCCTCAAACACTCCCAGGACAGGGACAGCACGGGGTTAGATACAGAGTAAAGCTCCCTCTACACTGTCCCCATCAAACACTCCCAGGACAGAGACAGCACGGGGTTAGATACAGAGTAAAGCTCCCTCTACACTGTCCACATCAAACACTTCCAGGACAGGGACAGCACGGGATTAGATACAGAGTAAAGCTCTCTCTACACTCTTCCCCATCAAACACTCTCAGGACAGGGACAGCACGGGATTAGATACAGAGTAAAGATCCCTCTACACTGTCCCCCATCAAACACTCCCAGGACAGGGACAGCACAGGATTAGATACAGAGTAAAGCTTCCTCTACACTGTCCCCATCAAACACTCCCAGGACAGGGACAGCACGGGGTTAGATACAGAGTAAAGCTCTCTCTACGCTGTCCCCCATCAAACACTCCCAGGACAGAGACAGCACGGGGTTAGATACAGAGTAAAGCTCCCTCTACACTGTCCCCCATCAAACACTCCCAGGGACAGGGACAGCACGGGGTTAGACACAGAGTAAAGATCCCTCTACACTGTCCCCCATCAAACACTCCCAGGACAGGGACAGCACAGGGTTAGATACAGAGTAAAGCTTCTCTACACTGTCCCCATCAAAACACTCCCAGGACAGGGACAGCACGGGGTTAGATACAGAGTAAAGCTCCCTCTACACTGTCCCCATCAAACACTCCCTGGACAGGGACAGTGCAGGGTTAGATACAGAGTAAAGCTTCCTGTACACTGTACCCCCCTCAAACACTCCCAGGACAGGGACAGCACGGGGTTAGATACAGAGTAAAGCTTCCTCTACACTGTCCCCATCAAACACTCCCAGGACAGAGACAGCACGGGGTTAGACACAGAGTAAAGATCCCTCTACACTGTCCCCCATCAAACACTCCCAGGACAGGGACAGCACAGGGTTAGATACAGAGTAAAGCTTCTCTACACTGTCCCCCATCAAACACTCCCTGGACATGGACAGCACGGGGTTAGATACAGAGTAAAGCTCCCTCTACACTGTCCCCATCAAACACTCCCTGGACATGGACAGCACGGGGTTAGATACAGAGTAAAGCTCCCTCTACACTGTCCCCATCAAACACTCCCAGGACAGGGACAGCACGGGGTTAGATACAGAGTAAAGCTTCCTCTACACTCCTGACTTTGTGTTGTATTTCAGGAGGTTGCTGAATACCTCGCCCCCTATTGGGCCAGTATTGAGAACACCTACATCAGCACCATCCAAAACATGATGCAGGAGGAACGCCGAGAGCGGGACTGCATCATTCATTACCTGCACAAGATCAGGTGAGTGTCTGTTCGGAGGCCAGACTGATCCTGGCAGAGCCTACCAGCCGCAGTGACAGTGACAGCATTGTAGACCACGTGCAGGGTACTGGGACTGAGGCATACCATTATCGACAAATAGCACTGATCTGACCGTCTGAATGGTTTCATTTTGTACTTGAAGCATTTATTGATTGTGTTTACAGGATACTGCACCCAGCCAACCAAGAAGTTTCCACCATCAACATCCCAGGGATCACTACTGATCAGAAACAGAACGAAACTCACCTCCTGCCTTTTCAGCAAGAATTCAAAGAGTCAGTCCCCTTTCTGAGGAAAGATTCTCACATCGCCTCTATCTTGTGGGGCAAATGCTGATATTGAACGAGTGACCCATAGTCGATAAATGGGCAGCCACGTACTCAAATATGCAGGAGTTAATGCCTTGAATAATATAAGACCATCAGACATAGGAGCCAAAGTAGGCCATTCAGCCCATTGAGTCTCCACTGCTATTCAGTGAGATTTTGGCTGATCCAATCTGATCTGCGTTTACCCCATAACCCCGATTCCTTTAATCATTAAAGACGTAGCTCAGCCTTAATTACACTGAATGACCCAGCCCTGACAGTCCAGTGGGGAAAACAGTTCCACAGATTCACTCCTCTTTGAGAGAAGAGATTCCTCCTCACCTCTGTCTTATATGGGCCATCCCTTACACTGAGATGATTCCCTCTGGTCCTAGACTCTCCCACAAGGGGAACAAACCACTCAGCATTTTGGTCAGAACAATAGAAAGGGAATTTATTTTCTCACTGAAGTGGAACATGACAATGCTTCAGAGCAGAAGGATCTGGGTGTCCTCATGCACGGTTTATAGAAAGCTAGTCTGCAGGCCCAGCAGGTAATCAGGAAGGCAAAGGGAATGTTGGTATTTATTGCAAAAGGAATAGAACATAAAAGTAGGGAAGTGTTGCTGCAATGGTACAAATCTTTAGTGAGAGCACACCTGGAGTATTGTGAACAATTTTAGTCTCCTTACTTAAGGAGGGATGTATTTGTGTTGGAGGTAGTTCTGAGGAGGTTTGCTGGGCTGACACTGGGTACTGTATAGGGGCTGTCTGACAAGGAGACGTTGAGTAGATTGGAGTTTGGAGAAGTGGAGACCTTGCTGAACATAAAGACTAGAAACATGAGTAGGCCATTCAGTCCCTCGGTCCTGCTCTCCCATTCAATACAATCCTGGCTGATCTCAACTTGGCCTGAACTCCACTTTCTTGCCCTCTCTCCATAACCTTTCAACCTATTGCTAATTAAAAATCTGCTCTCTCCTCCTTAAATTTATTCAGTGTCCCAGTAACCACACTCTGGGCCAGTGAACTCCATAGATTCACCATCCTTTCAGTGAAGTAATTTCTCCTTATTTCTGTTTCAAATCTGCTTCCTCTAATCCTGAAACTATAACTTCTCGTTCCAGATTGCCCCAAATGAAGAAAAATCCTTCCTATTTTCCAATCCTTTTTAGCATTTTATGTACTTCAATTTGATCTCCTCTCAATCTTTTAAACTTCACAGAGTATTGGCCTAAACTGTTCAATCTCTCTTTATAAGATATAACCCTCATCTCCAGTGAAAGTGCATCTTTCCTTTGGTAAAGGGCCTGAAACTCTTCACAATATTCCAGCTGTAATTGATGACTTATATAGTTTGAGTGAGATCTCTATTGTTATCCTCCATCCCCTTTGAAACAAAGACCAACATTCAATCTGCATTTCATATTGACCTCTGAACTTGGATTCAGGTTTTATCTGATTCATTGAAAAGGACTTCCAACTCGCGACGGTGTTTCCTGAGCTGAATAATATTCAGCCATTTAATGCTTCCTGCCAAAGTGCATAATTTCACATTTTCCTGCATTATATTCCATTTCCCCATTTTCCCCATTCACCTAACCTGTTCATATCCCTGATCAGATTCTTTGTGTCATCCTCACCACTTGCCTTTCCACCTATTTTGGTGTTACCTGCAAACTTGGTCAGAGCACTGTCACTTTCCTCATTCAAGTCATTAATATATTATTCATGGCCCCAACACTGATCCCTGTGGCACTCCATGTGTTACAAGTTTCAATCCTGAAAACATGCTCTTTATCCAAACTCTCAGCTTTCTATTAACGAATCTTCTGTCCATGCAAATACACTACCCCAACAAATGGCTATTGTCTTTATTAAGTCACTTCACATGTGATGCCTTATCAATTACCTCTTGGAAACTCAAATATATTAAATCTCCTGGTTACCCTTGGTTTATCCTGCTTGATAGCTCCTCAAAGAACTGTGGATGTGGTGCCAATCAAGTGGGGTACTTTATCAAGGATGATGTCAAGCTTCTTGAATGTTGTTGGAGCTGACCCCATCCAGGGGCAAGTGGGGAATATTCCATCACACTCCTGACTTGTGCCTTGTAGATGGTTGACAGGCTTTGGGGAGTCGGCGGGGGGAGGGGAGTTACTCACCGCAGTATTCCCAGCCTCTGACCTGCTCTCGTAGCCACTGTACTGGAATGCCAAGTCCAGTTGACTTTCTAGTCAATAGTAACCCCAAGAATGTTGACAGTGGGGGATTCAGTGATGGTGACTGTCAAGGTGCGGTGGTTAAATTCTATCTTATTGAAGATAGTCAATTCCTGGCATTTGTGTGGTGCAAATGTTCCTTACCAGTTGTCAGCCTAAGCCCGGACATTGTCTCGATTTTTTTGAATTTGGAAGTGGACTGCTTCAGATTCTGAGGAGTTGTTAATGGAGCTTGATGAAGCAACTGAAGGTGATTGGACCCAGGACACTCCCCTGAGGAACCCCTGCAGAGATATCCTGTAGCTGAACTGACTGACCTCCAACAACCACAACCACCTTCCTTTGTGTCGGCTATGACTCTAACCAGCGGAGTGTTTACCCCCTGACACCCACTGATTCCAGTTTTGCCGGGGCTCTGTGTTGCCACACTTGGTTGAATGCAGCCTTGATGTTTAGGGCTGTCCCTCTCCCCTCCCCTCTGGAATTCAGCTCTTTTGTCCATGTTTGACCCAAGGCTGGAATGAGGTCAGGAGCTGAGTGACCCTGGGGGATCACAAACTGGGCGTCACTGAGCAGGTTATTGCTGAGCAGGTGCTGCTTGATAGCTCTGTTACTGACACCATCCATCACGTTACTGAGGATCGAGGGGAGACTGATGAGATGGGAATTGGCTGGTTGGATCTGTCCTGCTTTTTATGGACAGGACATACCTGGGTAATTTTCCACATTGTCGGGTAGATGCCAGTGCTGTAACTACTGGAACAGCTTGGCTTGGGGAGCGGCAGTGCTGGAGTCTTCAGTACTATTGCCAGAATATTATCAGGGCCCATTGCCTTTGTAGTATCCAGTGCCTCTGGCCTTGTCTTGATATCACGCGGAGTGAATGGTATTGGCTGGAGACTGGTATCTGTGATGCTGGGGACCACTGAAGGAGGCTGAGATGGATCACCCACTCGGCACTGCTGACTGAAGATTGCTGCACAGCTTCAGCCTTATCTTTTGCCCTGATGTGCTGGGCGTTTCTGTCATTGAGGATGGGGTTATTTGTGGAGCCTCCTCCTCCACTGAGTTGTTTAATTGCCCACCAACATTCAAGGCTGGATGTGGCAGGACTGCAGAGCCTAGATCTGATCCGTTGGTTGTGGGATTGCTTAGCTCTGTCTATCACTTACTGTTTATGCCATTTGGCATGCAAGTAGTCCTGTTTGGTAGCTTCACCAGGCTGACACTTCATGTGTGGGAATGCCCGGTGCTGCTCCCCTCTTACCCTCCTGTACTCCCCACTGAACCAGGGTTGATCCCCTGGTTTGATGGTAATGGTTGAGTGGGGGATATGCCGGGCCATGAGGTTACAGATTGTGCTGGAGTACAGTTCTGCTGTTGGTGATGCCCCACAGAGCCTCAGGGATGCCCAGTCTTGAGTTGCTGGATCAGTTTGAAGTCTGACCCATTTAGCACCGTGATAGTGCCACACAGCACGGTGGAGGGGATTCTCAATGTGAAGGTGGGACTTCATATCTGCAATGATTCTGTTTTCCAATGCTGTATATGAACCAGTTGCCATTTTTACAATGCCCAAAACCCACGAGCACATGAACGTTCAGTTAATGAACATGGTGGAACTGGAAGTCTGAAGTGTATTGATTTTAGGGCAGGAATGTACATCAGGTACAACTGATGTGTTTTGAGCCTGGATTATGCATGGAACTACAGCGTTATAGAAACACGGTTGAGAGAGGGACTGGCAGCTCAAAGTTCCAGGGTTTAGATGTTTCAGACAAGATACAGAGGGATGTTAAAAGGGTGGGGTGGGGGAGTATCATTACTGATGAAGGGGAATGTCACAACTGCACTGTGAGAGGAAATCTCGGAGGGCTCATCCAGTGAGGCCTTATGGGTACAACTCAGGAATAAGGAAGGTGCAGTCACAATATTGTAGACCTCCTAATAGCCAGTGGGAGAGAGAGGGACAGGTATGCAAGCATGGAAAGATATAAAAATATTAGGGTTGGTAACTTCGCCCATATTGACTGGGACTTCCTTGGTGCCTGCAGCTTCACATGCTCAGGGATGAGGGCATCTCTTGACTAGGGCATTTATTGCCCATTACTAATTGCCCAACGTCAACCACATTGGATGGGGCAGAATTTGTTGGTGCATCCAGGAGGGCTTCTTGAAACAATATGTCAACAGACCAACTCGGAAAGGGGCTGTACTCGGCCTCGTATTGGGAATGAGCCTGGTCAGATGATTGAAGTTTCAGTGGGAGAGCATTTTGGGAACAGTGATCGTAATTTCATAAGTTTTAAGATAGTTATGGATAACAATAAGATTAATCCTCAGGTGAAGGATAATTACAACAGTATTAGATAAAGACAGGAGAAATTAGATTGAGGGTGGCTGTTTGAGGGTAAATGCACATCTGACATGTGGGAGTCTTTTAAAGACCAGTTGACCAGAGTTCAGGACCAGCATGGTCCTATGAAGACTCCTCTACTTTTTGATAGATCGAGTGAATCCTTAGAAGAGTATAAAGAAATTAGGAGTATACTTAAGAGGGAAATCAGGAGGGCAAAACGGGGACATGAGATAACTTTGGCAAATAGAATTAAGGAGAATCCAAAGGGATTTTACAAATATATTAAGGACAAAAGGGTAACTAGGAAGAGAATAGGGCCCCTCAAAGATCAGCAAGGCGGCCTTTGTGTGGAGCCACAGAAAATGGGGGAGATATTAAATGAGTATTTTGCATCAGTATTTACTGTGGAAAAGGATATGGAAGATATAGACTGTAGGGAAATAGATGGTGACATCTTGCAAAATGTCCAGATTACAGAGGAGGAAGTGCTGGATGCCTTGAAACGGTTAAAGGTGGATAAATCCCCAGGACCTGATCAGGTGTACCCGAGAACTCTGTGGGAATCTAGAGAAGTGATTGCTGGGCCCCTTACTGAGATATTTGTATCATCGATAGTCACAGGTGAGGTGCTGGAAGACTGGAGGTTGGCAAACATGGTGCCACTGTTTAAGAAGGGCGGTAAAGACAAGCCAGAGAACTATAGACCGGTGAGCCTGACCTCAGTGGTGGGCAAGTTGTTGGAGGGAATCCTGAGGGACAGGATGTACATGTATTTGGAAAGGCAAGGACTGATTAGGGATAGTCAACATGACTTTGTGCATGGGAAATCATGTCTCACAAACTTGATTGAGCTTTTTTGAGGAAGTGATGAAGATGGTTGGTGAGGGTAAGGCTATGGATATTGTCTGCTTGACTTCATTAAACCATTTGACAAGGTGCCTCTGACTGTGCCAGAAGATTGTCTCTCGAGTTGAACACTTGGATATAAAATTAGCTTGGCTGGAGAAACCAGGGGATAAGTTGTGGAGGAGCCTGTTTCTAACTGGGAATCTGTAATCAACAGCGTTCTGTATGGATCAGTACCGGGATCTGAATTGTTTGTAATTTATATTAATGATCTGGATGACAATGCTGGTGGTCTGATTAGTGAGTTTGCAGACAACACAAAAATTGGAGGAGTTGTGGACAGTAAGGAATGTTGTCAAAGGATACAGCAAGATATGATCATTTGGAAAGTTGGGCAGACAAATGGCCGATAGAGTTTATTGTGGCATGTGTGAGGTGATGGGTTTATTGTATAGGATGTCATGTCAGGTCAGCTTGGGATGTCTAGTTGGCATGTTAGACCAAAGCACCTGTTTGTGTGCTGTATGACTCTAAGACTCTATTTTGGGAGGTCAAATGTAAGAGAAAAGTATATAGAAATTGGCAAAACTCTCAGGTACATTGATATACAGGAGGGATGTTGGGGTGAAAATCCATAGCTCCCTGATAGTGGCAACACAAATAGTAAAGAAGGCATACTGCCTACATTGGTCTGGGCATTGAGTATAAAAGTTGGCAACTCTTGTTGTAGACCTTAGTTAGGCCACATTTAGAGGATTGTGTGAGTTCTGGATGCTGCACTATAGGATGGATGTGGAGGTTTTGGAGAGGGTGCAGAAGGGGTTTACCAGGATGTTGCCTGGATTGGAGGGTATTAGCCTGAAGGGGAGGTCGGACAAACTTGGGCTGTTTTCGCTCGAGCATCGGAGACTGAGGGGGGGATCCTGATCGAGGTGTTTCCAATTCGGAGAGGGTTGGATGGGGTGGCTAGTCAGAGTCTGCTTCCCAGGGTGGGAATGTCACATACTGGGGGGCATCGGTTTAAGGGGAGAGGGGGAAAGGTGTTTACACAGAGGGTGGTAGGGGAGGTGCCACACTGCCAGGGGAGGTGGTAGATACAACAGCAATGTTTAAGAGACATTTGGACAGACACATGAGCAGGCAGTGAACCAGAGGGATATGGACATGTGCAGGCTGATGGGATTAGTTTGGAATGACATCATGGTCAGCACAGACACGGTGGGCCGAAGGGCCTGTTCCTGTACTAGACTGTTCTAGTTCTATATTTCATGTTCTGCAACAATGAAAAAGGCCCTTCAGCCCATTGAGTCTGTGCCCGTCAAAAACAACGACCTAATTATTGTAATCCTATTTTGGACACCTCTGCCCCTTACCTTAAATCTACACCCCTCCAATCCCCTCCCATCCCCTTCCCTGCCCTCCCATCACATCCCCTCCCCTCCCATCCCCTCCCATCCCCTCCAATCCCCTCCCATTCTCTCCCCTGCCCTCCCATCCCACCCCATCCCACCCCATCCCATCATCGATCCCTGCACCAAGGGGAAATGTTTCTTCCTCTCTACTTTACCTAAGCTCTACATAATTTTACATCTCAATCACATCCCCCCTTTCAGTCTCCCCTGCTCTCAGGGAAACAACTCGGCGACAGTGAGGACTGCAGATGCTGGAGATCAGATACAAGATTAGAGTGGTGCTGGAAAAGCACAGCAGGTCAGGCAGCATCCGAGGAGCAGGGAAATCAATGTTTCAGGCAGGAGCCCTTCATCAACAATGATTCCTGCCCAGAACATTGATTCTCCTGCTCCTTGGATGCTGCCTGACCTGCTGTGCTTTTCCAGCACCACTCTAATCTTGTCTCAGGGAAACAACCTCAGTCTGTCCAAACTCTCTTCATAACTAAAACTCCCCAGTCCAGGTAATATCCTGGTCAATCTCCTCTGCACTTTCTGTAGTGCAATCACTTCCCTCCTATAATGTGGACTCAAGAACAGATCTTCACAAAAACTTTAAACTCTAGTACTGGATTAGTGGTGCTGGAAGAGCACAGCAGTTCAGGCAGCATCTAACGATGCTTCCTGAACTGCTGTGCTCTTCCAGCACCACTAATCCAGTATTTGGTTTTCAGCATCCGCAGTCATTGTTTTTACCTTTTAAACTCTAGTAGCCTAACCAACATTTTGTACTGTTCAGCAAAACCTTCCTGCTCTTAAACTCCAAGTTTCAATTAATTCAAGCAACATCCTCAACCCTCCAGCCAAGCAACACCCAGGAATGAGCAGGGAACTGAGAGATGTAAACCGTATCTCATCAGTTGTGGTTAGTTTGGTATGGCTTTATAGTCAGCACCGACATGACTGGACTGGACTGGATTGGACCAGATCAGACCGCACCGTTTTATGTTCTCTATTCTAACAAACTTCTCAAGGACAGTTCAGGATGGGTGACAATGCTAGTCTAGCTAGTGATACCCACTTCACACAACTGCTTTGTTAAAGTTGGGGGAGTAGGCAGAGGTGACTATCCCTTTGAAGTGTTGTGTGTATCCCAGTGGAGCAGCTGGGAGCCAGTGTCACTGCGCTGGGGGACACTCGGCTTTGCTGGACAGTGAGTTGATGATGGCTGTGTTTCATTTCTGTGCAGGGTAGATTTTCAGGAGTATTTGGAGTCTCGTCCTGACCATAAGCAAGAGTTTGTCACACAGTGGCAGAATGATTATAATTCCATTACTGAGGATCTCCGACACGATGACGATGTGAAGGCAGAACTGTTCCTGCGGCTCTATGTAAGTGAAAGCTCAGCTCAGCCCAGCTCACCGTACTGACCCTCCCGGGAGCCCAGCTCACCGTGCTGACCCTCCTGGGAGCCCAGCTCACCGTGCTGACCCTCCCGGGAGCACAACTCACCGTGCTGACCCTCCCGGGAGCACAACTCACCGTGCTGACCCTCCCGGGAGCACAGCTCACCATGTTGACCCTCGTGGGAGCACAGCTCACCGTACTGACCCTGTGAGGATCCCAGCTCACTGTGCTGACCCTGTGAGGAGCCCAGCTCACCGTACTGACCCTGTAAGGATCCCAGCTCACCGTACTGACCCTGTGAGGAGCCCAGCTCACCGTACTGACCCTGTGAGGAGCCCAGCTCACCGTACTGACCCTGTGTGGAGCCCAGCTCACCGTACTGACCCTGTGAGGATCCCAGCTCACCGTACTGACCCTGTGAGGATCCCAGCTCACTGTGCTAACCCTGTGAGGAGCCCAGCTCACTGTGCTGACGCTGTGAGGAGCCCAGCTCACTGTGCTGACCCTGTGAGGATCCCAGCTCACCGTACTGACCCTGTGAGGAGCCCAGCTCACCGTATTGACCCTGTGAGGAGCCCAGCTCACCGTACTGACCCTGTGAGGATCCCAGCTCACCGTACTGACCCTGTGAGGATCCCAGCTCACTGTGCTAACCCTGTGAGGAGCCCAGCTCACTGTGCTGACCCTGTGAGGAGCCCAGCTCACCGTACTGACCCTGTGAGGATCACAGCTCACCGTACTGACCCTCCCGGGAGCCCAGCTCACCGTGCTGACCCTCCCGGGAGCACAGCTCACCGTACTGACCCTGTCGGGAGCCCAGCTCACCGTACTGACCCTGTGAGGATCACAGCTCACCGTACTGACCCTCCCGGGAGCACAGCTCAACTTACTGACCCTGTCGGGAGCCCAGCTCACCGTACTGACCCTCCCGGGAGCACAGCTCACCGTACTGACCCTGTGTGGAGCCCAGCTCACTGTGCTGACCCTGTGAGGATCCCAGCTCACCGTACTGACCCTGTGAGGAGCCCAGCTCACCGTATTGACCCTGTGAGGATCCCAGCTCACCGTACTGACCCTGTGAGGATCCCAGCTCACTGTGCTAACCCTGTGAGGAGCCCAGCTCACTGTGCTGACCCTGTGAGGAGCCCAGCTCACCGTACTGACCCTGTGAGGATCACAGCTCACCGTACTGACCCTCCCGGGAGCCCAGCTCACCGTGCTGACCCTCCCGGGAGCACAGCTCACCGTACTGACCCTGTCGGGAGCCCAGCTCACCGTACTGACCCTGTGAGGATCACAGCTCACCGTACTGACCCTCCCGGGAGCACAGCTCAACTTACTGACCCTGTCGGGAGCCCAGCTCACCGTACTGACCCTCCCGGGAGCACAGCTCACCGTACTGACCCTGTGTGGAGCCCAGCTCACTGTGCTGACCCTGTGAGGAGCCCAGCTCACTGTGCTGACCCTGTGAGGATCCCAGCTCACCGTACTGACCCTGTGAGGAGCCCAGCTCACCGTATTGACCCTGTGAGGAGCCCAGCTCACTGTGCTGACCCTGTGAGGAGCCCAGCTCACTGTGCTGACCCTGTGAGGAGCCCAGCTCACTGTGCTGACCCTGTGAGGATCCCAGCTCACCGTACTGACCCTGTGAGGATCCCAGCTCACCGTACTGACCCTGTGAGGAGCCCAGCTCACTGTGCTGACCCTGTGAGGAGCCCAGCTCACTGTGCTGACCCTGTGAGGAGCCCAGCTCACTGTGCTGACCCTGTGAGGAGCCCAGCTCACTGTGCTGACCCTGTGAGGAGCCCAGCTCACTGTGTTGACCCTGTGAGGAGCCCAGCTCACCGTGCTATCCCTGTGAGGAGCCCAGCTCACTGTGCTGACCCTGTGAGGAGCCCAGCTCACTGTGCTGACCCTGTGAGGAGCCCAGCTCACCGTGCCAACCTTCTGAGGAGCTGAGGATGAGATTCCACTTGTGAGGGTTCCTAATGAGACCACCACACCCCATCCCTCTGTGTGAGACCGCATCACTGTCCGAGTCTCCCCCTCACCACCCCACTCCTGTAGTTTCTGTGAGTTCCTTCTCTTCCCCTGGGCTGTGGGGACTGGGGTATTATAGGTATTACAGAAATATGGCTAAGGGAGGGGCAGGATGGCAGCTCAATGTTCTGTGGTTTCGATGTTATAAGAAGGATTGAAGGGGTGATAAGGTAGGAGGGGGAATGGCATTCTTGATTAGGGTCAAAATTACTTCGAGAATATATTACTGCGGAATATTCAGTGATGCTAAATGGGTGGAACTAAGAAATGAGAAGGGGTGATCACTTTGATGGGATTGTACACTGAGCCCACCCCCTCCCAGTTATTCAGTGAGAAACTGAGGAGTAAATTCAGGCTGACCACTGTATCGGAAGGCCTGGTTTCCACGGTTTCAGTTTACTGTGGCCTGAACATATTACAGGGAACCTTCCAGAACCAGGGACCAGGGGCTGCTGGGAAGGCAACGTTTCCATTTACATTTTTCGGGTTCATTCCTATCTGTGGTTTCGGGTTTCTGCAGTAGGTCTTGGAACATATCCCCGCGGATACGAGGGGACTACTTCCTGTAGATAAATCTCAGATTTATGTGAGAATGATATGGTTTTAACTTTCCAGATATAGTCTGGGACTGCTGTAGTGTTAAGGTCTTGAATGAAAGGAAATTGTTAAATGTGTACAACAAAATATAGATAGTCAGTGGTTAGCACTGCTGCCTCACAGCACCAGGGTCCCAGGTTCGATTCCAGCCTCGGGCAACTGACTGTGTGGAGTTTGCACATTCTCCCTGAGTCTGTTTGGGTTTCCTCCGGGTGCTCCGGTTTCCTCCCACAGTCCAAAGATGTGTCGGTCAGGTGAATTGGCCATGCTAAATTGGCCATAGTGTTAGGTGCATTAGTCAGAGGGGAATGGATCAGGGTGGGTTACTCTTGGAGGGTTGGTGAAGGGCGTGTTTCCACACTGTAAAGAATCTAATCTAAAAGGACTAAAACTTGACTTCTGCAAAAATAAGCCACAACAAGTGACTGAAATGTTAAGAGGAACACTTTGGGGCCAGTGATTATAGTTTTAAAACAGTTATGGAGAGGCCGTGTCCAAAAATTAAACTTCTAAATTAGGGTGCCAATTTTGATGGTATTAGACAGGAAGTTTCAAAAGTTGACAGTGGGAGGCTGTTCACAGCTCATGGAATGGTGGGATTGAGATTTCGGTTTTATTGTCATGTGTGCTGAAGTATGAGGTACAGGAGTCCAGTGAAAAGGTACAGTGTCACCACTCACAGTGCCATCTTAGATTAGAAACTAACTTAGGGACAAAATCTTAGTTACAGATATAGAAAAATAAGGAAATAAGTCAAAACGTTCAGCTCTACATCTTCTTAGTAAATAAACGAGGCGATCAAAAATGTGTTAACAAGGATTCAGAGGGAGCAGGTTCCTGTTTGTGTGAAGGGCTCGGCTCCCCGGGTCAGTGTGAGTGTGAGCTCCCTCCCCCTCCCCGGGTCAGTGTGAGTGTGAGCTCCCTCCCCCTCCCCGGGTCAGTGTGAGTGTGAGCTCCCTCCCCCTCCCCGGGTCAGTGTGAGTGTGAGCTCCCTCCCCCTCCCCAGGTCAATGTGAGTGTGAGCTCCCTCCCCCTCCCCGGGTCAGTGTGAGTGTGAGCTCCCTCCCCCTCCCCGGGTCAGTGTGAGTGTGAGCTCCCTCCCCCTCCCCGGGTCAGTGTGAGTGTGAGCTCCCTCCCCCTCCCCAGGTCAATGTGAGTGTGAGCTCCCTCCCCCTCCCCGGGTCAGTGTGAGTGTGAGCTCCCTCCCCCTCCCCGGGTCAGTGTGAGTGTGAGCTCCCTCCCCCTCCCCAGGTCAATGTGAGTGTGAGCTCCCTCCCCCTCCCCGGGTCAGTGTGAGTGTGAGCTCCCTCCCCCTCCCCGGGTCAGTGTAAGTGTGAGCTCCCTCCCCCTCCCCAGGTCAGTGTGAGTGTGAGCTCCCTCCCCCTCCCCGGGTCTGTGTGAGTGTGAGCTCCCTCCCCCTCCCCGGGTCAGTGTGAGTGTGAGCTCCCTCCCCCTCCCCGGGTCAGTGTGAGTGTGAGCTCCCTCCCCCTCCCCGGGTCAGTGTGAGTGTGAGCTCCCTCCCCCTCCCCTGGTCAGTGTGAGTGTGAGCTCCCTCCCCCTCCCCTGGTCAGTGTGAGTGTGAGCTCCCTCCCCCTCCCCGGGTCAGTGTGAGTGTGAGCTCCCTCCCCTCCCCGGGTCAGTGTGAGTGTGAGCTCCCTCCCCCTCCCTGGGTCAGTGTGAGTGTGAGCTCCCTCCCCACCCCCTCCCCGGGTCAGTGTGAGTGTGAGCTCCCTCCCCTCCCCCTCCCCGGGTCAGTGTGAGTGTGAGCTTCCTCCCCCTCCCCGGGTCAGTGTGAGTGTGAGCTCCCTCCCCCTCCCCGGGTCAGTGTGAGTGTGAGCTCCCTCCCCCTCCCCCTCCCCGGGTCAGTGTGAGTGTGAGCTCCCTCCCCCTCCCCGGGTCAGTGTGAGTGTGAGCTCCCTCCCCCTCCCCGGGTCAGTGTGAGTGTGAGCTCCCTCCCCCTCCCCGGGTCAGTGTGAGTGTGAGCTCCCTCCCCCTCCCCCTCCCCGGGTCAGTGTGAGTGTGAGCTCCCTCCCCCTCCCCGGGTCAGTGTGAGTGTGAGCTCCCTCCCCCTCCCCGGGTCAGTGTGAGTGTGAGCTCCCTCCCCCTCCCCGGGTCAGTGTGAGTGTGAGCTCCCTCCCCCTCCCCGGGTCAGTGTGAGTGTGAGCTCCTCCCCCTCCCCTGGTCAGTGTGAGTGTGAGCTCCCTCCCCCTCCCCGGGTCAGTGTGAGTGTGAGCTCCCTGCCCCTCACCCTCCCCGGGTCAGTGTGAGTGTGAGCTCCCTCCCCCTCCCCCTCCCCGGGTCAGTGTGAGTGTGAGCTCCCTCCCCCTCCCCGGGTCAGTGTGAGTGTGAGCTCCCTCCCCCTCCCCCTCCCCGGGTCAGTGTGAGTGTGAGCTCCCTCCCTCTCCCCGGGTCAGTGTGAGTGTGAGCTCCCTCCCCCTCCCCGGGTCAGTGTGAGTGTGAGCTCACTCCCCCTCCCCGGGTCAGTGTGAGTGTGAGCTCCCTCCCCTCCCCCTCCCCGGGTCAGTGTGAGTGTGAGCTCCCTCCCCCTCCCCGGGTCAGTGTGAGTGTGAGCTCCCTCCCCCTCCCCCTCCCCGGGTCAGTGTGAGTGTGAGCTCCCTCCCCCTCCCCGGGTCAATGTGAGTGTGAGCTCCCTCCCCTCCCCCTCCCCGGGTCAGTGTGAGTGTGAGCTCCCTCCCCACCCCCTCCCCGGGTCAGTGTGAGTGTGAGCTCCCTCCCCCTCCCTGGGTCAGTGTGAGTGTGAGCTCCCTCCCCCTCCCCTGGTCAGTGTGAGTGTGAGCTCCCTCCCCGTCCCCGGGTCAGTGTGAGTGTGAGCTCCCTCCCCCTCCCCGGGTCAGTGTGAGTGTGAGCTCCCTCCCCGGGTCAGTGTGAGTGTGAGCTCCCTCCCTCTCCCCCTCCCCGGGTCAGTGTGAGTGTGAGCTCCCTCCCCTCCCCCTCCCCGGGTCAGTGTGAGTGTGAGCTCCCTCCCCCTCCCCGGGTCAGTGTGAGTGTGAGCTCCCTCCCCCTCCCCCTCCCCGGGTCAGTGTGAGTGTGAGCTCCCTCCCCCTCCCCGGGTCAATGTGAGTGTGAGCTCCCTCCCCTCCCCCTCCCCGGGTCAGTGTGAGTGTGAGCTCCCTCCCCACCCCCTCCCCGGGTCAGTGTGAGTGTGAGCTCCCTCCCCCTCCCTGGGTCAGTGTGAGTGTGAGCTCCCTCCCCCTCCCCTGGTCAGTGTGAGTGTGAGCTCCCTCCCCGTCCCTGGGTCAGTGTGAGTGTGAGCTCCCTCCCCCTCCCCCTCCCCGGGTCAGTGTGAGTGTGAGCTCCCGCCCCCTCCCCAGGTCAGTGTGAGTGTGAGCTCCCTCCCCCTCCCCGGGTCAGTGTGAGTGTGAGCTCCCTCCCCCTCCCCGGGTCAGTGTGAGTGTGAGCTCCCATCCCCTCCCCCTCCCCGGGTCAGTATGAGTGTGAGCTCCCTCCCCCTCCCCTGGTCAGTGTGAGTGTGAGCTCCCTCCCCCTCCCTGGGACAGTGTGAGTGTGAGCTCCCTCCCCCTCCCCGGGTCAGTGTGAGTGTGAGCTCCCTCCCCTCCCCCTCCCCGGGTCAGTGTGAGTGTGAGCTCCCTCCCCCTCCCCGGGTCAGTGTGAGTGTGAGCTCCCTCCCCGTCCCCGGGTCAGTGTGAGTGTGAGCTCCCTCCCCCTCCCCCTCCCCGGGTCAGTGTGAGTGTGAGCTCCCGCCCCCTCCCCAGGTCAGTGTGAGTGTGAGCTCCCTCCCCCTCCCCGGGTCAGTGTGAGTGTGAGCTCCCTCCCCCTCCCCGGGTCAGTGTGAGTGTGAGCTCCCTCCCCTCCCCCTCCCCGGGTCAGTGTGAGTGTGAGCTCCCTCCCCCTCCCCGGGTCAGTGTGAGTGTGAGCTCCCTCCCCCTCCCCGGGTCAGTGTGAGTGTGAGCTCCCTCCCCCTCCCCTGGTCAGTGTGAGTGTGAGCTCCCTCCCCGGGTCAGTGTGAGCTCCCTCCCCCTCCCCAGGTCAGTGTGAGTGTGAGCTCCCTCCCCTCCCCCTCCCCGGGTCAGTGTGAGTGTGAGCTCCCTCCCCCTCCCCGGGTTAGTGTGAGTGTGAGCTCCCTCCCCCTCCCCGGGTCAGTGTGAGTGTGAGCTCCCTCCCCCTCCCCGGGTCAGTGTGAGTGTGAGCTCCCTCCCCACCCCCTCCCCGGGTCAGTGTGAGTGTGAGCTCCCTCCCCTCCCCCTCCCCGGGTCAGTGTGAGTGTGAGCTCCCTCCCCCTCCCCGGGTCAGTGTGAGTGTGAGCTCCCTCCCCCTCCCCGGGTCAGTGTGAGTGTGAGCTCCCTCCCCCTCCCCTGGTCAGTGTGAGTGTGAGCTCCCTCCCCGGGTCAGTGTGAGCTCCCTCCCCCTCCCCAGGTCAGTGTGAGTGTGAGCTCCCTCCCCTCCCCCTCCCCGGGTCAGTGTGAGTGTGAGCTCCCTCCCCCTCCCCGGGTTAGTGTGAGTGTGAGCTCCCTCCCCCTCCCCGGGTCAGTGTGAGTGTGAGCTCCCTCCCCCTCCCCGGGTCAGTGTGAGTGTGAGCTCCCTCCCCACCCCCTCCCCGGGTCAGTGTGAGTGTGAGCTCCCTCCCCTCCCCCTCCCCGGGTCAGTGTGAGTGTGAGCTCCCTCCCCCTCCCCGGGTCAGTGTGAGTGTGATCTCCCTCCCCGTCCCCGGGGCAGTGTGAGTGTGAGCTCCCTCCCCCTCCCCGGGTCAGTGTGAGTGTGAGCTCCCTCCCCCTCCCCGGGTCAGTGTGAGTGTGAGCTCCCTCCCTCTCCCCGGGTCAGTGTGAGTGTGAGCTCCCTCCCCGTCCCCGGGTCAGTGTGAGTGTGAGCTCCCTCCCCCTCCCCGGGTCAGTGTGAGTGTGAGCTCCCTCCCCCTCCCCCTCCCCGGGTCAGTGTGAGTGTGAGCTCCCTCCCCCTCCCCGGGTCAATGTGAGTGTGAGCTCCCTCCCCTCCCCCTCCCCGGGTCAGTGTGAGTGTGAGCTCCCTCCCCACCCCCTCCCCGGGTCAGTGTGAGTGTGAGCTCCCTCCCCCTCCCTGGGTCAGTGTGAGTGTGAGCTCCCTCCCCCTCCCCTGGTCAGTGTGAGTGTGAGCTCCCTCCCCGTCCCCGGGTCAGTGTGAGTGTGAGCTCCCTCCCCCTCCCCGGGTCAGTGTGAGTGTGAGCTCCCTCCCCGGGTCAGTGTGAGTGTGAGCTCCCTCCCTCTCCCTGGGTCAGTGTGAGTGTGAGCTCCCTCCCCCTCCCCGGGTCAGTGTGAGTGTGAGCTCCCTCCCCCTCCCCGGGTCAGTGTGAGTGTGAGCTCCCTCCCCCTCCCCGGGTCAGTGTGAGTGTGAGCTCCCTCCCCCTCCCCGGGACAGTGTGAGTGTGAGCTCCCTCCCCCTCCCCGGGTCAGTGTGAGTGTGAGCTCCCTCCCCTCCCCCTCCCCGGGTCAGTGTGAGTGTGAGCTCCCTCCCCCTCCCCGGGTCAGTGTGAGTGTGAGCTCCCATCCCCTCCCCCTCCCCGGGTCAGTATGAGTGTGAGCTCCCTCCCCCTCCCCTGGTCAGTGTGAGTGTGAGCTCCCTCCCCCTCCCCGGGTCAGTGTGAGTGTGAGCTCCCTCCCCCTCCCCGGGACAGTGTGAGTGTGAGCTCCCTCCCCCTCCCCGGGTCAGTGTGAGTGTGAGCTCCCTCCCCTCCCCCTCCCCGGGTCAGTGTGAGTGTGAGCTCCCTCCCCTCCCCCTCCCCGGGTCAGTGTTAGTGTGAGCTCCCTCCCCGTCCCCGGGTCAGTGTGAGTGTGAGCTCCCTCCCCCTCCCCCTCCCCGGGTCAGTGTGAGTGTGAGCTCCCTCCCCCTCCCCGGGTCAGTGTGAGTGTGAGCTCCCTCCCCCTCCCCGGGTCAGTGTGAGTGTGAGCTCCCTCCCCCTCCCCGGGTCAGTGTGAGTGTGAGCTCCCTCCCCTCCCCCTCCCCGGGTCAGTGTGAGTGTGAGCTCCCTCCCCCTCCCCGGGTCAGTGTGAGTGTGAGCTCCCTCCCCCTCCCCGGGTCAGTGTGAGTGTGAGCTCCCTCCCCCTCCCCTGGTCAGTGTGAGTGTGAGCTCCCTCCCCGGGTCAGTGTGAGCTCCCTCCCCCTCCCCAGGTCAGTGTGAGTGTGAGCTGCCTCCCCTCCCCCTCCCCGGGTCAGTGTGAGTGTGAGCTCCCTCCCCCTCCCCGGGTTAGTGTGAGTGTGAGCTCCCTCCCCCTCCCCGGGTCAGTGTGAGTGTGAGCTCCCTCCCCCTCCCTGGGTCAGTGTGAGTGTGAGCTCCCTCCCCCTCCCCGGGTCAGTGTGAGTGTGAGCTCCCTCCCCCTCCCCGGGTCAGTGTGAGTGTGAGCTCCCTCCCCTCCCCCTCCCCGGGTCAGTGTGAGTGTGAGCTCCCCCCTCCCCGGGTCAGTGTGAGTGTGAGCTCCCTCCCCCTCCCCGGGTCAGTGTGAGTGTGAGCTTCCTCCCCCTCCCCGGGTCAGTGTGAGTGTGAGCTCCCTCCCCCTCCCCGGGTCAGTGTGAGTGTGAGCTCCCTCCCCCTCCCCGGGTCAGTGTGAGTGTGAGCTTCCTCCCCCTCCCCGGGTCAGTGTGAGTGTGAGCTTCCTCCCCCTCTCCGGGTCAGTGTGAGTGTGAGCTCCCTCCCCCTCCCCGGGTCAGTGTGAGTGTGAGCTCCCTCCCCCTCCCCGGGTCAGTGTGAGTGTGAGCTCCCTCCCCCTCCCTGGGTCAGTGTGAGTGTGAGTTCCCTCCCCCTCCCCGAGTCAGTGTGAGTGTGAGCTCCCTCCCCTCCCCCTCCCCGTGTCAGTATGAGTGTGAGCTCCCTCCCCACCCCCTCCCCGGGTCAGTGTGAGTGTGAGCTCCCTCCCCCTCCCTCTCCTTGGGTCAGTGTGAGTGTGAGCTCCCTCCCCCTCCCCCTCCCCGGGTCAGTGTGAGTGTGAGCTCCCTCCCCCTCCCCTGGTCAGTGTGAGTGTGAGCTCCCTCCCCTCCCCCTCCCCGGGTCAGTGTGAGTGTGAGCTCCCTCCCCCTCCCCGGGTCAGTGTGAGTGTGAGCTCCCATCCCCTCCCCCTCCCCGGGTCAGTATGAGTGTGAGCTCCCTCCCCCTCCCCTGGTCAGTGTGAGTGTGAGCTCCCTCCCCCTCCCCGGGTCAGTGTGAGTGTGAGCTCCCTCCCCCTCCCCGGGACAGTGTGAGTGTGAGCTCCCTCCCCCTCCCCGGGTCAGTGTGAGTGTGAGCTCCCTCCCCTCCCCCTCCCCGGGTCAGTGTGAGTGTGAGCTCCCTCCCCTTCCCCTCCCCGGGTCAGTGTGAGTGTGAGCTCCCTCCCCCTCCCCGGGTCAGTGTGAGTGTGAGCTCCCTCCCCGGGTCAGTGTGAGTGTGAGCTCCCTCCCTCTCCCTGGGTCAGTGTGAGTGTGAGCTCCCTCCCATTCCCCTCCCCGGGTCAGTGTGAGTGTGAGCTCCCTCCCCCTCCCCGGGTCAGTGTGAGTGTGAGCTCCCTCCCCCTCCCCAGGTCAGTGTGAGTGTGAGCTCCCTCCCCCTCCCCGGGTCAGTGTGAGTGTGAGCTCCCTCCCCCTCCCCGGGTCAGTGTGAGTGTGAGCTCCCTACCCCTCCCCGGGTCAGTGTGAGTGTGAGCTCCCTACCCCTCCCCGGGTCAGTGTGAGTGTGAGCTCCCTCCCCCTCCCCGGGTCAGTGTGAGTGTGAGCTCCCTCCCCCTCCCCAGGTCAGTGTGAGTGTGAGCTCCCTACCCTCCCCCTCCCCGGGTCAGTGTGAGTGTGAGCTCTCTCTCCCTCCCTGGGACAGTGTGAGTGTGAGCTCCCTCCCCCTCCCCGAGTCAGTCTGAGTGTGAGCTCCCTCCCCTCCCCCTCCCCGGGTCAGTGTGAGTGTGAGCTCCCTCCCCCTCCCCGGGTCAGTGTGAGTGTGAGCTCCCTCCCCCTCCCCGGGTCAGTGTGAGTGTGAGCTCCCTCCCCCTCCCCAGGTCAATGTGAGTGTGAGATCCCTCCCCCTCCCCAGGTCAGTGTGAGTGTGAGCTCCCTCCCCCTCCCCGGGTCAGTGTGAGTGTGAGCTCCCTCCCCCTCCCCGGGTCAGTGTGAGTGTGAGCTCCCTCCCCCTCCCCGGGTCAGTGTGAGTGTGAGCTCCCTACCCCTCCCCGGGTCAGTGTACGTGTGAGCTCCCTCCCCCTCCCCGGGTCAGTGTGAGTGTGAGCTCCCTCCCCCTCCCCAGGTCAGTGTGAGTGTGAGCTCCCTACCCTCCCCCTCCCCGGGTCAGTGTGAGTGTGAGCTCCCTCCCCCTCCCCGGGTCAGTGTGAGTGTGAGCTCCCTCCCCCTCCCCAGGTCAGTGTGAGTGTGAGCTCCCTCCCCCTCCCCGGGTCAGTGTGAGTGTGAGCTCCCTCCCCCTCCCCGGGTCAGTGTGAGTGTGAGCTCCCTCCCCCTCCCCTGGTCAGTGTGAGTGTGAGCTCCCTCCCCCTCCCCGGGTCAGTGTGAGTGTGAGCTCCCTCCCCCTCCCTGAGTCAGTGTGAGTGTGAGCTCCCTCCCTCTCCCCGGGTCAATGTGAGTGTGAGCTCCCTCCCCCTCCCCGGGTCAGTGTGAGTGTGAGCTCCCTCCCCTCCCCGGGTCAGTGTGAGTGTGAGCTCCCTCCCCCTCCCCAGGTCAGTGTGAGTGTGAGCTCCCTCCCCCTCCCCGGGTCAGTGTGAGTGTGAGCTCCCTACCCCTCCCCGGGTCAGTGTGAGTGTGAGCTCCCTCCCCCTCCCCGGGTCAGTGTGAGTGTGAGCTCCCTACCCTCCCCCTCCCCGGGTCAGTGTGAGTGTGAGCTCCCTCCCCCTCCCTGGGTCAGTGTGAGTGTGAGCTCCCTCCCCCTCCCTGGGTCAGTGTGAGTGTGAGCTCCCTCCCCCTCCCCGAGTCAGTGTGAGTGTGAGCTCCCTCCCCTCCCCCTCCCCGGGTCAGTGTGAGTGTGAGCTCCCTCCCCCTCCCCTGGTCAGTGTGAGTGTGAGCTCCCTCCCCTCCCCCTCCCCGGGTCAGTGTGAGTGTGAGCTCCCTCCCCCTCCCCGGGTCAGTGTGAGTGTGAGCTCCCTCCCCCTCCCCCTCCCCCTCCCCGGGTCAGTGTGAGTGTGAGCTCCTGCCCCCTCCCCGGGTCAGTGTGAGTGTGAGATCCCTCCCCACCCCCTCCCCGGGTCAGTGTGAGTGTGAGCTCCCTCCCCTCCCCCTCCCCGGGTCAGTGTGAGTGTGAGTTCCCTCCCCCTCCCCGGGTCAGTGTGAGTGTGAGCTCCCTCCCCCTCCCCGGGTTAGTGTGAGTGTGAGCTCCCTCCCCCTCCCCGGGTTAGTGTGAGTGTGAGCTCCCTCCCCCTCCCCTGGTCAGTGTGAGTGTGAGCTCCCTCCCCGGGTCAGTGTGAGTGTGAGTTCCGTCCTCCTCCCCGGGTCAGTGTGAGTGTGAGCTCCCTCCCCCTCCCCGGGTCAGTGTGAGTGTGAGCTCCCTCCCCTCCCCCTCCCCGGGTCAGTGTGAGTGTGAGCTCCCCCCTCCCCGGGTCAGTGTGAGTGTGAGCTCCCTCCCCCTCCCCGGGTCAGTGTGAGTGTGAGCTCCCTCCCCCTCCCCGGGTCAGTGTGAGTGTGAGCTCCCTCCCCCTCCCCGGGTCAGTGTGAGTGTGAGCTTCCTCCCCCTCCCCGGGTCAGTGTGAGTGTGAGCTCCCTCCCCCTCCCCGGGTCAGTGTGAGTGTGAGCTCCCTCCCCCTCCCCGGGTCAGTGTGAGTGTGAGCTCCCTCCCCTCCCCCTCCCCGGGTCAGTGTGAGTGTGAGCTCCCCCCTCCCCGGGTCAGTGTGAGTGTGAGTTCCCTCCCCCTCCCCGGGTCAGTGTGAGTGTGAGCTCCCTCCCCGGGTCAGTGTGAGTGTGAGTTCCGTCCTCCTCCCCGGGTCAGTGTGAGTGTGAGTTCCGTCCTCCTCCCCGGGTCAGTGTGAGTGTGAGCTCCCTCCCCCTCCCCGGGTCAGTGTGAGTGTGAGCTCCCTCACCTCCCCCTCCCCGGGTCAGTGTGAGTGTGAGCTCCCCCCTCCCCGGGTCAGTGTGAGTGTGAGCTCCCTCCCCCTCCCCGGGTCAGTGTGAGTGTGAGCTCCCTCCCCCTCCCCGGGTCAGTGTGAGTGTGAGCTCCCTCCCCCTCCCCGGGTCAGTGTGAGTGTGAGCTCCCTCCCCCTCCCCTGGTCAGTGTGAGTGTGAGCTCCCTCCCCCTCCCCTGGTCAGTGTGAGTGTGAGCTTCCTCCCCCTCCCCGGGTCAGTGTGAGTGTGAGCTCCCTCCCCCTCCCCGGGTCAGTGTGAGTGTGAGCTTCCTCCCCCTCTCCGGGTCAGTGTGAGTGTGAGCTCCCTCCCCCTCCCCGGGTCAGTGTGAGTGTGAGCTCCCTCCCCCTCCCCGGGTCAGTGTGAGTGTGAGCTCCCTCCCCCTCCCTGTGTCAGTGTGAGTGTGAGTTCCCTCCCCCTCCCCGGGTCAGTGTGAGCGTGAGCTCCCTCCCCCTCCCCGGGTCAGTGTGAGTGTGAGTTCCCTCCCCCTCCCCGGGTCAGTGTGAGTGTGAGCTCCCTCCCCGTCCCCGGGTCAGTGTGAGTGTGAGTTCCCTCCCCCTCCCCGAGTCAGTATGAGTGTGAGCTCCCTCCCCACCCCCTCCCCGGGTCAGTGTGAGTGTGAGCTCCCTCCCCCTCCCTCTCCTTGGGTCAGTGTGAGTGTGAGCTCCCTCCCCCTCCCCCTCCCCGGGTCAGTGTGAGTGTGAGCTCCCTCCCCCTCCCCTGGTCAGTGTGAGTGTGAGCTCCCTCCCCTCCCCCTCCCCGGGTCAGTGTGAGTGTGAGCTCCGTCCCCCTCCCCGGGTCAGTGTGAGTGTGAGCTCCCTCCCCCTCCCTGGGTCAGTGTGAGTGTGAGCTCCCTCCCCTCCCCCTCCCCGGGTCTGTGTGAGTGTGAGCTCCCTCCCCCTCCCCTGGTCAGTGTGAGTGTGCGCTCCCTCCCCCTCCCCGGGTCAGTGTGAGTGTGAGCTCCCTCCCCCTCCCCGGGTCAGTGCGAGTGTGAGCTCCCATCCCCTCCCCCTCCCCGGGTCAGTATGAGTGTGAGCTCCCTCCCCCTCCCCGGGTCAGTGTGAGTGTGAGCTCCCTCCCCGGGTCAGTGTGAGTGTGAGCTCCCTCCCCCTCCCCGGGTCAGTGTGAGTGTGAGCTCCCTCCCCCTCCCCGGGTCAGTGTGAGTGTGAGCTCCCTCTCCCTCCCCGGGTCAGTGTGAGTGTGAGCTCCCTCCCCTCCCCCTCCCCGGGTCAGTGTGAGTGTGAGCTCCCTCCCTTTCCCCTCCCCGGGTCAGTGTGAGTGTGAGCTCCCTCCCCCTCCCCGGGTCAGTGTGAGTGTGAGCTCCCTCCCCTCCCCCTCCCCGGGTCAGTGTGAGTGTGAGCTCCCTCCCCTTCCCCTCCCCGGGTCAGTGTGAGTGTGAGCTCCCTCCCCCTCCCCGGGTCAGTGTGAGTGTGAGCTCCCTCCCTCTCCCTGGGTCAGTGTGAGTGTGAGCTCCCTCCCCTTCCCCTCCCCGGGTCAGTGTGAGTGTGAGCTCCCTCCCCGGGTCAGTGTGAGTGTGAGCTCCCTCCCCTCCCCTGGTCAGTGTGAGTGTGAGCTCCCTCCCCCTCCCCAGGTCAATGTGAGTGTGAGCTCCCTCCCCCTCCCCGGGTCAGTGTGAGTGTGAGCTCCCTCCCCCTCCCCGGGTCAGTGTGAGTGTGAGCTCCCTCCCCCTCCCTGGGTCAGTGTGAGTGTGAGCTCCCTCCCCCTCCCCGGGTCAGTGTGAGTGTGAGCTCCCTCCCCCTCCCCGGGTCAGTGTGAGTGTGAGCTCCCTCCCCTCCCCCTCCCCGGGTCAGTGTGAGTGTGAGCTCCCTCTCCCTCCCCAGGTCAGTGTGAGTGTGAGCTCCCTCCCCCTCCCCGGGTCAGTGTGAGTGTGAGCTCCCTCCCCCTCCCCGGGTCAGTGTGAGTGTGAGCTCCCTCCCCCTCCCCCTCCCCGGGTCAGTGTGTGAGCTCCCTCCCCCTCCCCGGGTCAGTGTGAGTGTGAGCTCCCTCCCCCTCCCCGGGTCAGTGTGAGTGTGAGCTCCCTCCCCTCCCCCTCCCCGGGTCAGTGTGAGTGTGAGCTCCCTCCCCTTCCCCTCCCCGGGTCAGTGTGAGTGTGAGCTCCCTCCCCCTCCCCGGGTCAGTGTGAGTGTGAGCTCCCTCCCCGGGTCAGTGTGAGTGTGAGCTCCCTCCCTCTCCCTGGGTCAGTGTGAGTGTGAGCTCCCTCCTCTTCCCCTCCCCGGGTCAGTGTGAGTGTGAGCTCCCTCCCCCTCCCCGGGTCAGTGTGAGTGTGAGCTCCCTCCCCGGGTCAGTGTGAGTGTGAGCTCCCTCCCCTCCCCTGGTCAGTGTGAGTGTGAGCTCCCTCCCCCTCCCCAGGTCAATGTGAGTGTGAGCTCCCTCCCCCTCCCCGGGTCAGTGTGAGTGTGAGCTCCCTCCCCCTCCCCGGGTCAGTGTGAGTGTGAGCTCCCTCCCCCTCCCCGGGTCAGTGTGATTGTGAGCACCCTCCCCTCCCCCTCCCCGGGTCAGTGTGAGTGTGAGCTCCCTCTCCCTCCCCAGGTCAGTGTGAGTGTGAGCTCCCTCACCCTCCCCGGGTCAGTGTGAGTGTGAGCTCCCTCCCCCTCCCCGGGTCAGTGTGAGTGTGAGCTCCCTCCCCCTCCCCCTCCCCGGGTCAGTGTGTGAGCTCCCTCCCCCTCCCCGGGTCAGTGTGAGTGTGAGCTCCCTCCCCCTCCCCGGGTCAGTGTGAGTGTGAGCTCCCTCCCCCTCCCCGGGTCAGTGTGAGTGTGAGCTCCCTCCCCGTCCCCGGGTCAGTGTGAGTGTGAGCTCCCTCCCCCTCCCCGGGTCAGTGTGAGTGTGAGCTCCCTCCCCCTCCCCTGGTCAGTGTGAGTGTGAGCTCCCTCCCCCTCCCCGGGTCAGTGTGAGTGTGAGCTCCCTCCCCCTCCCTGAGTCAGTGTGAGTGTGAGCTCCCTCCCTCTCCCCGGGTCAATGTGAGTGTGAGCTCCCTCCCCCTCCCTGGGTCAGTGTGAGTGTGAGCTCCCTCCCCTCCCCGGGTCAGTGTGAGTGTGAGCTCCCTCCCCCTCCCCAGGTCAGTGTGAGTGTGAGCTCCCTCCCCCTCCCCGGGTCAGTGTGAGTGTGAGCTCCCTACCCCTCCCCGGGTCAGTGTGAGTGTGAGCTCCCTCCCCCTCCCCGGGTCAGTGTGAGTGTGAGCTCCCTACCGTCCCCCTCCCCGGGTCAGTGTGAGTGTGAGCTCCCTCCCCCTCCCTGGGTCAGTGTGAGTGTGAGCTCCCTCCCCCTCCCTGGGTCAGTGTGAGTGTGAGCTCCCTCCCCCTCCCCGAGTCAGTGTGAGTGTGAGCTCCCTCCCCTCCCCCTCCCCGGGTCAGTGTGAGTGTGAGCTCCCTCCCCCTCCCCTGGTCAGTGTGAGTGTGAGCTCCCTCCCCCTCCTCGGGTCAGTGTGAGTGTGAGCTCCCTCCCCCTCCCCGGGTCAGTGTGAGTGTGAGCTCCCTCCCCCTCCCCGGGTCAGTGTGAGTGTGAGCTCCCTCCCCCTCCCCTGGTCAGTGTGAGTGTGAGCTCCCTCCCCCTCCCCGGGTCAGTGTGAGTGTGAGCTCCCTCCCCTCCCCCTCCCCGGGTCAGTGTGAGTGTGAGCTCCCTCCCCCTCCCCGGGTCAGTGTGAGTGAGAGCTCCCTCCCCTCCCCCTCCCCGGGTCAGTGTGAGTGTGAGCTCCCTCCCTTCCCCCTCCCCGGGTCAGTGTGAGTGTGAGCTCCCTCCCCCTCCCTGGGTCAGTGTGAGTGTGAGCTCCCTCCCCCTCCCCGGGTCAGTGTGAGTGTGAGCTCCCTCCCCTCCCCCTCCCCGGGTCAGTGTGAGTGTGAGCTCCCTCCCCCTCCCCGGGTCAGTGTGAGTGTGAGCTCCCTCCCCGGGTCAGTGTGAGTGTGAGCTCCCTCCCCCTCCCCGGGTCAGTGTGAGTGTGAGCTCCCTCCCCCTCCCCGGGTCAGTGTGAGTGTGAGCTCCCTCCCCCTCCCCGGGTCAGTGTGAGTGTGAGCTCCCTCCCCTCCCCCTCCCCGGGTCAGTGTGAGTGTGAGCTCCCTCCCTTCCCCCTCCCCGGGTCAGTGTGAGTGTGAGCTCCCTCCCCCTCCCCGGGTCAGTGTGAGTGTGAGCTCCCTCCCCCTCCCCGGGTCAGTGTGAGTGTGAGCTCCCTCCCCCTCCCCGGGTCAGTGTGAGTGTGAGCTCCCTCCCCCTCCCCGGGTCAGTGTGAGTGTGAGCTCTGTCTGGGTGTATTCTCACCGGTCCCTCCCCGGTTTCTCCATGACTGAGGAAGTTGAGGTTACCTGTACAGTGACTGTATCGTGAGGCTGTGTGAACCTACCTCATTCTCCCCACTGACTGACTGCATCCCATCGAAGTGAAGGGGTTTGTGGAATCCTGAATCCATGTTACAGAGGCAATGGGTTTCCAGTTTGGGGTGGCACTGTGACTCAGTGGTTAGCACTGCTGCCTCACAACGCCAGGGACCAGGGTTTGATTCCAGCCTTGGGTGACTGTCTGTGTGGAGTTTGCACATTCTCCCCGTGTCTGCATGGGTTTCCTCCGGGTGCTCCGGTTTCCTCCCACAGTCCAAAGATTTGCAGGTCAGGTGAATTGGCCATGCTACATTGTCCACAGTGATCTTGCATGTGTAGTCTAGGTGCAATAGTCAGGGTTAAATGTGGAGTAATAGGATAGGGGGATGGGTCTGGGTGGGTTACTCTTCAGAGGATCGGTGTGAGCTTTTTGGTCCGAAGGGCCTGTTTCCACAATGTAGGGATTCTAGGATTCTTCAGTCCTCTGCCTGTGATCTTCAACTTGACTGAGTCCATTAATTTGTTGTCCAGAACCTGCGAGAGCGTCTCTGGGACATCTCTGACACCAGGAAGGAAGAGGCTGAGCGAGAGAGGATGAACATTATGGGTAATGGCTGGCTGGAGGATCACCTGGGTTTACTGCTGAACATCTACACAACCCTCATGCAGGTAGGAAATCTCCCACTGCCTCCCAGCCTACTCCAACATTGAGCTGGTTCCAGGAAGTGACAGGAATTGTACAGCTCTCCCCTGACCCCATCATGTCAGCAATCTTCGGAACAGGCTGAGAAAATACCTGAGCAGGATTGGCAGCTACAGAATAGAGGGAAAGCTGAGCAAAATCTGAGAGAATTCTTATAAAGCTGGGTACAGATGGTTAACATTTATATAAATAATTTACAATTTTAACAGGTTTTTTTAATCCCACTGAAGGGGGAGAGCTCACCTTCGGGTCTGGACTCCCAAGGCATGTCATAGCTCTGTTAAATATGGCTCATAATTGCCAGGAGCCTGCCCCTCTTCCCTAACTCCAATCATATCCTGATACCCTTGGGGTGGGAGCAGGCAGTATGTCACCTTGAGGCCCTTGGGGCTGGAGTGGGTTATCTCCCCCTCCTTCCCTCCTTCCCCCGTTTCCCCAGCGGTCGTGTTTTGGTTATTGTCACATTGTCCCTGGTGCCTTTATACCTGATGGCCTTTTGGGAAACTGCAGTTCCTGTTAATGGAGCCAATTAATTCGCACACTGCCAACTCCCACAAACAGCAGTGATCTGTTAACCATCTGGATGAGGGTGGAGAAGGATGGGATAGTAAATTCGCAGATGACACTAAGGTCGGTGGAGTTGTGGGTAGTGCTGAAGGATGTTGTAGGTTACAGAGGGACATAGATAAGCTGCAGAGCTGGGCTGAGACATGGCAAATGGAGTTTAATGTGGACAAGTTGCTTTGCCTGTAGTGTTTCCCACCCGTCCTCGTCCTCTCACCAAACAAAAGGTTCTGTGTGCCAATTGGTAAAGTGACTGGTTTCTGTTTTTTTCAGTTTTTCAGTCGTCTCTTTGGTAATTTAGAGCAGTGGGAATGGGGGTTAGGGCAGTTGAATGTTCCTCCTGCAGAATGTGGGAGGTAAGGGTTACCTCTAGTGTCCCTGCTGACTACATCTGTGGGACGTGTACCCAACTCCAGCTCCTCGAGAACCACGTTAGGGAACTGGAGCTGGATGAACTTCAGTTCATTCGGGAGGCAGAGGGGGTTATTGAGAGGAGTTACAGGGAGGGAGTCACACCTAAGGTACAAGAACAAGGTAAATGGGTTACTGTCAGGGAACAGAAAAGGGACTGGGAGACAGTGCAGGGATCCCCTGGGGCTGTTCCCCTCAATAACAAGGACACCGTTTTGGATAATGTTGGGGGAAAGACTTACCAGGGGAAAGCAGTGGGGTACAGGGCTCTGACACAGAGTCTGTCCCTGCTGCTCAGAAGGGAAGGGGGAAGAGGAGCAGAGCAGTAGTCATTGGGGATTCCATAGTTAGGGGGACAGATCGGAGGTTCTGTGGGGACGAGAGAGACTCACAGTTGGTGTGTTGCCTTCCAGATGCCAGGGTCCGTGATGTCTCTGATCATGTTTTTGGGATCCTTAAGGGGGAGGGGGAGCAGGCCCAAGTCATGGTCCACATAGTCACCAACGCCATAGGTAGGAAGAGAGATGGGGATTTAAGGCAGAAATTCAGGGAGCTAGGATGGAAGCTTAGAGCCAGGACGAACAGAGTTGTTGTCTCTGGTTTGTTGCCCGTGCCAAGTGCTAGGCCGGAGGGGAACGGGGAGAGAGTGGAGCTGAACATGTGGCTACAGGGATGGTGCAGGAGGGAGGGTTTTGGATTCTTGGATAATTGGGGCTCTTTCTGGGGAAGGTGGGACCCCTACTAACAGGATGGTCTTCACCTGAACCAGAGGGGTACCAATATCCTGGGGGAGAAATTTGCTAATGCACTTCGGGTGGGTTTAAATTAATTCAACAGGAGGATAGTAACCGAGATTGTAGTTCGAGTATACAGGAGGATGAGAGTAATGAAGTCAGAACTAAGGTTTCAAGATCGCCAGCAAGCTAGAAGTTGGTTTAAAATGTGTCTATTTCAACACCAGGAGCATCCGGATTAAGGTGGGTGAACTTGCAGAATGGGTTGGTACCTGGGACTTCAATGTTGTGGCCATTTCAGAGACATCGGTAGAGTAGGGGGACAGCATCCAAGGAGCAGGAAAATCGACGTTTCAGGCAAAAGCCCTTCATCTTGAATAGAGCTTTCCAGCACCACTCTAACCTTGACTCTGGTTTCCAGCATCTGCAGTCCTTGTTTTTACATAAGTAGAGCAGGGACAGGAATGGTTGCTGCAGGTTCCAGGGTTTAGATGTTTCAGGAAGAACAGGGAAGATGATAAAAGAGGGGGAGGTGTGGCATTGTTGGTCAAGGACAGTTTACGGTGGCAGAAAGGATGTTTGAGGACTCATCCACTGAGGTAGTTTGGGCTGAGGTTAGAAACAAGAAAGGAGAGGTCACCCTGTTGGGAGTTTTCTATAGGCCTCCGAATAGTTCCAGAGATGTAGAGGAAAGGATAGCAAAGATGATTCTCGATAGGAGTGAGAGAGACAGGGTAGTTGTTATGGGGCTTTAACTTTCCAAATATTAACTGGGAACACTACAGTACGTGCAGGAGGATTTCCTGACACAGTATGTAGACAGGCCAACAAGGGGCAAGGCCACATTAGATTTGGTACTGGGGAATGAGCCCGGCCAGGTGTTAGACTTGGAGGTAGGTGAGCACTTTGGTGATAGTGACCACAATTCGATTATGTTTACTTTAGTGATGGAAAGGGATAAGTATATACCGCAGGGGAAGAGTTACAGCTGGGGAAAAAGCCAATTATGATGCGATCAGGCAAGATTTAGGATTATCGGATGGGGAAGGAAACTGCCGGGGATGGGCACAATTGAAATGTGGAGCTTATTCAAGGACCAGCTACTGCGAGTCCTTGATAAATATGTTCCTGTCAGGCAGGAAGTGGTTGAGTGAGGGAGCCGTGGTTTACGAAGGAAGTTGAATCTCTCTTGAGGAGGAAGAAGGAGGTTTATGTTAGGATGAGATGTGAAGGCTCAGTTAGGGCGCTTGAGGGTTACAGGTTAGCCAGGAAAGACCGAAAGAGAGAGTTAAGAAAAGCCAGGAGGGATTTGAGAAGTCTTTAAAAACAAAGAATAAAGAAAATGTACAGCCCAGGAACAGGCCCTTTGGCCCTCCAAGCCTGAGCTGATCCAAATCTACTGTCTAAACCTGTTGCCCAATTCCTAACCATCTGTATCCCTCTGTTCCCCACCTACTCCTGCATCTGTCCAGACGCATCTTAAATGAATCGCCCGTGCCTGCCTCTACCACCTCTGCTGGCAACGTGTTCCAGACACCCACCACCCTCTGTGTGAAGTACTATCCGCGTGTATCCCCCTTAAACTTTCCACCTCTCACCTTGAAAGTGTGACCTCTCGTTATTGAATCCCTCACCCTGGGAAAAAGCTTGTCTCTATCCACCCTGTCTATACCCTTCATGATTTTGTAAACCTCAATCAGGTCCCCCCTCAATCTCCTTTTCTCTAATGAAAACGATTCTAACCTACTCAACCTCTCTTCATAGCGAGCACCTTCCATACCAGGCAACATCCTTGTAAACCTTCTCTGCACCCTCTCCAAAGCGTCCACATCCTTTTGGTAATGTGGCGACCAGAACTGTACACAGTATTCTAAATGCGGCCAAACCAATGTCTGGTACAATGTTAACATGACCTGCCAGCTCTTATACTCAATACCCCGTCCGATGAAGGCAAGCAGACTATATGCCTTCTTGACCACTCTATCCACCTGTGCAGCAACCTTCAGGGTATAATGGACCTGCACTCCCAGATCTCTCTGCTCATCAACTTCTCCCAAGGTTCTTCCATTCATTGTATAATTTGCTCTAGAATTAGTCTTGTCTAAATGCATCACCTCACATTTGCCTGGATTGAAAACCATCTGCCACTTTTCCACCCAACTCTCCAGTCTACCTATATCCTCCTGTATTCTCTGACAGTCCCTTATGCTTTCTGCTACTCCACCAATCTTCATGTCATCTGCAAACTTGCTGATCATACCAACAGTGCCCTCTTCCAGATCATTTCTGTACATTACAAACAACAGTGGCCCCAACACTGACCCCTGTGGAACACCACTGGTCACCTTTCTCCATTTCGAGAAACTCCCTTCAACTACTACTCTCTGTCTCCTGTTGCTCAACCAGTTCTTTATCCACCTGCTAGAACACCCTGCACACCATGTGACTTCACTATCTCCATTAGTCTACCATGGGGAACCTTATCAAACACCTTACTAAAGTCCATGTATATGACATCAACAGCCCTTCCTTCATCTAGCAACTTGGTTACTTTGGCAGGTAGGATCAAAGTAAACCCTAAAGCTTTCTATTAAGCATATCAGGAATAAAAGAATGACGAGAGTAAGATTAGGACCAATCAAGGACAGTTGTGGGAAGTTGTGCCTGGAGTCAGAGGAGGTAGGGGAAGCGCGAAGTGAATATTTTTCATTGGTATTCACACTCGAAAAAGACAATGTGGTCGAGGGGAATTCTGAGATACAGGCAATTCTGGAAAGTGTGAAAATAGATAAGTCCCCTGGGCCGGATGTGATTTATCCGAGGATTCTCTGGGAAACCAGGGAGGAGATTGCAGAGCCTTTGGATTTGATCTTTAAATCATCATTTTCTACTGGAATAGTGCTGGAAGACTGGAGGATAGCAAATGTTGTCCCCTTGTTCAAGAAGGGGAGTAGACACAACCCTGGTAATTATAGACCAGTGAGCCTTACTTCAGTTGTAGGTAAAGTGGTAAAAAGGATTATAAAAGATAGGATTTATAATCATCTAGAAAAGAATAATTTGATTAGGGATAGTCAGCAGGGTTTTGTGAAGGGTAGGTTGTGCCTCACAAACTGCATTGAGTTCTTTGAGATGGTGACAAAACAGGTGGATGAGGGTAAAGTGGTTGATGTGGTGTATATGGATTTCAGTGAGGCATTTGATAAGGTTCCACACAGTAGGTTATTGCACATAATATGGGGGCATGGGATTGAGGGTGAGTTAGCAGTTTGGATCAGACATTGACTAGCTGAAAGAAGACAGAGGGTGGTGGTTGATGTGAAATATTCATCCTGGAGTCCAGTTACTCGTGGTGTACCACAAGGATCTGTTTTGGGCCCACTGTTGTTTGTCATTTATCTAAATGACCTGGATGTGGGCGTAGAAGGATGGGTTAGTAAATTTGAGGGTGACACTATGGAGTTGTGGATAGTGACAAAGTTACAGAGAGACATAGATAAGCTGCAGAGCTGGGCTAAGAGGTGGCAAATGGAATTAAATGTGGAAAAGTATAAGGTCATAGAGTCATAGAGATGTACAGCATGGAAACAGACCCTTCGGCCCAACCCGTCCATGCTGACCAGATATCCCAACCCAATCTAGTCCCACCTGCCAGCACCTGGCCCATATCCCTCCAAACCCTTCCTATTCATATACCCATCCAAATGCCTCTTAAATGTTGTAATTGTACCAGCCTCCACCACATCCTCTGGCAGCTCATTCCATACACGTACCACCCTCTGTGTGAAAAAGTTGCTCCTTAGGTCTCTTTTATATCTTTCCCCTCTCACCCTAACCTATGCCCTCTAGTTCTGGACTCCCCAACCTCAGGGAACAGACTTTGCCTATTTACCCTATCCATGCCCCTCTATAAGGTCACCCCTCAGCCTCCGACGCTCCAGGGAAAACAGCCCCATCCTATTCAACCTCACCCTATAGCTCAAATCCTCCAACCCTGGCAATATCCTTGTAAATCTTTTCTGAATCCTTTCAAGTTTCACAATATCGTTCCGATAGGAAGGAGACCAGAATTGCACGCAGTATTCCAACAGTGGCCTAACCAATGTCCTGTACAGCCGCAACATGACCTCCCAACTCCTCTTCGCAATACTCTGACCAATAAAGGAAAGCATACCAAACGCTGCCTTCACTATCCTATCTACCTGTGACTCCACTTTCAAGGAGCTATGAACCTGCACTCCAAGGTCTCTTTGTTCAGCAACACTCCCTAGGACCTTACCATTAAGTGTATAAGTCCTGCTAAGATTTGCTTTCCCAAAATGCAGCACCTCGCATTTATCTGAATTAAACTCCATCTGCCACTCCTCAGCCCATTGGCCCATCTGGCCCAGATCCTGTTGTAATCTGAGGTAACACTCTTCACTGTCCACTACACCTCCAATTTTGGTGTCATCTGCAAACTTACTAACTGTACCTCTTATGCTCGCATCCAAATCATTTCTATAAATGACAAAAAGTAGAGGACCCAGCACCGATCCTTGTGGCACTCCACTGGTCACAGGCCTCCAGTCTGAAAAACAAACCACGTTGTTAAGAAGGCGTACAGTGTGTTGGGCAGCACGGTGGCACAGTGGTTAGCACTGCTGCCTCACAGCGCCAGAGACCTGGGTTCAATTCCCGCCTCAGGCGACTGACTGTGTGGAGTTTGCACATTCTCCCTGTGTCTGTGTGGGTTTCCTCCGGGTGCTCCGGTTTCCTCCCACAGTCCAAAGATGTGCAGGTCAGGTGGATTGGCCATGCTAAATTGCCCGTAGTGTTTGGTAGGGGGTAGATGTAGGGGTATGGGTGGGTTGCACTTCGGTGGGGCGGTGCGGACTTGTTGGGCTGAAGGGCCTGTTTCCACACTGTAAGTAATCTAAAATTAAACCTTTTATTAATAGAGGGATTGAGTTCCGGAACCATGAGGTTATGCTGCAGCTGTACAAAACTCTGGTGCGGCCGCACTTGGAGTATTGTGTACAGTTCTGGTCACCACATTATAGGAAGGATATGGAAGCTTTGGAAAGGGTGCAGAGAAGATTTACCAGGATGTTGCCTGGTATGGAGGGAAGAGAGAAGAAGGTTGAGAGGTGACTTAATAGAGACATACAAGATAATCAGAGGGTTAGAGAGGGTGGACAGGGAGAGCCTTTTTCCTCGGATGGTGATGGCTAGCACAAGGGAACATAGCTTTAAATTGAGGGGTGATAGATATAGGACAGATGTCAGAGGTAGTTTCTTTACTCAGAGAGTAGTAGGGTGTGGAACACACTGCCTGTAACAATAGTAGACACGAGAGCGGGGTGCTGGAAAAGCACAGCAGGTCAGGCAGCATCTGAGGAGCAGGAGGATCGACATTTCAGGCAAGAGTCGCTCATCAGGAATGAAGACAGGAAGCCTCCGGGATGGAGAGATAAATGGGTGGGGCTGGGGAGAAGGTAGCTGAGAGTGCAATAGGTGAATGGGGGTGGGGTAAAGGTGATAGGTCGGAGAGGAGGGTGGAGCAGATAGGTGGGAAGGAAGATTGGCAGGTGGGACAGGTCATGATGACAGTGCTGAGCTGGAAGGTTGGAACTAGGATGAGGTGGGGGGAGGGGAAATGAGGAAACTGTTGAAGTCCACATTGATGCCCTGGGGTTGAAGTGTTCCGAGGCGGAAGATGAGGCGTTCTTCCTCCAGGCGTCTGGTGGTGAGGGAGCGGCGGTGAAGGAGGCCCAGGACCTCCATGTCCTCGGCAGAGTGGGAGGGGGAGTTGAAATGTTGGGCCACAGGGCAGTGTGGTTGATTGGTGCGGGTGTCCCGGAGATGTTCCCTAAAGCGCTCTGCTAGGAGGCGCCCAGTCTCCCCAATGTAGAGGAGACCACATCGGGAGCAACGGATACAGTAACTGACATGTATGGATGTGCAGGTGAAACTCTGATGGATGTGGAAGGTTCCTTTGGGGCCTTGGATGGAGGTGGCAGGGGAAGGTGCCGGGAGGGGAAAGTGGGTTGGTGGGGGGTGTGGACCTTATGAGGGATTTGCGGAGGGAATGGTCTTTCTGGAACACTGATAGGGGTGGGGAGGGAAATATATCCCTGGTGGTGGGGACCATTTGTAGGTGGCGGAAATGACGGAGGGTGATGCGATGTATACGGAGGTTGGTGGGGTGGTAGGTGAGGACCGGGGGGCTTTGTCCTTGTTGGGTTTGGAGGGGTGGAGTTCAAGGGCAGAGGTGCAGGAAATGGATGAGATGCTGGAGGGCATCATCAGTCATGGTGGAGGGGAAATTGCCGGCTTTGAAGAAGGAGGCCATCTGACCTGATTGAGTTTTCTTGAGGAAGTAACAAAGAGGATTGATGAGGGCAGAGGGCTGGATGTGATCTGTATGGACTTCAGGAAGGCGTTTGACAAGGTTCCCCATGGGAGACTGGTTAGCAAAGTCCACGATTTTTTATCAGTTCATCGACTTCACCCACAACTTCCACCCCGCCCTCAAATTCACTTGGTCTATCTCGGACACCTCCCTCCCCATTCATGACCTCTCTGTTTCCATCTCTGGCGACAGTCTCCAGACAGAAGTTTACTATAAACCCACAGACTCCCATAACTACCTCGACTACACCTTCTCCCACCCGGTATCCTGCAAATAAATGCCATCCTGTTTTCCCAATTCCTCCATCTCTGTCACATTTGCTCTGATAAGGTGTTCCACTCCCAAGCATCCCAGTGTCCACCTCTTTCAAACAACGTGCTTCTCCCTCCTCTGTTGTCCAGACCCCCTCTCCCCCCCCCCCCCCACTCCTCCACTCCCCATTCCACTGCTTGAAATCACCCCCCACTTCCCACAAATGTAATAAAGACAGGGTCCTCCTTGTTCTCACCGACCACCCCACATCCAACAAATCATCCATAAACACTTCTGCCAACTCCAACTAGACCTCACCACCAAGAACATCTTCCCCTCCCCACCGCTCCCTGACTTCCGCAAGGGCTATTCCCTTTGACAGTCCTTGGTTTGTGTGACTCTCCCCACCAATGCCCCCACCCCCAGGTACCTTCCCCTGCAACTGGAAAAGATGCAAAACCTGCTGATACACCACCCCCCACCTCCATCCAGGGCCCCATCCCTCCAGGTGAGACAGAGGTCCACCTACCTCTCCTCCAACCGAGTTGACTGCATCAGGTGCTCCCGATGTGGTCTTCTCTACATCAGGGAGACCAAACGTAAACTTAGGGAATGGTTCACCGAGCATCTCAGCCAGGCCCGCAGGGGCCGACCGAACCTCCCAGTCACTGCCCATTTTAATTCCCCTTCCCACTCCCTTTCTGACATGACCATCCTTGGCCTCCTCCATCGCCACAACGAACCACACTGCAAATTGGAGGAACAACACCTCACTGGGGGAATGGGAATATACTCACAGAGGGATGGGGAATATTGGGGGAAAGGGAATATACTCACAGAGGGATGGGGAATATTGGGGGAAAGGGGAATATACTCACAGAGGGTTGGGGAATATTGGGGGAATGGGAATATACTCACAGAGGGATGGGGAATATTGGGGGAAAGGGGAATATACTCACAGAGGGATGGGGAATATTGGGGGAAAGGGGAATATACTCACAGAGGGTTGGGGAATATTGGGGGAAAGGGAATATACTCACAGAGGGATGGGGAATATTGGGGGAAAGGGAATATACTCACAGAGGGATGGGGAATATTGGGGGAAAGGGGAATATACTCACAGAGGGTTGGGGAATATTGGGGGAAAGGGAATATACTCACAGAGGGATGGGGAATATTGGGGGAAAGGGGAATATACTCACAGAGGGTTGGGGAATATTGGGAGAAGGGGAATATACTCACAGAGGGATGGGGAATATTGGGGGAAAGGGAATATACTCACAGAGGGTTGGGGAATATTGGGAGAAGGGGAATATACTCACAGAGGGATGGGGAATATTGGGGGAAAGGGAATATACTCACAGAGGGATGGGGAATATTGGGAGAAGGGGAATATACTCACAGAGGGATGGGGAATATTGGGGGAAAGGGAATATACTCACAGAGGGATGGGGATTATTGGGAGAAGGGGAATATACTCACAGAGGGATGGGGAATATTGGGGGAAAGGGAATATACTCACAGAGGGATGGGGAATATTGGGGGAATGGGAATATACTCACAGAGGGATGGGGTATATTGGGGGAAAGGGAATATACTCACAGAGGGATGGGGAATATTGGGGGAAAGGGAATATACTCACAGAGGGATGGGGAATATTGGGGGAAAGGGAATATACTCACAGAGGGTTGGGGAATATTGGGAGAAGGGGAATATACTCACAGAGGGATGGGGAATATTCGGGTAAAGGGAATATACTCACAGAGGGATGGGGAATATTGGGGGAAAGGGAATATACTCACAGAGGGATGGGGAATATTCGGGTAAAGGGAATATACTCACAGAGGGATGGGGAATATTCGGGTAAAGGGAATATACTCACAGAGGGATGGGGAATATTGGGGGAAAGGGAATATACTCACAGAGGGTTGGGGAATATTGGGAGAAGGGGAATATACTCACAGAGGGATGGGGAATATTCGGGTAAAGGGAATATACTCACAGAGGGTTGGGGAATATTGGGGGAAAGGGGAATATACTCACAGAGGGATGGGGAATATTGGGGGAAGGGGAATATACTCACAGAGGGATGGGGAATATTGGGGAATGGGAATATACTCACAGAGGGATGGGGAATATTGGGGGAAGGGGAATATACTCACAGAGGGATGGGGAATATTGGGGAATGGGAATATACTCACAGAGGGATGGGGTATAATGGGGGAAAGGGAATATACTCACAGAGGGATGGGGAATATTGGGATAAAGGGAATATACTCACAGAGGGATGGAGAATATTGGGGGAAAGGGAATATACTCACAGAGGGTTGGGGAATATTGGGGGAAGGGGAATATACTCACAGAGGGATGGGGAATATTGGGGGAAAGGGAATATACTCACAGAGGGATGGGGAATATTGGGGGAAAGGGAATATACTCACAGAGGGATGGGGAATATTCGGGGAAAGGGAATATACTGACAGAGGGATGGGGAATATTGGGGGAAAGGGAATATACTCACAGAGGGATGGGGAATATTGGGGGAAAGGGAATATACTCACAGAGGGTTGGGAAATATTGGGGGAAGGGGAATATACTCACAGAGGGATGGGGAATATTGGGGGAAGGGGAATATACTCACAGAGGGATGGGGAATATTGGGGAATGGGAATATACTCACAGAGGGATGGAGAATATTGGGGGAAAGGGAATATACTCACAGAGGGATGGGGAATATTGGGGGAAAGGGAATATACTCACAGAGGGATGGAGAATATTGGGGGAAAGGGAATATACTCACAGAGGGATGGGGAATATTGGGGGAAAGGGAATATACTCACAGAGGGTTGGGGAATATTGGGGGAAAGGGAATATACTCACAGAGGGATGGGGCATATTGGGATAAAGGGAATATACTCACAGAGGGATGGAGAATATTGGGGGAAAGGGAATATACTCACAGAGGGTTGGGGAATATTGGGGGAAGGGGAATATACTCACAGAGGGATGGGGAATATTGGGGGAAAGGGAATATACTCACAGAGGGATGGAGAATATTGGGGGAAAGGGAATATACTCACAGAGGGATGGGGAATATTGGGGGAAAGGGAATATACTCACAGAGGGTTGGGGAATATTGGGGGAATGGGAATATACTCACAGAGGGATGGGGAATATTGGGGTAAAGGGAATATACTCACAGAGGGATGGGGTATATTGGGGGAAAGGGAATATACTCAGAGAGGGATGGGGAATATTGGGGGAAAGGGAATATACTCACAGAGGGTTGGGGAATATTGGGAGAAAGGAAATATACTGACAGAGGGATGGAGAATATTGGGGGAAAGGGAATATACCCACAGAGGGATGGGGAATATTGGGGGAAAGGGAATATACTCACAGAGGGATGGGGAATATTGGGGGAAAGGGAATATACTCACAGAGGGATGGGGTATTTTGGGGGAAAGGGAATATACTCACAGAGGGATGGGGAATATTGGGGGAAAGGGAATATACTCACAGAGGGATGGGGAATATTGGGGAATGGGAATATACTCACAGAGGGATGGAGAATATTGGGGGAAAGGGAATATACTCACAGAGGGATGGAGAATATTGGGGGAAAGGGAATATACTCACAGAGGGATGGAGAATATTGGGGTAAAGGGAATATACTCACAGAGGGATGGGGAATATTGGGGGAAAGGGAATATACTCACAGAGGGATGGGGAATATTGGGGGAAAGGGAATATACTCACAGAGGGATGGGGAATATTGAGGGAAAGGGAACATACTCACAGAGTGATAGGGAATATTGGGGGAAAGGGAATATACTCACAGAGGGATGGGGAATATTGGGATAAAGGGAATATACTCACAGAGGGATGGGGAATATTGGGGGAAAGGGAATATACTCACAGAGGGATGGAGAATATTGGGGTAAAGGGAATATACTCACAGAGGGATGGGGAATATTGGGGGAAAGGGAATATACTCACAGAGGGATGGGGAATATTGGGGGAAAGGGAATATACTCACAGAGGGTTGGGGAATATTGGGGGAAAGGGCATTCACTGCCCAAATGGATCGTGAATATATTCACACAGGGACAGTGAATGTACTCATACAGATAGGAAATAATGTTATGAGATTGTTTCTGTTCAAAGTTTGGGAGAAGATTTGTAGCTCGGGTGCTCGTTGTTGTGGTTCTGTTCACCGAGCTGGGAATTTGTCTTGCAAACGTTTTGTCCCCTGTCTAGGTGACATCCTCAGTGCTTGGGAGCCTCCTGTGAAGCGCTTCTGTGCTGTTTTCTCCGGCATTTATAGTGGCCTGTCTCTGTCGCTTCCGGTTGTCAGTTCCAGCTGTCCACTGCAGCGGCCGGTATATTGGGTCCAGGTCGATGTGTTTGTTGATAGAGTCTGTGGATGAGTGCCATGCCTCTAGGAATTCCCTGGCTGTTCTCTGTTTGGCTTGCCCTATAATGGTGGTGTTGACCCAGTCGAATTCATGTTGCTTGTCGTCTGTGTGTGTGGCTACTAAGGATAGCTGGTCGTGTCGTTTCGTGGCTAGTTGGTGTTCGTGTATATGGATCGTTAACTGTCTCCCTGTTTGTCCGATGTAGTGTTTTGTGCAGTCCTTGCATGGGATTTTGTACACTACATTGGTTTTACTCATGTTGGGTATCGGGTCCTTTGTTCTGGTGAGTTGTTGTCGGAGGGTGGCTGTTGGTTTGTGTGCTGTTATGAGTCTTAGTGGTCGCAGTAGTCTGGCTGTCAGTTCGGAAATGCTCCTGATGTATGGTAGTGTGGCTAGTCCTTTGGATTGCGGCATGTCCTTGTTCCGTTGTCTCTCCCTTAGGCATCTGTTGATGAAATTGCGAGGGTATCCGTTTTTGGCAAATACATTGTATAAGTGTTCCTCTTCCTCTTTTTGTAGTTCTGGTGTGCTGCAGTGTGTTGTGGCCCTTTTGAATAGTGTCTTGATGCAACTTCGTTTGTGTGTGTTGGGCTGGTTGCTTTCATAGTTTAGGACTTGGTCTGTGTGTGTGGCTTTCCTGTAAACCTTTGTGGTGAATTCTCCGTTCGGTGTTCTCTGTACCATCACGTCTAGGAATGGGAGTTGGTTGTCCTTTTCTTCCTCTCTAGTGAATCGGATTCCTTTGAGTGTGGTGTTGATGATCTGGTGTGTGTTCTCTATTTCTTTGTTTTTAATGATTACAAAGGTGTCATCCACGTATCTGACCCAGAGTTTGGGTTGAATTTGTGGTAAGACTGTTTGTTCTAACTTTTGCATTACTGCTTCTGCTATGAGTCCAGAGATCGGTGAGCCCATGGGTGTTCCGTTGATTTGTTTGTATATCTGGTTGTTGAATGTGAAGTGTGTTGTGAGGCACAAGTCCAGTAGTTTAAGTATGCCGTCTTTGTTGATAGGTTCAACGTCCTGTTGTCTGTTATGTCTGTCCAGCAGGTTGGCTATTGTTTCTTTGGCTAGGGTTTTGTCGATGGAGGTGAACAGTGCCGTTACATCGAATGAGACCATAGTTTCTTCCTTGTCTATGTGTATATTTCTGATGATGTCCAAGAATTCCTGTGTCGATTGTATAGATTGTCTGGATCTGCTGATCAGGTGTTTCAGTTTCTGCAATAGTTCTTTGGCCAGTTTGTGTGATGGTGTCCCTGGTAGTGATACTATGGGTCTGAGGGGGATGTCTGGTTTGTACACTTTGGGTAGTCCATAGAATCTGGAGTGTTGTTGCTTTCAGGTTTCATTCTTTGTAGGTCAGACCTGGTTATCTGTCCGTTTTTTTGTAGATTCCTCAGTGTGTTGTTTATCCTATTGGTGAGCTGTGGGGTGGGGTCAAACTCCCTCTTTTGGTAGGTGTTGGTATCTGCAAGTAGTTGTTGTGCTTTTTGGATGTAAGGTAAAAACAATGACTGCAGATGCTGAAAATCAAATACTGGATTAGTGGTGCTGGAAGAGCACAGCAGTTCAGGCAGCATCCAACGAGCAGCGAAATCCTGATGAAGGGCTTTTGCCCGAAATGTTGATTTCGCTGCTCGTTGGATGCTGCCTGAACTGCTGTGCTCTTCCAGCACCACTAATCCACTTTTTGCATGTACTCTGCTTTGTCCAGGATGACCGTCATTCTGCCTTTGTCTGCTGGTAGTATGATTATGTTCTTATCATTTCTTAGTGATTTTAGTGCTTCCCTCTCCTTGGTGTTGAGGTTATGTGTTTGTTTTTTCTTGTTATCAGCGGTACGATACTTTGTCTCACAGTTTGTTGTGTCTCTTCTGTCAGTCCATTGTTCCTGAGTGTGTATTCTAGTGCTGCTAGGAAGTCTGCTGTCTTGGCGTCCCTGTGGTTGTAGTTGAGTCCCTTGGCCAGTATTGTTCTTTCCGTGTCTGTGAGCTGTCTGTGGGAGAGGTTTTTAACCCAGGTGTGTGTTGTGGTGTCCTCTTCTTTGTGTGTTAGCTTGGCCATTTTTTCTTTTAGTGCCGTTTTTTTGCGGTGTGTGGTCCTGTTCTGTCCTATGGTGACGGCCTGTTCTATGGTCCGGGTCCATTCCTGATTGGTGGTTTTTGAAATTAACGATTTTTGGCGCGCAATTTCTTGTCTGTATTTGTGTAGTCTGTTGTGAGCTTCTGTAATCATTATCTGGATCATCCTGAATCCATTCTGTCTGGCTGTGTCCCTGACTTGTGGATTGTTGACTGGTGGTCTGTATCTGACACATGGTGGAAGGATTCGATTCTTTCGGCATTCATGCAGGAACCGGAGTTGTTCGTATGTGGCGCTTAGGCGGTTGGCACAGGATTCCCATTTCCTGGCTTGTCTTAGCGTCTCTTGCCCGCAGGTGTTCAAAGTTTGGGAGAAGATTTGTAGCTCGGGTGCTCGTTGTTGTGGTTCTGTTCGCCGAGCTGGGAATTTGTCTTGCAAACGTTTCGTCCCCTGTCTAGGTGACATCCTCAGTGTTTGGGAGCCTCCTGTGAAGCGCTTCTGTGCTGTTTCCTCCGGCATTTATAGTGGTCTGTCTCTGCCGCTTCCGGTTGTCAGTTCGAGCTGTCCGCTGTAGTGGCCGGTGTATTGGTCCAGGTCGATGTGTTTGTTGATAGAGTCTGTGGATGTGAATTTGACTGGGACAACACTACCATTATAGGACAAGCCAAACAGAGAACAGCCAGGGAATTCCTAGAGGCATGGCACTCATCCACAGACTCTATCAATAAACACATCGACCTGGACCCAATATACCGGCCAATACAGTGGACAGCTCGAACTGACAACCGGAAGCGGCAGAGACAGGCCACTATAAATGCCGGAGGAAACAGCACAGAAGCGCTTCACAGGAGGCTCCCAAGCACTGAGGATGTCACCGAGACAGGGGACGAAACGTCTGCAGCACAAATTCCCAGCTCGGCGAACAGAACCACAACATTGTTTCTGTTACTTAAGCCAAACACCCAGAAAACCTCGCCTTACCTCACAATCTGTTAGAATAAGAGTGATAGAGAACTCCCCAATTCCACTGTTTAAAGAAAATAACGTCAGTTTATTTTGTAACTTTAAAAGTGAACATTAACCAACTATTCATAAATCTCAGCAGCAGCACCCCCCCTCCCCACTTTCTCTGAGCTGTGTATTATTTACATTCGATTACTTACAGTGTGGAAACAGGCCCTTCGGCCCAGCAAGTGTACATCGACCCGCCAAAGCGCAACCCACCCAGACCCATTCCACCCCTCACCTAACATTAAGGGCAATTTAGCACGGCCAATTCACTAACCTGCACATTTTTGGACTGTGGGAGGAAACCCATGCAGATACGGGGAGAATGTACAAACTCCACACAGTCAGTTGCCTGAGGTGGGAATTGAACCCAGGTCCCTGGTGCTGTGAGGCAGCAGTGCTAACCACTGTGTCACCCATCATTATCTGCCTTCCAATTCTGTAACAATATGCTGTTCCAATAAGATACTTATTAAAATTATCTTCTGTGTCTTCACTTTTCTGGGCTGATGATCTCCCTGGGTCATCTTTGTCTTTTTACAGTGAGTGTAAAAGGTCACATGAAAAGGTCCCTTTGATAAAGAGTGTTTTTCTAATTTCTTTGAGGGCAAGATGGTAGATGGAGAAACTGAGGACTGCAGATACTTTTTCCCATCTGGACTCCTGCCCACTTTCTGAGGACCCCTTCTCCCACCTCCAAAACAGCCCATTCACCTGGACACCCTGCGCTGGTCTGTTACCCACCCTCAATCACTTCATTTCCAACTGCTGCTGGGACATTAACCACCTCAACCTGTCTAACCCCCTCCCCCACTCCAACCTCTCACCCTCACAACACACAGCCCTCCAATCCCTCTGCTCCAATCCCCAAACCTCACCATCAAACCAGCAGATAAAGTGGGTGCAGTGGTAGCTTGGCGCACTGACCTCTACACTGCCGAAGCCAGGCATCAACTCATTGACACTTCCTCCTGTCCCATCGACTATGACATCATTCCCCATCACCAAACCATCATCTCCCAAACCATCCAAAACCTCATCAGCTCAGGGAATCTCCCACCAACAGCCTCCATCCTCATAGTCCAGGAACCCCGCACTGTCCACTTCTACCTTCTCCCCAAAATTCACAAACCTGACTGCCCTGGTTGACCCATCATCTCAGCCTGCTCCTGCCCATTGAAGTCATCTCCTCATGTCTTTACATTGTCCTGTCCATGTTGGTACAGGAACTACCCACATACCTTTGAGACATCATCCACACCCTCCATGACTGTTGTTTCCCCGGCCCCCCCATACCACCTCTTCACCATGGATATCCAATCCCTGTATATGTCCATCCATCTTGACGAACACCTCCAAGCCCTCCATTTCTTCCTCACCCGCCGACCCCAACCAGTACCCCTCCACCAACACACTCGTTCGATTGGCGGAACTGGTTCTCACCCGCAACAACTTCTCCTTCAAATCCTCTGAGTTGCTTCAGACCAAAGGGGTAACCATGGGCCCCAGCTTTGCCTGCCTGTTTGTTTGGAACAGTCCATCTTCCACATTTACACCGGCATCATTCCCCCACCTTTTCCTCTGCTACATCGATGACTATATCGGCACCACAAGGAGGTTGAACAGTTCATCCACATCACTAACACCTTCCACCCCACCCTCGAGTTCACCTTGATCATCTTGGACACCTCCCTCCCCTTCCTGGACCTCTCCATCTCCACCAACGGCAACAGACTCAACATTGACATCTAATTCAAACCCACCGACTCCCACAGCTACCTGGACTACATCTCCTCCCATTCCCCCTCCCCCTGTAAAAATGCTATCCCCTACTCCTAATTCCTCCCATAAGGACCAATTCCACTCGAGAACATCCCATTCCACTCGAGAACATCCCAGACTGCCTCCTACTTCAAGGACTGCAATTTCCCCTCTCAGTTGGTTGATGATGCTTCCAGCGCATCACCTTCACTTCCCGCACCTCCACCCTTGAACCCCACCCCTCCAACCACAACAGGACAGAACCCCCCCCCCTCCTTCCACCCACCAACCACCAGATACAACCTGATTATCTTCCACCATTTCCACCACCTACAGTCAGACTCCACCATCAGGGATATATTTCCCTCCCCACCTCTGTCAGTGTTGCAGAGCATCTATTCCCTCCTCAACTCCCTCGTTATGTCCATGCTCCCAACCAAGCCACCCTTCACTCTCAGCGCCTTCCCTTGCTAAAGGTGTAAACCCTGCTCCCACACCTCTCCCCTCACCTCCATCCAAGTCCCCAAAGGATTCTTCTGCATCCAACAGAGACTTTCCTGCAATTCCACACACCTCATCTACCGTGTCCATTGGTCTCGATGTGGTCTCCTCTACATCAGGGAGACAGGCCGCCAACTTGCAGAATGTTTCAGAGAACACCTCTGGGACACCCGCACCAACCAACCCCCACTTCAAGTGGCTGAACACTTTAACTCCCCCTCCCACTCCACCAAGGATATGCAAATCCTAAGCCTCCTCCACTTCCAAATCTAAGCCACCCAACACTTGGAGGAAGAACGTCTCATCTTCCGTCATGGGACCCTCCAACCACATGGCATCAATACGGATTTCACCAGTTTCTTCATCTCCCCTCCCCCCACCACATTCCAGATCCAACCCTCCAATTCAGCACCACCCTCTTGAACTGTCCTACCTGTCCATCTTCCTTCCCACCTATCTGCTCCACCCACCATTCCAACCTATCACCATCACTCCCCACCTGTATCCAACTATCGCCTTCCAAGCTATCTTACCCCTCAGCCCCACCCTTTCCTAGTTATCTCTCAATCGCCTTCCACTCCCACACCCCCAACCCACATTCTGATGAAAGTCTTATGCCCGAAACGTCAATTCTTCTGCTTTTTGGATGCTGCCTAACCTGCTGTGCTTTTCCAGCACCACACTTTTCGACCAAGATATTAGATGGCCAATTAACTCTCCAGGAATTTCTCTCTCTACACTAGTTGCTCTCTGACCAATTTTCAAAATGTCCGCATTCTTATATCCCCAACATCGGGTCATCTCATTGGTTCGATGTTGGCAAAACAATAATTTCAAACTCGATTGGGTTTTAGTATTCTGGGGCATAATTTAAACTAATTGTGTAAATTTGAATTGTTGCCAAACCAGCAACTAACTCAGGTATCCACTTCACAACCAAATGTTATGTATATTTTCAATTTTCCAGTACACTCTTGGACTGCTAGCTAGTCATATACACAGGTGTTTGTAACCTCTCAGTTCAGAACAGCATTCTTTCTCTCTTAAAGGTACAGTACATGCCTTCAACTTCATAACAATATACTCCCAGAGCAATAGGCTATATACTCGCAGAGTGGTAGGGAATACTGGGTAAAGGGAATATCCTTCCAGAGGGATAAGGAATATACTATACTCCCAGAGTGCTAGGGAATACTGGCGTATAGAGGATATACTCCCAAAAGGATAGGGAACATCCTCCCAGAGGGATAGAGAATATACTCCCAGAGGGATGGGGATACTGGGGTAGAGGGGATATACTCCCAGAGGGATAGGGGATACTGGGGTAGAGGGGATATACTCCCAGAGGGATAGGGGATACTGGGATATACTCCCAGAGGGATAGGGGATACTGGGATATACTCCCAGAGGGATAGGGGATACTGGGGTAGAGGGGATATACTCCCAGAGTGATAGGGGATACTGGGATATACTCCCAGAGGGATAGGGGATACTGGGATATACTCCCAGAGTGATAGGGGATACTGGGATATACTCCCAGACGGATGGGGATACTGGGGTAGAGGGGATATACTCCCAGAGGGATAGGGGATATGCTCACACATGGACAGTGAATTCTGTGCTAAAGGGGATGTGACAGTAACCCTCCTTTCCTCGTTAGGTGGAGATTGATCGATTCCAGGATACTTACCGGTTCCTACAAGATTATTACAAGGTGATGGAAGGGACCATCCCACCGGAAGACAGCAAGGAGTTTGCACGTATCCCATTGGTCAGTGTGCCTGATGTCCAGAACTCAGCCACCGTGCCAGCGATAGATCAGGACCCGGTGAGGTACAGTTGGACAGTGACTATGTGGAGGTGGAGACAGTGGTGAAATGGAGTACCTGATCCCTGGTCTCTGGGGAAGTATTTCAGGTTCCAGGACTCGCGGACAGGACCAACATTTATTGCCCATCCCTAAAAGCCCATGATGAAGAGACAGTGAGCTGCCCTTCACTAATATAGCAGCAGGGACTGGAACCAATTACTTGACAATGTTTCAGTAGATTCATAGTGTTATGACACTGGGGAAACTCCTCTACCAATTTAAACCAGCCACACCTGAAAACATTCACCCCGTGCTGGAATCTGTTAAATTTCGAGAAGTAAAGAACTATCCCTGAGGTCACTATGTAAAGTAAAAATTAACAACTTTATTGTTTAAGTCTAACAGAGGATATTAACTAACAACTGTTTACAACTCTTTTCTCACAATCCTATCTTTTACCTCCCCACTCGACAATTTTAGTCTGATTAAAAAGCCTGATTATGATTTACAAAAAAAAATCATATTTCAAAGCCAGTCAGCTTTGCCGAATTTCCTTTCTGGATTCTCTCCAGGTCATTTTCTATGCTCTGCCGTGTAAACTTCTTCCATTGACAGATACCCCTCAGAGAGCTCTTAAACTAGCAGCCAACATCTGATGGTCTTTTGGGAATTCTTCCTCAACTGTTCAAAACTGTCCGGTTCTATACCCCAAAACATCGAATCATTTCATTGGTTTAAATATTAATGAAACACTAAATTCAAACTTAATTGGAGTTTGGTACCATGGGGTAAAATTTAAATTGATTGGCTGAATTTGAATTTGTTTTTGTCTCATGGCAACAAAGCTACTGTTAGCTATTTCAACCAAATGTTACATTGTCACCTTGTTCAGAACACTTTGTACTGTGTCAGGTAGTTTTGCTAGCTTTTCAACTCTCTTAAAGGTACAATACCTCTACACATTAATAACACCTCCTCCCTTAAGAAAAAATGAACCATCATAATGAAAAGATGGCTTCATTTTTCTCCTCTAATCCTTAACTACAATATCATGACGTAGATATGACTTTACTCTAGGTTCATATTAACCTCTTCCCATATATGTATAACATTGAGTAGGTACCAATCTCATCTATACTGTATCAGTTAAATCCACAATAACACATCTGCAATTACACTTTTACGACCTGCATCATGTACTGTATGTAAATTAAAGGTCTGTAACATAAGACTCCAATGAAATAGTTACATATTCTTGTCTTTAAAGCTTTCTAAGAATGTAAGCGGATTGTGATCCATGTACACAACTGTCTCTGACACATTGTTCGTGCATACACGTTAAAATGTTGTAAGGCCAGTACCAAACTCAATTGTTCTTTTCTGATCATGGAGTATTTCCTCTGGTGGATGTTAAATTTCTTTGAAAAGGAACCAACTGGCAGTTTAGTCCCGTCATCATCTTCCTGGAGCAATATAGCTCCAACTCCAATGTCACTATCGTTGATGGCAACTCTGAAAGGTTTTGAAAAGTCTGGTTTAGCTAAAACTGGTTTGTGGCTGGTATTGATTTCAAATGGTCAAACGCCTCCTGGCGTTGTTCTGTCCACGGAAACTTTGTGTTCTTCTTCAGCGAATCAGTTAACGATGCCACTACACTGCTGAAGTTTGGAACAAAGTTCCGATAGAGTCCACTGAGTCCTAATAATCGAAGCATCTCTTTCTTCGAGGTTGGTCGTGGAAATCTCTTGATGGCCTTCACCTTTGCATTCTGTGGGGTCAGCCTTCCATGACTGATGTTGTGTCCCAAGAATGTCACCTCTGCTTTTGCAAATTCAGTTTTGTTTAATTTTATTACCAGTTTTGCTCTCCTAGTCATTCAAAGAGCTCTGCCAACTGTACCAAGTGATCTTTCCAGGACATACTAAAGATTACTACATCATCCAAATAGACTGCACAGTTTGTTAACCCAGCCACAACTCTGTTCATGAGTCTTTGGAATGTGGTGGGCATATTCTCCATTACAAAGAGCATCACTTTAAACCCCATTTGGGGTTACAAACGCAGAAATTTCTTTCTCCGTCTCTGATAAAGGTACCTGCCAGTAAGCATGCAGTAAGTCCAACTTGGTGATAGAACATAGAACATAGAACATAGAACAATACAGCACAGAACAGGCCCTTCGGCCCACGATGTTGTGCCGAACTTCTATCCTAGATTAAGCACCCATCCATGTACCTATCCAAATGCCGCTTAAAGGTCGCCAATGAATCTGACTCTACCACTCCCACGGGCAGCGCATTCCATGCCCCCACCACTCTCTGGGTGAAGAACCCACCCCTGACATCTCCCCTATACCTTCCACCCTTCACCTTAAATTTATGTCCCCTTGTAACACACTGTTGTACCCGGGGAAAAAGTTTCTGACTGTCTACTCTATCTATTCCTCTGATCATCTTATAAACCTCTATCAAGTCACCCCTCATCCTTCGCCGTTCCAACGAGAAAAGGCCGAGAACTCTCAACCTATCCTCGTACGACCTACTCTCCATTCCAGGCAACATCCTGGTAAATCTTCTCTGCACCCTCTCCAAAGCTTCCACATCTTTCCTAAAGTGAGGTGACCAGAACTGCACACAGTACTCCAAATGTGGCCTAACCAAAGTCCTGTACAGCTGCAACATCACCTCACGACTCTTGAATTCAATCCCTCTGCTAATGAACGATAATACTCCATAGGCCTTCTTACAAACTCTATCCACCTGAGTGGCAACCTTCAAAGATCTATGTACATAGACCCCAAGATCCCTCTGTTCCTCCACCTGACCAAGAACCCTACCATTAACCCTGTATTCCGCATTCTTATTTGTTCTTCCAAAATGGACAACTTCACACTTGGCAGGGTTGAACTCCATCTGCCACTCCTCAGCCCAGCTCTGCATCATATCTAAGTCCCTCTGCAGCTGACAACAGCCCTCCTCACTGTCCACAACTCCACCTATCTTTGTATCATCTGCAAATTTACTGACCCACCCTTCGACTCCCTCATCTAAGTCATTAATAAAAATTACAAACAGCAGAGGACCCAGAACTGATCCCTGCGGAACTCCACTTGTAACTGGACTCCATGCTGAATATTTACCATCTACTACCACTCTCTGACTTCGACCGGTTAGCCAGTTTTCTATCCAATTGGCCAAATTTCCCTCTATCCCATGCCTCCTGACTTTCCGCATAAGCCTACCATGGGGAACCTTATCAAATGCCTTACTAAAATCCATGTACACTACATCCACTGCTCTACCCTCATCCACATGCTTGGTCACCTCCTCGAAGAATTCAATAAGACTTGTAAGGCAAGACCTACCCTTCACAAATCCGTGCTGGCTGTCCCTAATCAAGCAGTGCCGTTCCAGATACTCGTAAATCCTATCCCTCAGTACCCTTTCCATTACTTTGCCTACCACAGAAGTAAGACTAACTGGCCTGTAATTCCCGGGGTTAGCCCTATTCCCTTTTTTGAACAGGGGCACAACATTCGCTACTCTCCAGTCCCCTGGTACCACCCCCGTTGCCAGTGAAGACGAGAAGATCATTGCCAACGGTACTGCAATTTCCTCTCTTGCTTCCCACATAATCCTAGGATATATCCCGTCAGGCCCGGGGGACTTGTCTATCCTCAAGTTGTTCAAAATGTCCAACACATCTTCCTTCCTAACAGATATCTCTTCTAGCTTATCAGTCCGTTTCACACTCTCCTCTTCAACAATACAGTCCCTCTCGTTCGTAAATACTGAAGAGAAGTACTTGTTCAAGACCTCTCCTATCTCTTCCGACTCAATACACAGTCTCCCACCACTGTCCTTAATCGGACCTACCCTCGTTCTCGTCATTCTCAGGTTTCTCACATACGCATAGAATGCCTTGGGGTTATCCTTGATCCTATCCGCCAGGGATTTTTCATGCCCTCTCTTAGCTCTCCTAATCCCTTTCTTCAGGTCCCTTCTGGCTATCCTGTATCCCTCCACTGCTCTGTCTGAACCTTGTTTCCTCAACCTTATGTAAGCCTCCTTCTTCCTCTTTACTAGACATTCAACCATTGACATTGATGTAACTGGCTTGTCCGACTCACTCAGTACAGTCCTCCAATCTAGGACTTGGATATAAGTCGGACTTTGTAACAGCATTGACCTTCCGATAATCCAGGCAGAATCGTTGAGTCCCATCTGGTTTGGGAACGAAGATGACCGGTGAACTCCACTCGCTCTGGCTTGGTTCGATGATGTACTTGTTGAACATGGCCTGCACCTCCATGTGGACCTGTCCGGTTTTGAGAGGATTAAACCGATAGGGGTGGTGTTTTATTGGAGCAGATTTCCTACGTTTAATTCACGTACAATCACATTAGTCCTCCCCATCTAATTCTTTGTATTGCAGCAACAAATTTTTCACCTGTGTTGTACACTCCTGACACAGATAACTTACTAATCTATCCCACTCCTCAAAGACTTCTTCATTTTTTAATCTATTTTGAGGCACATCAAAATCCTTATTACCTGGATTTGATTCCTCACTCTGCGAGGCAGTAATTAACACCTGTTTCTCTAGTTCTTTCTCTCTGGTATAACACAGTTTCAACATGTCCACCCGACATACCCAATCCCTTTTTTTTACTATCTAGCATCTTTACTAGATAGTTTACCTGACTCAACTTTTTCTCAATTTGATAGGGACCACTAAACCTGGCTTTGAAGGGATCTCCTATCACTGGTGACAGTGCTAACACATCATCCCCTCGGGAAAATGTCCGAGTCTCAGAGTTTTTATCTGCCACCTGCTTCATTCTATACTGTGCCCTCTTTAGGTGCTGTTTAGCTAACTTACCTACTCGATTTAATCTCTCCCTTACCTTCCAAGACATAATCCAAGGCTGGAATCTTCGGCTTTGGTCCTGTCAATTTTTCTTTAATTAATTTCAAAGGCCTCTCACTTCATGTCTGCATATTAGCTCAAAGGGAGTGAACTGAGTAGATTCATTTGGGACATCTCTAATGGCAAACAATATGAATGAGATACCTTTATCTCAATCATTTGGGTAATCCTTTTAGTACGCCCTTAACATGGTCTTTAAGGTCTGATGCAGCCCTTCTGAAGCTCCCTGGGATTCAGGATGATACGCACTGGATTTAAAGTGCTGCATACCAAAACTATCCATAACCTCCTTAATTAGCCGAGCAGTACAATCTGACCCTTGGGCTGACTGAATCTCTCTGGGTAGCCCATACCACATGAAGAAAGCTACTAACTCCTCTACCATCCTTTTTGCCTCGATACTCTGAAATGGAATTGCCTCTGGAAATCTGGGAGACACATCCATTATGGTTAACATATACTGGTTCCCATTTTTGGTTCTCGGGAGGGGACCTACACAATCAATTATAACCCGCGTGAAGAGTTCTTCAAACGCAGGAATTGGCATCAAAGGGGCTGGTTTTATTACCACCTGCGGCTTCCTACTATTTGGCATGTATGACACGTACAGCAAAAGTTAACCACATCCTTGTGCATTCCAGGCCATTGAAAATGTTTTGTACCTTAGCCTGTGCCTTTCATACCCCTAGGTGACCTCCTACAGGTAGTTCATGTGCTACCTGTCACACCTCCTGTCTGTACGCTACCGACAACACAATCTGGTGCACATCGGCCCATTTCTCCTCTGCACTAACCTGCCGTGGTCTCCATTTCTGTCTGAGGATTCAACCCTCTGGAATGTTCTCTGCCTCCTTTTTGGAGTACAAATCCATATCGTTTATTGTCTTGTCTCGCTATTGCAAGTCTCTTAGCCTTTCAGGACTAAACACTCTGTCTGACCTGTTGCCTGCTCAGATTTTTCCTGGATCATTATGTCAAACATATGATGCCCCACTGACTGAACCTCAACTCCTTCATCTTTCTCTTTAGTTTTTACTTTGTGCCGTGATTTATGATAATGAGATCTGGTTACCACACAGTCTGGGAAACTACCCGGATATTTCTGTCTTAACTCTTCAGTTTCTTGGTCTTCCTTGGGCTTCTCCACAACAAGGTGTGTCATTCCCACCTTGGATCCTGCCAAATCATTCCCAAGAACAATCAGAATTCCTGGAACTGACACTCTGTCAATCACTCCCACTGTAACTTCCCCAACCTTGGGTTGGCACTCCAATCTGATCTTACATTGGGGAATGCTAAATTTCTGTCCATCTATCCCACAAATTACCACACTCTCGGGTAATAGATCAGAAAGAGTGTTTATTCACCCGTCCCTTGCTATCAGCGACTGGTTGGATTGTGTATCTCTCACAGTTATAACTTCTTGTCCTTCTCCCCCTGTTATTTCTGAGTAAACTTTACCTACAGAGGCAAATTCTTTGTAGAGCTCAGGTACTAACTCCATACCCAGCCCCTGCCTAACTGCACTCTCCTGTAGCTCCTCAGCTCTTCTTGGGGTCTCCTTTACTACATTCACTAATGCCACTGGTTTAGCTCCTTATACCACGTCTTTTCCCGCAGTGCCTTTCTTTAACGACCAGCACTATGCCTTTGTGTCCCCCTTTCCCACAGTGGAAACACCTGGGGCCTTTCACCTCCTTTCCACCCTCTTGGGCTTCTTTTTGATCCCGTGGCAAACTCTTACCGCTGTACTCTAGTCTTTCTTTCATAGTGTCGGATCTCCCCTTCTCCCAACTTGTACCCCTCACAGGATGATATCCTGGCTGGAAGCTTGTCTTACGCACCAACATGTCCTCATCTGCTCATCCTGCTGCCCATCTCACTTCCTGACTTTCTGAACCTCCATGTGTTTCCTTATCATCCCTGGAAGTGAATGTTTTTATCTCCTCCAGCAGAATAATCTCTCTTAGAGCCTCTAAAGCCCTATCTATCTTTAACACACGCACCCATCGATCAAAGTGACTATCTTTAATTCTTTTGAACTCAACCTAAGTCTGACCTGGTTCCTTCTTTGTGTTTCTGAACCGCTGTCTGTATGTTTCTGGTACCAATTCATAAACACTTACAATAGCCTGTTTTACCTCTTTATGATCTCTTGACCCCTCATCTGACAGTGAGACAAATACCTCACTGGCTCTGCCGACCAGTTTAGTCTGAACTAGCATTACCCATAAATCCTCAGACCACTCTAACTGCTTAGCTAATTTTTCAAATGAAATAAAGAAAGCTTCAACGTCTTTCTCATCAAAATGTGTCAGAGTTTTGGCATATTTGTATATATCACACCTTCTCTTTAAGCTCCATCCTGTTGACTTGACTTTGCTGACTAAGTCACAATTTCTCAAATTCAAATTTTCTCTCTTTTTCTCCCTTCCTTTCTTATCTCTCTCTTTCTCTGCTCAGCTAAGAACCATCTCTCTCTTTTTCCTCTTTCTTTCTCTTTTTCCTCTTTCTCCTCTCTTTCTTTCTCTCCTTGCCTCTCTCTTTCTATGTTTATCTTCTAACTCTATTTTCCTCAATTATAATTTAAATTTTTCTACCTGGACTGCACTTGTCTGTTTCTCTGACACACCTAAGTCTTTGAGTAATTCCCTTACACTTTCAGCTTTACTTTTGTCCCTGGTTAAACCCAAATCTAACTTATTTGCTAATTCTAAAAGTTTGGCCTTTTTCTTTCCTTCCAAACTTTCTTGGCAAATTTGAGAATCATCTTCAAATTACACAACCTCTTCAGCAATTTTAAGAGCCATTTCCATAACTTTTAATTTAACAATTCACACATCACCGAAATTAAACAAATTATGTTTTACTTAAACATCTAGGACATGAGCCAACAAGTGTGTAAGTGTACTGGCTTTTTCGTATCCCAAATCTATTCAACTCTGTCCAACTCTCAGACTGGATCTGTCCAAACTTGATTCAATCCCAGACGAAAGCCCCCCGTAACTGTTATGACACTGGGTAAACCCCGATGCTCATTTAAAACAGCATCACAGAAAAAGTTCACCCCTTGCTGTAATCTGTACAATTTCAAGAGGCAAAGATTTATCACAAAACTCACAATGTCAAGAAAAATGAACAACATGCTTTCAGTCTAATAGAGACAATTAACGGACAACCATTTACAACTCCTTTCTCTCAATCCTATCTTTTATCTCTCACTCTTCAACACTACTCCCATAAAAAAATCCTGATTACGATTTACGAAATTGAATCACATTTCAAAACCAGTCGAGGAAGGGTGTGATCGTACCAGAGAGGGGACAGGGGAGATTTATAGGAAGGGAGTGATCGTTCCAGAGAGGGGACAGGGGAGATTTATAGGAAGGGAGTGATCGTATTAGAGAGGGGACAGGGGAGATTTACGATCACACCCTTCCTATAAATCTCCCCTGTCCCCTCTCTAATACGATCACTCCCTTCCTATAATTCTCCCCTGTCCCCTCTCTGGTACGATCACTCCCTTCCTATAAATCTCCCCTGTCCCCTCTCTAATACGATCACTCCCTTCCTATAAATCTCCCCTGTCCCCTCTCTGGTACGATCACTCCCTTCCTATAAATCTCCCCTGTCCCCTCTCTGGTACGATCACTCCCTTCCTATAAATCTCCCCTGTCCCCTCTCTGGTACGATCACTCCCTTCCTATAAATCTCCCCTGACCCCTCTCTGGTACGATCACTCCCTTCCTATAAATCTCCCCTGTCCCCTCTCTAATACGATCACTCCCTTCCTATAAATCTCCCCTGTCCCCTCTCTGGTACGATCACTCCCTTCCTATAAATCTCCCCTGACCCCTCTCTGGTACGATCACTCCCTTCCTATAAATCTCCCCTGTCCCCTCTCTAATACGATCACTCCCTTCCTATAAATCTCCCCTGTCCCCTCTCTGGTACGATCACTCCCTTCCTATAAATCTCCCCTGTCCCCTCTCTGGTACGATCACACCCTTCCTATAAATCTCCACTCGACACGGTCCTGTCCCCCTTAGTCCAAGTACTCCCCACCCACGCCCTCAACCTCCTCCATGATTTTCACTTCCCCGGTCCCCAACGCCTTATCTTCACCATGGATATCCAGTCCCTGTACACCTCCAACCCCCTTCACGAAGGACTCAAAGCCCTCCACTTCTTCCTTTCCCGCCGTACCAACCAGTACCCTTCCACTGACACCCTCCTTCAACTGACTGAACTGGTCCTCACTCTGAACAACTTCTCTTTCCAATCCTCCCATTTCCTCCAAACCAAAGGAGTAGCCATGGGCACCTGCATGGGCCCCAGCTATGCCTGTCTCTTCGTAGGATATGTGGAACAGTCCATCTTCCGCAGCTACACTGGCACCACCCCCCACCTTTTCCTCCGCTACATCGATGACTGTATTGGCGCTGCCTCGTGTTCCCACGAGGAGGTTGAACAGTTCATCCACTTTACTAACACCTTCCACCCCGACCTCAAATTTACCTGGACCATCTCAGACTCCTCCCTCCCCTTCCTAGACCTCTCCATCTCTATCTCTATCTCGGGCGACCGAATCAACACGGACATTTATTATAAACCGACCGACTCCCACAGTTACCTAGACTACACCTCCTCCCACCCTGCCCCCTGTAAAAACGCCATCCCATATTCCCAATTCCTTCGTCTCCGCCGCATCTGCTCCCAGGAGGACCAGTTCCAAAACCGAACAACCCAGATGGCCTCCTTCTTCAAAGACCGCAATTTCCCCTCAGACATGGTTGACGATGCCCTCCACCGCATCTCCTCCACTTCCCACTCCTCCGCCCTTGAGCCCCGCCCCTCCAACCGCCACCAGGATAGAACCCCACTAGTCCTCACCTACCACCCCACCAACCTCCATGTACAGCGTATCATCCGTCGTCATTTCCGCCACCTCCAAACGGACCCCAACACCAGGGATATATTTCCCTCCCCTCCCCTATCAGCGTTCCAAAAAGACCACTCCCTCCGTGACTCCCTCGTCAGGTCCACACCCCCCACCAACCCAACCTCCACTCCCGGCACCTTCCCCTGCAACCGCAAGAAATGCAAAACTTGCGCCCACACCTCCCCCCTCACCTCCCTCCAAGGCCCCAAGGGATCCTTCCATATCCATCACAAATTCACCTGCACCTCCACACACATCATTTATTGCATCCGCTGCACCTGATGTGGCCTCCTCTATATTGGGGAGACAAGCCGCCTACTTGCGGAACTTTTCAGAGAACACCTCTGGGACACCCGGACCAACCAACCCAACCAGCCCGTGGCTCAACACTTCAACTCCCCCTCCCACTCCACCAAGGACATACAGGTCCTTGGACTCCTCCATCGCCAGACCATGGCAACACAACGGTTGGAGGAAGAGCGCCTCATCTTCCACCTAGGAACCCTCCAACCACAAGGGATGAACTCAGATTTCTCCAGTTTCCTCATTTCCCCTCCCCCCGCCTTGTCTCAGTCCCAACCCTCGAACTCAGCACCACCTTCCTAACCTGCAATCTTCTTCCTGACCTCTCTGCCCCCACCCCCACTCCGGCCTATCACCCTCACCTTAACCTCCTTCCACCTATTGCATTTCCAATGCCCCTCCCCCAAGTCCCTCCTCCCTACCTTTTATCTTAGCCTGCTGGACACACCCTCCTCATTCCTGAAGAAGGGCTCATGCCCGAAACGTCGATTCTCCTGCTCCTTGGATGCTGCCTGACCTGCTGTGCTTTTCCAGCAACCCATTTTCAGCTCTATTATCCTGTGGTGATCTGGACTGTGGACCCTCTCCAGTTTTGACCTCACCTTGTGTTCTGCATTTTGAGCAAAGCCTCCCCGCTCTTGCATTCTATAGCTCAGGGTATTCCATCTCCCTTGTCAACCGCCTGTATCTCCTTGCCCTGCTGCCTTCAGGGTCTATGGCTGTACACAGAAAGCAACATGGTGAGATAGTCTCTTGTTCACTCGTCAGAGGGAAATTCAGAAACAAATTTGGAAGGTGATCTCAGTTATCTCTAAGAATAATAGGTTTCCAAACTGGGACTGCCATATTGTGAAGGGTTTAGATGGAGAGGAATTTCTTCAGCATACACAAGAAAATTTTCTGATTCAGTACGTGGATGTATTTACAAAAGAAATTGCAAAACTCTTGGGAAATAAGGCAGGGCAGGTGACTGAGGTGTCAGTGGGGGAGTAATTTGGGACCCACGACCATTATTCTATCTGTTTTAAAATAGTGATGGAAAAGGATAAACCAGATTAGATTACTTACAGTGTGGAAACAGGCCCTTCGGCCCAAGCAGTCCGCACCAATCCACACCCACCCATACCCCTACATTCACCCCTTCCCCTAACACTATAGCAATTTAACATGGCCAATCCACCTGACCTGCACATCTTTGGACTGTGGGAGGAAACCGAAGCACCCAGAGGAAACCCACGCAGACACGGGGAGAATGTGCAAACACCACACAGACAGTTGCCCAAGGTGGGAATTGAACCCCTGTCCCTGGTATTGTGAGGCAGCAGTGCTAACCACTGAGCCACCGCGCCGCCCACGATCCAAACTTGAAGTTCTAAATTGGAGAAAGGCCAATTTTGACAGTATTAGGCAAGAACCTTCGAAAGCTGATTGGAGGCAGATGTTCGTAGGTAAAGGGACGGCTGGAAAATGGGAAGCCCTCAGAAATGAGATAACGAGAGTCCAGGGAAAGTTTATTCCTGTTAGGGTGAAAGGGAAGGCTGGTAGGTATAGGGAACGCTGGATGGTGAAAGAAATTGAGGGTTTGCTTAAGAAAAAGAAGGAAGCATATGTCAGGTATAGACAGGATAGATTGAGTGAATCCTTAGAAGAGTATAAAGGCAGTAGGAGTATACTTAAGAGGGAAATCAGGAGGGCAAAAAGGGGACATGAGATAGCTTTGGCAAATAGAATTAAGGAGAATCCAAAGGGTTTTTACAAATATATTAAGGACAAAAGGGTAACTAGGGAGAGAATAGGGCTCCTCAAAGATCAGCAAGGTGGCCTTTGTGTGGAACTTCTGGTGATGGGGGATGATACTAAACAAGTTTTTTTTTAGATTAGATTCTCTACAATGTGGAAACAGGCCCTTTGGCCCAAAAAGTCCACACCGACCCTCCAAAAGGTCACCCAGACCCATTTCCCTCTGACTAATGCACCTAACACTGTGGGCAATTTAGCATGGCCAATTCACCTGACCTGCACAACTTTGGATTGTGGAAAGAAACTGGAGCACCCGGAGGAAACCCACACAGACACGGGGAGAATGTGCAAACTCCACAACCTCCAGAAGACTGGAGGTTGGCTAATGTGGTGCCACTGTTTAAGAAGGGCGGTAAAGACAAGCCAGGGAACTATAGACCGGTGAGCCTGACCTCGGTGGTGGGCAAGTTGTTGGAGGGAATCCTGAGGGACAGGATGTACATGTATTTGGAAAGGCAAGGACTGATTCGGGATAGTCAACATGGCTTTGTGCGTGGGAAATCATGTCTCACAAACTTGATTGAGTTTTTTGAAGAAGTAACAAAGAGGATTGATGAGGACAGAGCAGTAGATGTGATCTGTATGGACTTCAGTAAGGCGTTCGACAAGGTTCTCCATGGGAGACTGATTAGCAAGGTTAGATATCATGGAATACAGGGAGAACTAGCCATTTGAATACAGAATGGCTCAAAGGTAGAAGAGAGAGGGTGGTGGTGGAGGGTTGTTTTTCAGACTGGAGGCCTGTGACCAGTGGAGTGCCACAAGGATCGGTGCTGGGTCCTTTATTGGTCAGAATATTGAGTACAGGAGTTGGGAGGGCATGTTGCGGCTGTACAGGACATTGGTTAGGCCATTGTTGGAATATTGCGTAAAATTCTGGTCTCCTTCCTATCGGAAAGATGTTTTGAAACTTGAAAGGGTTCAGAAAAGATTTACAAGGATGTTGCCAGGGTTGGAGGTTTTTGAGCGATAGGGAGAGGCTGAACAGTCTGGGGCTGTTTTCCCTGGAGCGTCAGAGGCTGAGGGGTGACCTTATAGAGGTTTCTAAAATCATGAGGGGCATAGATAGGGTAAATAGGCAAGATCTGTTCCCTGGGGTCAGGGAGTACAGAACTAGAGGGCATAGGTTTAGGGTGAGAGGGGAAACTTTTTCATGCAGAGGGTGGTGTGTGTGTGGAATGAGTTGCCAGAGGAAGTGGTGGAGGCTGGTACAATTGCAACATTTAAAAGGCATTTGGATGGGTATATGAATAGGAAGGATTTGGAAGGATATGGGCCAAATGCTGGCAGTTGGGACTAGATTGAGATGGGATATCTGGTTGGCATGGACGGGTTGGACTGAAGGTTCTGTTTCTGTGCTGTACATTTCTATGACTGTATCACTATGGTCACTGCCTAACATTTGTGTGGCGCGAATGTTACCTGCCTCTTGTCAGCCCAAGCCTGGAGATTGTCCAGATCTTGTTGTATTTGAACATGGACTGTTTCAGTATCTGAGGAGTTGTGAATGGTGCTGAACATTGTGTAATCATTGAGGAACATCCCCCACTTCTGACCTTCTGGTGGAGGGAAGGTCATTGATGAAGCAGCTGAAGATGGTTGGGTCTCGGACCCTCCCCTGAGGGACTCCTGCAGAGATGTCCTGGAGCTGAGATGACTGACCCTCCAACAACCACAACCATCTTCCGATGTGCTGCAGGTGTTCATCTGAATCCCAATGACTTACATCCCATTTAATCAAATGCTGATTTGGATATGCAGTATCGTCACTCTTGCTTCTTGAGTTACAAGAATCTTACAGAGCAGCCTTAAAGTGCAAACTGAAACATTGCAGATTCTGTCCTGACATTTGACTTTGATTATTTCCAGGAAGTGAATACATTTCATAATGTCCTTAATGTCACCATGTGACATTAATTAGTATAAAAAACCTCAAAAATAACACAACCACCAAAAAGACTTTAAATCAGACAGTTGCATCATATGTACGTCTTTGGGGAGATTGATTTCAGTGTTAACACCACCACAACCACAAACTCACGCAAGTTACATCAGGTCAGTCTGGGTCTGATGACACAGCTCTGATCTCAGCTGGTCAACAACTTGAGTGGCAGGCTGCATCACATCCTTGCTCTGTACTGCAGTTGACTCAGAAATGACCATAATTCGGGACAGATGGTCAAAACCCCAGAGTACAGCTAAGATTAAAGGTTACAGAAATCGTCAAAAAGGCGAATTAATTGACAGCACAAATATTTGTGGTCTGACAGCTATTGTTAGTCATGGTTGCAAGGTGATAAAGCGTAGAAGTTGAACATTGCAGGCTAGCTGACATTTAGGTAGGTCAGGAGGTCAGTTAAAAATGGGAGGGCTGCTCTGTTAGTGAACAGGGATGATCGAGAGAGAAGAGGGTAGAGCTGAATGGAGGCAGTCGGGGGAGTCTAGCTGCAAAGGCGGTTCAAGAACAATGGCAGACAGTTAGGAAAATGGTTCATGGCTCAAAACAAAGATTGGTCTGTATGGATTTCAGTCAGGCCTCTGATGATGTTCCACATGTTAGGCTGCTCTGGAAGGTTAGAGTGTGGTACTGGAAAAGCACAGCCGGTTCGGCAGCTTCCAAAGAGCAGGAGAATCTATGTTTCTGGCATAAGCCCTTCCTTCCTCAGGAATGATAACCGGCTTATGCCCAAGACATCGATTCTCCTGCTCCTTGGATGCTGTCTGACCTGCTGTGCTTTTCCAGCACCACTCTCTCAACTCTTATCTCCAGTATCCACTGTCCTCACTTTCTCCTTGCTCTGGAAGGTTAGATCATGTGGAATCCAGGGGGAGCTGGCAAATTGGATATACAATTGTCTTGATGGTGGGAGCAGAGGGTAATAGTGGAAGGATGTTGGTTGGACTGGAGGCCTGTGACTAGTGGAGTGTCTCAGGGCTCGGTGCTGGGCCCATTGCTGTTTGTTATCGATATCAGTGATTTAGATGGGAATGTACAAGGCAGGATGACCCTAAAATAGGTGGTACCGTGGACAGAGAGGAAGGTTCTCAGAAATTGCAGCAGGACCTTGATCAGCTGGGAAAGTGGGCTGAGAAATGGCAAATGGAGTTTAGTAACGGTAAGTGTGAGGTCACGCATTTTTAAAAGTCATCTCAAGGTAGGAGTGTCATGGTGAATGGTAGAGCCTTAAGGAGTGGAGTGGAATAGAGGGACATTGGGGTTCAGGTGCATGGTTCTCTCAAAGTGGAGTCCCAGGTAGACAGGGCAGCGAAGAAGGCTTTTGGCAAACTGGCCTTCATCAGTCAGGGCACTGGGTATAGAAGTTGGGAAGTTATGTTGCAGTTATACAGGACAGTGGCAAGGCCAGACTTAGAGTATTGTGTTCAGGTTTGGTCACCTCGCTGTAGGAAGGATGTTATTAAACTGGAAAGAGTGTAAAGAAATTTACAAAGATATTGCCTGGACTGAAGGATCTGAGATAAAGGGTGAGGTTGGACAAGCTCGGATGTTTTTCTTTAGATGTAGGAGACTAAGGGGGGATATTATAGAAATGTATAAGATCATGAGAGGCATGGATAGGGTGAACGCACTCAGTCTGTTTCCCAGGGTTGGGGAATCGAGGACTAGAGGACATCAGTTTAAGGTTAGAGGGGAAAGTATAAAAGGGAACCTGAGGGGAAACGTTTTTACAAAGAGGGTGGTACGCATATGAATGAGCTGCCAGAGGAAGTGGTTGAGGCAGGTACATTAACAACATTTAAAAAGCATTTGGACAAATACATGGATAGGAAAGGTTCAGGAGGATATGAACTGAGTGCAGGGAAATAGGGTTAGCATTGATGGACCAGTTTGGGGCAAAGGACCTGTCTCTGTGCTGTGGGACTCTATGACTCTGTATCACAGTGAGGAGAGAGGATAAGGCAGCCCTGGTTAACCAGGGAAACTAATGGCAGGAAGGGTCACTGGACCCACATGTTAACTCTGAGTTTTCTTCACAGCTGCTGCCTGACCTGCTGAGCTTTTCCAGCAACTTCTGTTTTTGTTCCGAAGTTAATGACAGCATCAGATTGTACATTTTTCTCTCAACGTGGCAAAGGTTAGTGACAAGGCCAGAGGATTGAGAAAAGTTTTAATAAGCAACAGAAGCCAACCAGAAAAATAATAGTGAGGAAGTAGAGTTTGAGGGTAAACCTGCAAATATCAACAAGATGGACAGCAAGTATTTCTTTACAAATATAAACAGGAAGAGAGGTCAAAGTGTACAGAGGGCCCTGAGAGAATGAGTCTGGGGAAATAAATAATGAGGAGCCAGGAAATGGCAGAGGAGTTGAATAAACACTTCAAATCGATCTAGACTGTAGTAAAATTACTGAATATAGAAGGGGCAAAAGGAGGAGAAGAAATAAAAAGAATAACTGTCATTCAAGAAAACGTGCTAAGGAAACTTATAGGTCTAAGTCCCCTGAGCGATGTCTCAGAACACAAGGACATAAGACCATGAGAGCTAGGATGCAGGAGGAGGCCGTTCGGCCCTTCGAGCCTGCTCTACCATTCAATAAGATCATGGCTGATCTTTACAGGTCTCATCAGCTCCACGTATTCCTTAATTTCTTTACTGTTCAATAAGTTACCTATCTTAGCTTTAAAAACGATGTAGGGTCAACTACTTCCTTGGGCAGGGAATTCCATGGATTCACAACCCTCTGAGTGAAGAGGTTCCTTCTCAATTCTGTCCTAAACCTGCTCCCCCTAATCTTAAGGCTATACCCTCTTGTCCTAGTTTCACCTGCCAGTGGAAACATTCTGCTTACTTCTATCTTATCGATTCCCTTCATAATTGTACATGTTTCTGTAAGACCTCCCTCATTCTTTTAAATTCCACTGAATATAATCCCAGTCTACTCAGTCTCTGCTCAACTCCGGAACCAACCTAGTGAACCTCCTTTGCACCCCCTCCAGTTAGCGAGTTTTGAGAAGATTTGTAGCTCAGGTTGAGGCTCTGGATCTAGGTTTGCTGGCATGAAAATGAACCTTCCAGCTCAGTGAGCAAACCTACATTCAGAACCCCTTCCAGTGCCAGTACATCCTTTCTCAAGTAAGGAGACCAAAACTGCACACAGTACTCCAGCTGTAACATAACCTCCCTGCTTTTAAACTCAATCCCTTCAGCAATGGAGATCAAAATCCCATTTTCCTTCCTAATTACCTGTTGTACCTACAGACCAACCTTCTGGGATTCATGCACAAGGACACCCAGATCCCTCTGCATAGCAGAATGCTGCAACGTTTCACCATTCAAGTAATAATCCTGTTTACTGTTACTCCGACCAAAATGGATGACTTCACATTTATTAACATTGTATTCCATCTACCAGACCTTTGCCCACTCACTTAAACTATCTATGTTCCTCTGCAAAGTTTCACAGTTCCCTGCACACTTTGCTCTGCCACTCATCTTAGTGCCATCCACAAACTCTGACACATTACACGTGTCCTCCAACTCCAAATCATCTGTGTAAATTGTGAATAATTGCAGTCCCTACACTGATCCCTGAGGCACACCACGAGTTACTGATTTCCAACCAGACTAATACTCACTTATCCCCACTCTTTGCTTCCTGTTAGTTAACCAATCCTCTATCCATGCTAATACTTCACCCATAACACCATGCATCTTTATCTGATGCAGCACCCTCTTGTGCAGCACCCTCTCAAAGATCTTTTGGAAATCTAGATACACCACATCCACTGTGTCCCCATTGTCCATCTTGTTCGTAATGTCTTCATAAAATTCCAGTAAATTAGTTAAGCATAACCTGCCCTTCATGAACACATGCCCATCTGCCCAACGGGACAATTTCTATTGAGATGCCTTGCTATTTTTTCCTTGATAACAGACTCAAGCATCTTCCCCACTACAGAAGTTAAACTAACGGGTCTATAATTGCCCATCTTTTGTCTACTGCCCTTTTTAAACAGAGGTGTCACATTTGCTGTTTTCCAATCTGCTGGAACTGCCCCAGAGTCCAGCAAATTTTGGAAAATTACCACCAGTGCACTTGCTATTTCTCCTGCCATCTCTTTTACTACCCTGGGATGGATTCCATCAGGGCCAGGAGACTTGTCTATCCTCAACTCCATTATCTTGCCGAACACTACCTCTTCTGTAATAATGATTGTTTCCAGGTCCTCACCTACCTTCATCGCTTTGTCAATTATTGACATGTTATTCACATCCTCCACTGTGAGGACCGACACAGCTCTTTCTGTGGCTTTCTGTTGACCTTTAAAACTTTCCCCAATCTCTAGTTTCCTGCTGATCTTGGCCACTCTATCTGCCTTCTCTTTCAATGTGAAAGCCTCCCTTATTTCCTTAGACACCCACGGCAGATTACCCCTTTTCCTACAGTCCTTCCTTTTCACTGGAATATACTTTTGCTGAGCACTTTGATAAATGTGAGGTGCTGCATTTTACGAAAGCAATTCAGGGCAGGACTTACACACTTGGTAAGGTCCTAGGGAGTGTTGCTGAACAAAGAGACCATGGAGTGCAGGTTCATAGCTCCTTGAAAGTGGAGTTGCAGGTAGATAGGATAGTGAAGGCGGCGTTTGGTATGCTTTCCTTTACTGGTCAGAGTATTGAGTACAGGAGTTGGGAGGTCATGTTGCAGCTGTACAAGACATTGGTTAGGCCACTGTTGGAATATTGCATGCAATTCTGGTCTCCTTCCTATTGGAAAGATGTTGTGAAACTTGAAAGGGTTCAGAAAAGATTTACAAGGATGTTGCCAGGGTTGGAGGATCTGAGCTACAGGGAGAGGCTGAATAGGCTGGGGCTGTTTTCCCTGGAGCGTCGGAGGCTGAGGGGTGACCTTATAGAGGTTTATAAAATTATGAGGGGCATGGATAGGGTAAATAGGCAAAGTCTTTTCCCTGGGGTGGGTGAGTCCAGAATTAGAGGGCATAGGTTTAGGGTGAGAGGGGAAAGATATAAAAGAGACCTAAGGGGCATCTTTTTCACACAGAGGGTGGTATGTGTATGGAATGAGCTGCCAGAGGATGTGGTGGAGGCTGGTACATTAACAGCATTTAAAAGGCATTTGGCTGGGTATATGAATAGGAAGGGTTTGGAGGGATATGGGCCGGGTGCTGGCAGGTGGGACTAGATTGGGTTGGGATATCTGGTCAGCATGGACGGGTTGGACCGAAGGGTCTGTTTCCATGCTGTACATCTCTGTGACTCTATGACTTTGAAAAATTGCTTTGGAAGTCTTCCACTGCTCCTCAACTGTCCCACCATAACGCCTTTGTTTCCAGTCTACTTTAGCCAACTGCTCCCTCATCCTATTAAGGTCTCCCTTGTTTAAGCACAGGACCCTGCTATTGGATTTTATCTTCACACTTTCCATCTATATTCTTAATTCAACCATTCGTTTAATATAAAGATGTTGGATGCACTGGCAGTAATCTTCCAGGAATACTGAGATTCTGGAACAGTCTCAGAAATTTGGAAAATTGTCACTGAAACACTTTCATTGGAAATAGGGAAAAGACAAAGAACATGTAACTATAGGCCAGTTAGATTACTGTCTGTTATTGGGAGAATGTTGGAGTCTATTATAAAGGATCTGGCAGCACAGCATTTGGAAATAGAGACTGTAATCACGCAGGGTCAGCACGGCTTCAGGAAGGGGACATCAGTCCTGACCCATTTACCAGAATTTGTTGAGGAGGTAACGTGCTGGATCGATAATGGGGAAGCAGTGGATGTAATTTATTTGAATTCTCAGTAGATGTTTGATAAGCTACCATAAATTAACCTATATAATAAGGTAAAAACCACTGACTGTAATGTCAATCCTTTAGTGATATCTTATTTCTAACTTATTTTTTAAACTCTGTAAAGTAAAGCAACTACTTTTTATTCCTCTTTGGAATGTCCTTGTATCTAGGTACCTTACCTGTGATAGCACCATGAGAGGCAGGTATTGTAAAAGCTTTTCACTGTACCTCTACAGTGGAGTACACATGACAGTAAAGGATGTTCTATTCTATTGTATACTCTATCCTATTCAGTGTTGGGAGGTAATATATTGTCAAGGATAGAGGATTGGCTCATTAATAGATTGGAACATTAGTTGGGTTAAGGGGGGACATCTTCAGGCTGGTCACCTGTAACTTATGGAGTGCCACAGGGATCAGTGCTGGGGCCACAGTTATTTCCATTATTATATTGGTAACTTTGATGAGGAAAGTGGATGCACTATAGCCACATCTGCAGATGGCACAAAAACTGGTTGGAAGGCAAGTGGTGAGCATGACACAGAGTCTGCAGAGGGGTACAGGCAGATGAAGCACGTGGAGACAATCTCGACAGATGAAGTATCATGTGGGAAAATGTGTGGTTATAAACTCTGTCAGAAAGAATAGAGAACTCATCTCCAAACTCTTCCCACTCTGTAACTGGATCCTTGCCTTCCTGAGCCACAGACTGCACTCAGTATGAATAGGTATCAACACCACCTCCAAAATAATCCTGAACGTCAGTACCCTGCGAGGTTGGTACTCAGCCTCCTGCTATACTCCTTATACACTCACAACTGTGTGGCCAAATTTCATCCCAGTTCCATTTACAAGTCTGCTGTTGACACCACCATTGTGGGTCTGATCTCAAACAACAATGAGACAGAATACAGGAAAGAGATGGAGTGGTTAGTGACAGAGTGGAAGGACAGCAAACTCTCCATCAACATCAGCAAAATGAAGGAGCTGGTCATTGCTGGTCATTGAGTGGAGGGTGCACCCCTGTCTGTATCTGTGAGGCTGAGGTGGCCATGGTGGACAGCATCAAGTTCCTGGGAATGACAGTCACCAACAATCTGTCCTGGTCCACCCACATCAACACAATGGTCAGGAAAACAAGAAACCTGTACAGATGTAATCTCTTCTTATAGATCAGGAATCAGTCTGGTAAACTTTTGCTGCACTCCCCTGAGAACAAAAACATCCTTCCTCAGTTCAGAAAACAAACACTGCACAGAATATGCCAAGTGTGGTCTCGTTAAGGCCTTGTACAGTTAGAGGATGACATCCCTGCTCCTGTATTTGAAACGTCTCGCTATGAAGGCCAACCTACCATTTGTCTTCTTTCCCACCTGCTGCACCTGCATGATTACCTTCAGTGACTGGTGTACAAGGACACCCAGTTTTCATTGAACATTCCCCTCTCTCAATTTATAGCTACTCAGATAATAATCGACTTCCTTGTCTTTGCTATCAAACTGAATCACCTCATACTGATTCATATTGTACTGCATCCACCCTCCATTTTCCCACTCACTCAACTTATCTAAATCACACTGTAATATCTCTGCATCCTCCTCACAGTTCACCCACCATCCAGATTTGTGGATGGATGTATGTTTACTCGCTGAACTGGAAGGTTCGTTTTCAGACATTTTGTCACCATACTAACATCATCAGTGAGCCTCCAGATGAAGCACTGGTGGCATGGCCCGTTTTCAATTTATGTGTTTAGGTTTCCTTTCATTTCCGGTGGTGACGCCATTTCCTGTGGTGATGTAATTTCCTGTTCCTTTTCTCAGGGGGTGGTAGATGGGGTCTAACTCGATGTGTTTGTTGATAGAGTTCCGGTTAGAATGCCATGCTTTAAGGAATTCTCGTGCGTGTCTCTGTTTGGCTTGTCCTAGGATGGATGTGTTGTCCCAGTCGAAGTGGTGCCCTTCCTCATCCGTATGTGAGGATACGAGTGAGAGAGGGTCATGTTGTTTTGTGGCTAGTAGTATCTGCAAGGTATTTTGTAAATGACATTAGTTTTGCTTGTTTGTTATTTTTGCAAAATACAGTGTAAGGACTGTAACAAACACTAACATTGGACAAACAGGCAGAAAATTAGCCACCAGGATACATGAACACCAATTAGCCACGAAAAGACATGACCCTCTCTCACTCGTATCCTCACATACGGATGAGGAGGGACACCACTTCGACTGGGACAACACATCCATCCTCGGACAAGTCAAACAGTGACTCACACGAGAATCCTAGAAACATGGCATTCCAACCGGAACTCTATCAACAGACACATCGACTTGGATCCCATTTACCAATCCCCTGAGAAAAAGAACAGGAAATGACATCACCACAGGAAATGATGTCACCACAGAAAATGGCACCACCAACCAAAGGAAACCTAAATGCATAAATCAAAACCGGGCCACGCCACTAGTGCTTCATCCAGAGGCTCACTGATGATGTTACCACATAGGGTGACAAAACGTCTGAAACTGAACCTTCCAGCTCAGTGAGCAAACCTACATCCAGAACCTCAACCTGAGCTACAAATCTTCTCAAAGCTTGCTATCCAGATTTGTGTCATCTGAAAATTTGGAGGTATTACATTTCAGTCTTTCATTTAAATTATGAATTTATATTGTGAATAGCTGGGGTCCCAGTCCCTGTGGTACTCCACTAGTCACTGCATGCCACTCAGATAAAGAGCCGTTTATTCCTATTCTGTGTTTCCTGTCTGCTAACCAGTTTTCTGACCATCTGAAGACACTACCCCAAATCCCATGAGCATTAATTTTACACATTAATCGCTCTTGTGGGACTTGGTTGAAAGTCCAAATAAACCTCAGACCTCATTGACTCTATTGGTTATATCCTCAAAGAATTTCAGCTAGTTTGTCAAACATGATTCCTGTTTTTTGAACCATGCTGATTCTGTTCCATCCTGTCACTGTTTTCCAAGTACTCAGTTGCACTGAACTCTCCCATTTTCCCAGCTGCTGGTCAGTCTAATTGGTTTATAATTCCTGGTTTTCTCTCAGCCTCCCTTCTTAAATAGAGGGATAACATTATCTACTCTCCAATCCGGAGTCTAACGATTCTTGGAAGATGGTCTCCGATGCATCCACTGGGATGTAGATTATACACCCTGGGGATTTATCAGTGGTGATATCTTTCCAAATCAAAATGGTGAGCGGCTTAAAATCATATCATAGAATCCCTACAGTGTGTAAGCAGGACATTCAGCTTAACCTCTGAAGAACATCCCACCCAGGCCCACACTCTACCCTATCCCTGTAACCTTGCAAATTCCATGGCTAATCCACCCTAACCTGCACATCGTTAGACTGTGGGAGGAAGCCGGAGTACCCAGAGGAAGCCCACACAGACACGGGGAGAATGTGACAGATAGTTGCCCAAAGCAGGAATCAAACCTGGGTCCCTGGTGCTCTGAGGCAGCAGTGAGAACCACCACACCACTCTATGACTTGACGGGGAATTTGAGGGAGTGGTATTCCTATGTATCTGCTGTTCTTGTCCTCCTTGATGGAAGTGGCTGTGGGTTTGCAAGGTGCTGTCTGAGGATCTTTGGTGAATTTCAGCATCTTGTAGACAGTACACACTGCTACTACTGAGTGTTGGTGGGGGAGGGGCGATTATGGAGGTGCCATTCAAGTGGGGGCTGATTTGTCCTGGATGGTGTCAAGCTTCTTGAGTGTTGTTGGCATACTCCCCACTTGCCCCTGGATGGGGGCAGCTCCAACAACACTCAAGAAGCTTGACACCATCCAGGATAAAGCAGCCCTTGATTGGCCCCACATCCACAAACATCCCCTCCCTCCCCCACCGACGCTCAGTAACTGCAGTGTGTACTATCTACAAGGAACACTGCAGAAACTCACCAAAGATCCTCAGGCAGCACCTTCCAAACCCACGACCACTTCCATCTAGAAGGACAAAGGGCAGCAGATACATGGGAACACCACCCCCTGCAAGTTCCCCTCCAAGCCCCTCCCCATCCTGATTTGGAAATATATCACCGTTCCTTCAGTGTCCCGGGGTCAGAATCCTGGAATTCCCTCCCTCAGGGCATTGTGGGTCACCCGACAGCACATGGACTGCAGTGGGTCAGGAAGGCAGCTCACCCCCACCTTCTCAAGGGGCAACTAGGGACGGGGTAATAAATACTGGACCCAGCCAGTGACACCTATTTCCTGTCAATGAATAAGAACAATGTTGAGGCCGTAACACCGTGAGATGTGAGACACCAGTAGTTACACGCTGCTCATTCTCACTTTCTCTCCTGCATTCAGCCAGTTTTCCAACAATATTTTGTCTTCATTTCACTCGACACGATATACTGAGTAAAAACAATGACTGCAGATGCTGAAAACCAAATACTGGATTAGTGGTGCTGGAAGAGCACAGCAGTTCAGGCAGCATACTAACCAGTGATACCTCACAGCATCACAGTAGCTAAAGATGTTTGTTGCTGTGTATTAATTTGATCAGTGACGTTAAAACCAAAACCAGTGATTTTGTGTATGTGTGTCTGTGTGTGTGTGTGTGTGAGTGAGTATGTGTGTGAGTGAGTATGTGTGTGAGTGTGTGTGTGTGTTCTGTCTGTCTGTGAGTGTGTGTGTGTGTGTGTCTGACTGTGTGTGTGTGTGTCTGTGTGTGAGTGAGTCTGTCTGTGAGTGTGTGTCTGACTGTGTGTGAGTGAATATGAGTGAGTGTGTGTGTCTGTGTGTGTGTGTGTGAATGTGAGTGAGTGTGTGTGTGTGTTAGTCTGTGTGTGTGAGTGTGTGTATGTGTAAGAGTGTGTGTGTGAGTGTGTGTCTGTGTGTGTGTGCATGAGTGTGTGTGTGAGTCTGTGTGTGAGTCAGTGTATGGGTGGGTATGTGTGTGAGTGAGTGTGTGTCTGTGTGAGTGAGTGTGTCTGTGTGTGTGTCTGTCTGTCTTTGTGAGTGTGTGTGAGTGCGTCTGTGTGTGTGTGAGTGATTATGAGTGAGTGTATATGAGTGTGAGTGTGTCTGTGAGTGTGTGTGTGCGTGAGTGTGTGTGTGAGTCTGTGTGTGTGAGTCTGTGTGTGAGTGTGTGTGAGTGTGTGTCTGTGAGTGTGTGTGTGAGTCTGTGTATGTGAGTGTGTGTGAAAGTGTGTGTGTGTGTCTGTGTGTGTGAGTGATTGTGTCTGTGTGTGTGAGTGATTACGAGTGAGTGTATATGATTGTGTGTGTGAGTGTGTGTGTGAGTGTGTGTGTGTGAGTCTGTGTGTGTGTGTCTGAGTGTGTGTGAGTCTGTGTGTGAGTGTGTGTCTGTGTGTGAGTGAGTGTGTGTGTGTCTTTGTATGTGAGTGTGCGTGTGTGTGTGTGAAAGTGTCTGTGTGTATGTATGTGTGTGTGTGTCTGTGTCTGTGTATGTGTGTCTGTGTCTGTGTATGTGTGTCTGTGAGTGTGTGTCTGTGTGTGAGTGTGTGTCTCTGTGTGAGTGTGTGTCTGTGTGTGTGTGTCTGTTGGAGTATGTGTCTGTGTGTGTGTCTGTGTGAGTGTGTGTCTGTGTCTGTGTGAGTGTGTGTCTGTGTGAGTGTGTGTCTGTGTCTGTGTGTGTGTCTGTGTGTGAGTGTGTGTCTCTGTCTGTGTGAGTGTGTGTCTGTTTGTGTGTGTGTGTGTCTGTGGGAGTATGTGTGTGTGTGTGTCTGTGTCTGTGTGAGTGTGTGTCTGTGTGTGAGTGTGTGTCTGTGTGAGTGTGTGTGTGTCTCTGTCTGTGTGTGTGTGTGTCTGTGTCTGTGTGAGTGTCTGTGTCTGTGTGTGTGTGAGTGTGTGTCTCTGTCTGTGTGTGTGTGTCTCTGTGTGTGTGTGTGTGTGTGTGTGTATGTGTGAGTGTGTGTGTGTGTGAGTGAGTGTGTGTGTGAGTGTGTGTCTCTGTGTGTGTGTGTGTCTCTGTCTGTGTGTGTGTGTGTCTGTGTGTATGTGTGAGTGTGTGTGTGAGTGAGTGAGTGTGTGTGTGAGTGTGTGTCTCTGTGTGTGTGTGTGTCTCTGTCTGTCTGTGTGTGTGAGTGTGTGTCTCTGTCTGTGTCTGTGTGTGAGTGTGTGTCTCTGTGTGTGTGTCTGTGAGAGTGTGTGTTTCTGTGTGTGTGTCTGTGTGTGTGTGTGTGTGTCTATGAGTGAGTGTGTGAGCGACAGACAAACAGACCAGGGTCGGGGTGTGGCTGGGGTTGAGGGTGGGGGCGTTGGGTACTGGTCAATATTAACTGCTGAAAGTTCTGTTCTTGCTGCTGTTCTAGTGCTTATGATTCCAGCCAATCGGAAACACAGCGAGAGCCAGAGAGCAGTACGGCAGTGACAGACAGCAAGTCAGAGCCACAGGACGATGAAGTAGACCAACACATGTAAGTACATGAGGAGATGCAGGGCGTGTGTTCAACACTCAGCTTAGAGTCCACAGTGTTAAATTACTTCACACAAGAATAAAAACTTAAATGGAAAACAAATGGTTTCACTCAGTGAGTGGTGAGGGTCTGGAATGGTCTGTCTGGAAATGTAGAGGAGGCAGCTTCAACTGAGGCATTCGGGAGGGAACGGGATGGAAACGGTGAGCAGGGATAGGGGGAGAAAGGGCAAGAGTTCAGCACCAACACCATGGAAGGCAGGTATTGATCAATGGCCTCCTTCCTGCCCCATATCTACCCAGTGATTCCGGGCATGGACAGGGTGAATATCTCAGTTAATACAAGGGTCAATAATAAGGGAAAGTTGAGGGTGATGGATTTTCACCCAGAGGGCGGTGGGAATGTGGAAGACACTGCCTGGGAGGGGAGGGGAGGCAAGAGGCTTCTCAACCTTGAAAAAACTACTTGGATCAGCACTAAAATGGTCATAACATTCCGGGCTATGGACTGAGTGTGGGAAAGGGGGAACTAACGTAGATTTAGTGTAGCTATGGTTTAACAGACTTGATGGGCTGAAACGCCTGAGAACAAGACAGCACAGGATCAGTCCCTTTGGCTGACTGGTCACTTCAGTCTCTGTGATTCTATGACTAATACCAGGATGGGTGTGAACAAAAAAATCCCTGCTGTCCCTGTCCTGGGAGTGTTTGATGGGGAACAGTGTAGAGGGAGCTTTACTCTGTACCTAACCCTGTGCTGTCCCTGTCCTGGGAGCGTTTGGTGTGGGCAGTGTAGAGGAAGCTTTACTCTCTATCTAACATCGTGCTGTCCCTGTCCTGGGAGTGTTTGACGGGGACAGTGTAGAGGGAGCTTTATTCTGTATCTAACCCTGTGCCGTCACTGTCCTGGGAGTGTTTGATGGGGGACAGTGTAGAGGGAGCTTTACTCTGTACCTAACCCTGTGCTGTCCTGTCCTGGGAGTGTTTGGTGGGGGCAGTGTAGAGGGAGCTTTACTCTGTATCTAACCCCGTGCTGTCCCTGTCCTGGGAGTGTTTGATGGGGACAGTGTAGAGGGAGCTTTACTCTGTATCTAACCCCGTGCTGTCCCTGTCCTGGGAGTGTTTGATGGGGAAGAGTGTAGAGGGAGCTTTACTCTGTATCTAACCCCGTGCTGTCCCTGTCCTGGGAGTGTTTGATGTGGACAGTGTAGAGGAAACTTTACTCTGCATCTAACCCCGTGCTGTCCCTGTCCCTGGGAGTGTTTGATGTGGGACAGTGTAGAGTGAGCTTTACTCTGTATCTAACCCCGTGATGTCCCTGTCCTGGGAGTGTTTGATGGAGGACATTGTAGAGGAAGCTTTACTTTGTATCTAACCCCATGCTGTCCCTGTCCTGGGAGTGTTTGATGGGGACAGTGTAGAGGAAGCTTTACTCTGTATCTAACCCCGTGCTGTCCCTGTCCTGGGAGTGTCTGATGGGAGACAGTGAGGGACATCTCGTTGCTGTAACCGTGTGGTGTCTTTTCAGCTGTTGCCCTTTAGGAAAGCATTTGTGACAGTGTTACAGGGACAGAGTGTATACGGTCAGTGTTACACAGGGACAGAGTGTTCACGGTCACTGTTACAGGGACAGAGTGTTCACGGTCAGTGTTACACAGGGACAGAGTGTATACGGTCAGTGTTACACAGGGACAGAGTGTTCACGGTCAGTGTTACACAGGGACAGAGTGTTCACGGTCAGTGTTACACAGGGACAGAGTGTACACGGTCAGTGTTACACAGGGACAGAGTGTACACGGTCAGTGTTACAGGGACAGAGTGTTCACGGTCAGTGTTACACAGGGACAGAGTGTTCACGGTCAGTGTTACACAGGGACAGAGTGTACACGGTCAGTGTTACACAGGGACAGAGTGTACACGGTCAGTGTTACAGGGACAGAGTGTACACGGTCAGTGTTACACAGGGACAGAGTGTACACGGTCAGTGTTACACAGGGACAGAGTATACTCGGTCAGTGTTACAGGGACAGAGTGTTCACGGTCAGTGTTACACAGGGACAGAGTGTTCACGGTCAGTGTTACATGGACAGAGTGGTCACGGTCAGTGTTACAGGGACAGAGTGTACACGGTCAGTGTTACACAGGGACAGAGTGTTCACGGTCAGTGTTACAGGGACAGAGTGTTCACGGTCAGTGTTACAGGGACAGAGTGTTCACGGTCAGTGTTACACAGGGACAGAGTGTTCACGGTCAGTGTTACAGGGACAGAGTGTACACGGTCAGTGTTACAGGGACAGAGTGTACACGGTCAGTGTTACAGGGACAGAGTGTTCACGGTCAGTGTTACACAGGGACAGAATGTACACGGTCAGTGTGACAGGGACAGAGTGTTCACGGTCAGTGTTACAGGGACAGAGTGTACACGGTCAGTGTTACAGGGACAGAGTGTTCACGGTCAGTGTTACACAGGGACAGAGTGTACACGGTCAGTGTTACACAGGGACAGAGTGTACACGGTCAGTGTTACAGGGACAGAGTGTACACGGTCAGTGTTACAGGGACAGAGTGTTCACGGTCAGTGTTACACAGGGACAGAGTGTTCACGGTCAGTGTTACACAGGGACAGAGTGTTCACGGTCAGTGTTACACAGGGACAGAGTGTTCAGGGTCAGTGTTACAGGGACAGAGTGTTCCCGGTCAGTGTTACAGGGAGAGAGTGTACACGGTCAGTGTTACACAGGGACAGAGTGTTCACGGTCAGTGTTACACAGGCACAGAGTGTTCAGGGTCAGTGTTACACAGGGACAGAGTGTACACGGTCAGTGTTACAGGGACAGAGTGTACACGGTCAGTGTTACACAGGGACAGAGTGTACACGGTCAGTGTTACAGGGACAGAGTGTTCACGGTCAGTGTTACAGGGACAGAGTGTACACGGTCAGTGTTACAGGGACAGAGTGTACACGGTCAGTGTTACAGGGACAGAGTGTTCACGGTCAGTGTTACAGGGACAGAGTGTACACGGTCAGTGTTACACAGGGACAGAGTGTACACGATCAGTGTTACACAGGGACAGAGTGTACACGGTCAGTGTTACACAGGGACAGAGTGTACACGGTCAGTGTTACACAGGGACAGAGTGTACACAGTCAGTGTTACAGGGACAGAGTGTACACGATCAGTGTTACACAGGGACAGAGTGTACACGGTCAGTGTTACACAGGGGCAGAGTGTACACGGTCAGTGTTACACAGGGACAGAGTGTACACAGTCAGTGTTACAGGGACAGAGTGTACACGGTCAGTGTTACAGGGACAGAGTGTACACGGTCAGTGTTACAGGGACAGAGTGTACACGGTCACTGTTACACAGGGACAGAGTGTACACAGTCAGTGTTACAGGGACAGAGTGTACACAGTCAGTGTTACAGGGACAGAGTGTACACGGTCAGTGTTACAGGGACAGAGTGTACACGGTCAGTGTTACACAGGGACAGAGTGTACATGGTCAGTGTTACACAGGGACAGAGTGTTCACGGTCAGTGTTACAGGGACAGAGTGTACACGGTCAGTGTTACACAGGGACAGAGTGTTCACGGTCAGTGTTACAGGGACAGAGTGTTCACGGTCAGTGTTACAGGGACAGAGTGTACACGGTCAGTGTTACACAGGGACAGAGTGTACACAGTCAGTGTTACAGGGACAGAGTGTACACGGTCAGTGTTACACAGGGACAGAGTGTTCACGGTCAGTGTTACACAGGGACAGAGTGTACACGGTCAGTGTTACAGGGACAGAGTGTACACGGTCAGTGTAACACAGAGACAGAGTGTACACGGTCAGTGTTACACAGGGACAGAGTGTACACGGTCAGTGTTACACAGGGACAGAGTGTACACGGTCAGTGTTACAGGGACAGAGTGTACACGGTCAGTGTTACACAGGGACAGAGTGTACACGGTCAGTGTTACAGGGACAGAGTGTACACGGTCAGTGTTACAGGGACAGAGTGTTCATGGTCAGTGGTACAGGGACAGAGTGTACACGGTCAGTGTTACAGGGACAGAGTGTTCACGGTCAGTGTTACACAGGGACAGAGTGTACACGGTCAGTGTTACAGGGACAGAGTGTACACGGTTAGTGTTACACAGGGATAGAGTGTACATGGTCAGTGTTACAGGGACAGAGTGTACACGGTCAGTGTTACAGGGACAGAGTGTTCACGGTCAGTGTTACACAGGGACAGAGTGTACACGGTCAGTGTTACACAGGGACAGAGTGTACACGGTCAGTGTTACACAGGGACAGAGTGTACACGGTCAGTGTTACACAGGGACAGAGTGTACACGGTCAGTGTTACAGCGACAGAGTGTACACGGTCAGTGTTACAGGGACAGAGTGTTCACGGTCAGTGTTACACAGGGACAGAGTGTACACGGTCAGTGTTACAGGGACAGAGTGTACACAGTCAGTGTTACACAGGGACAGAGTGTACACGGTCAGTGTTACAGGGACAGAGTGTACATGGTCAGTGTTACAGGGACAGAGTCTTCACGGTCAGTGTTACAGGGACAGAGTGTTCACGGTCAGTGTTACAGGGACAGAGTGTACACGGTCAGTGTTACAGGGACAGAGTGTTCACGGTCAATGTTACACAGGGACAGAGTGTACACGGTCAGTGTTACACAGGGACAGAGTGTACACGGTCCGTGTTACAGGGACAGAGTGTTCACGGTCAGTGTTACAGGGACAGAGTGTTCACGGTCAGTGTTACAGGGACAGAGTGTACACGGTCAGTGTTACACAAGGACAGAGTGTACACGGTCAGTGTTACACAGGGACAGAGTGTACACGGTCAGTGTTACACAGGGACAGAGTGTTCACGGTCAGTGTTACAGGGACAGAGTGTTCACGGTCAGTGTTACAGGGACAGAGTGTACACGGTCAGTGTTACACAGGGACAGAGTGTACACAGTCAGTGTTACAGGGACAGAGTGTTCATGGTCAGTGTTACAGGGACAGAGTGTACACGGTCAGTGTTACAGGGACAGAGTGTTCCCGGTCAGTGTTACAGGGACAGAGTGTACACGGTCAGTGTTACACAGGGACAGAGTGTACACGGTCAGTGTTACACAGGGACAGAGTGTACACAGTCAGTGTTACAGGGACAGAGTGTTCATGGTCAGTGTTACAGGGACAGAGTGTACACGGTCAGTGTTACACAGGGACAGAGTGTACACGGTCAGTGTTACAGGGACAGAGTGTTCACGGTCAGTGTTACAGGGACAGAGTGTTCACGGTCAGTGTTACAGGGACAGAGTGTACACGGTCAGTGTTACAGGGACAGAGTGTTCACGGTCAGTGTTACAGGGACAGAGTGTACACGGTCAGTGTTACAGGGACAGAGTGTTCACGGTCAGTGTTACAGGGACAGAGTGTACACGGTCAGTGTTACACAGGGACAGAGTGTTCACGGTCAGTGTTACAGGGACAGAGTGTTCACGGTCAGTGTTACACAGGGACAGATTGTACACGGTCAGTGTTACAGGGACAGAGTGTACACGGTCAGTGTTACAGGGACAGAGTGTACACGGTCAGTGTTACAGGGACAGAGTGTACACTGTCAGTGTTACAGGGACAGAGTGTTCACAGTCAGTGTGACAGGGACAGAGTGTACACGGTCAGTGTTACACAGGGACAGAGTGTACACGGTCAGTGTTACAGGGACAGAGTGTTCACGGTCAGTGTTACAGGGACAGAGTGTTCACGGTCAGTGTTACAGGGACAGAGTGTACACGGTCAGTGTTACAGGGACAGAGTGTACACGGTCAGTGTTACACAGGGGCAGAGTGTTCACGGTCAGTGTTACAGGGACAGAGTGTTCACGGTCAGTGTTACACAGGGACAGAGTGTACATGGTCAGTGTTACAGGGACAGAGTGTTCACGGTCAGTGTTACACAGGGACAGAGTGTACACGGTCAGTGTTACAGGGACAGAGTGTTCACGGTCAGTGTTCCACAGGGACAGCGTGTTCACGGTCAGTGTTACAGGGACAGAGTGTTCACGGTCAGTGTTACACAGGGACAGAGTGTACACGGTCAGTGTTACAGGGACAGAGTGTACACGGTCAGTGTTACAGGGACAGAGTGTACACGGTCAGTGTTACACAGGGACAGAGTGTACACGGTCAGTGTTACACAGGGACAGAGTATACTCGGTCAGTGTTACAGGGACAGAGTGTTCACGGTCAGTGTTACACAGGGACAGAGTGTTCACGGTCAGTGTTACAGGGACAGAGTGTACACGGTCAGTGTTACACAGGGACAGAGTGTACAGGGTCAGTGTTACAGGGACAGAGTGTACACGGTCAGTGTTACAGGGACAGAGTGTACACAGTCAGTGTTACAGGGACAGAGTGTTCATGGTCAGTGTTACAGGGACAGAGTGTACACGGTCAGTGTTACAGGGACAGAGTGTTCACGGTCAGTGTTACACAGGGACAGAGTGTACACGGTCTGTGTTACAGGGACAGAGTGTACACGGTCAGTGTTACACAGCGACACAGTGTTCACGGTCAGTGTTACACAGGGACAGAGTGTTCACGGTCAGTGTTACACAGGGACAGAGTGTACACGGTCAGTGTTACAGGGACAGAGTATACACGGTCAGTGTTACACAGGGACAGAGTGTACACGGTCAGTGTTACAGGGACAGAGTGTACACGGTCAGTGTTACAGGGACAGAGTGTTCATGGTCAGTGTTACAGGGACAGAGTGTTCACGGTCAGTGTTACAGGGACAGAGTGTACACGGTCAGTGTTACACAGGGACAGAGTGTACACGGTCAGTGTTACACAGGGACAGAGTGTACACGGTCAGTGTTACAGGGACAGAGTGTACACGGTCAGTGTTACAGGGACAGAGTGTTCATGGTCAGTGTTACAGGGACAGAGTGTTCACGGTCAGTGTTACACAGGGACAGAGTGTACACGGTCAGTGTTACACAGGGACAGAGTGTACACGGTCAGTGTTACACAGGGACAGAGTGTACACGGTCAGTGTTACAGCGACAGAGTGTACACGGTCAGTGTTACAGGGACAGAGTGTTCACGGTCAGTGGTACACAGGGACAGAGTGTACACGGTCAGTGTTACAGGGACAGAGTGTACACAGTCAGTGTTACACAGGGACAGAGTGTACACGGTCAGTGTTACAGGGACAGAGTGTACATGGTCAGTGTTACAGGGACAGAGTCTTCACGGTCAGTGTTACAGGGACAGAGTGTTCACGGTCAGTGTTACAGGGACAGAGTGTACACGGTCAGTGTTACAGGGACAGAGTGTTCACGGTCAATGTTACTCAGGGACAGAGTGGACACGGTCAGTGTTACACAGGGACAGAGTGTACACGGTCCGTGTTACAGGGACAGAGTGTTCACGGTCAGTGTTACAGGGACAGAGTGTTCACGGTCAGTGTTACAGGGACAGAGTGTACACGGTCAGTGTTACACAGGGACAGAGTGTACACGGTCAGTGTTACACAGGGACAGAGTGTACACGGTCAGTGTTACACAGGGACAGAGTGTTCACGGTCAGTGTTACAGCGACAGAGTGTTCACGGTCAGTGTTACAGGGACAGAGTGTTCACGGTCAGTGTTACAGGGACAGAGTGTACACGGTCAGTGTTACACAGGGACAGAGTGTTCACAGTCAGTGTTACAGGGACAGAGTGTTCATGGTCAGTGTTACAGGGACAGAGTGTACACGGTCAGTGTTACAGGGACAGAGTGTTCCTGGTCAGTGTTACAGGGACAGAGTGTACACGGTCAGTGTTACACAGGGACAGAGTGTACACGGTCAGTGTTACACAGGGACAGAGTGTACACAGTCAGTGTTACAGGGACAGAGTGTTCATGGTCAGTGTTACAGGGACAGATTGTACACGGTCAGTGTTACAGGGACAGAGTGTACACGGTCAGTGTTACACAGGGACAGAGTGTACACGGTCAGTGTTACAGGGACAGAGTGTTCACGGTCAGTGTTACAGGGACAGAGTGTACACGGTCAGTGTTACAGGGACAGAGTGTTCACGGTCAGTGTTACAGGGACAGAGTGTACACGGTCAGTGTTACAGGGACAGAGTGTTCACGGTCAGTGTTACAGGGACAGAGTGTACACGGTCAGTGTTACACAGGGACAGATTGTTCACGGTCAGTGTTACAGGGACAGAGTGTTCACGGTCAGTGTTACACAGGGACAGAGTGTACACGGTCAGTGTTACAGGGACAGAGTGTTCACGGTCAGTGTTACAGGGACAGAGTGTACACGGTCAGTGTTACAGGGACAGAGTGTACACTGTCAGTGTTACAGGGACAGAGTGTTCACGGTCAGTGTGACAGGGACAGAGTGTACACGGTCAGTGTTACACAGGGACAGAGTGTACACGGTCAGTGTTACAGGGACAGAGTGTTCACGGTCAGTGTTACACAGGGACAGCGTGTTCACGGTCAGTGTTACAGGGACAGAGTGTTCACGGTCAGTGTTACACAGGGACAGAGTGTACACGGTCAGTGTTACACAGGGACAGAGTGTACACGGTCAGTGTTACAGGGACAGAGTGTACACGGTCAGTGTTACACAGGGACAGAGTGTACACGGTCAGTGTTACACAGGGACAGAGTATACTCGGTCAGTGTTACAGGGACAGAGTGTTCACGGTCAGTGTTACACAGGGACAGAGTGTACACTGTCAGTGTTACAGGGACAGAGTGTTCACGGTCAGTGTGACAGGGACAGAGTGTACACGGTCAGTGTTACACAGGGACAGAGTGTACACGGTCAGTGTTACAGGGACAGAGTGTTCACGGTCAGTGTTACACAGGGACAGCGTGTTCACGGTCAGTGTTACAGGGACAGAGTGTTCACGGTCAGTGTTACACAGGGACAGAGTGTACACGGTCAGTGTTACACAGGGACAGAGTGTACACGGTCAGTGTTACAGGGACAGAGTGTACACGGTCAGTGTTACACAGGGACAGAGTGTACACGGTCAGTGTTACACAGGGACAGAGTATACTCGGTCAGTGTTACAGGGACAGAGTGTTCACGGTCAGTGTTACACAGGGACAGAGTGTTCACGGTCAGTGTTACAGGGACAGAGTGTACACGGTCAGTGTTACACAGGGACAGAGTGTACAGGGTCAGTGTTACAGGGACAGAGTGTACACGGTCAGTGTTACAGGGACAGAGTGTACACAGTCAGTGTTACAGGGACAGAGTGTTCATGGTCAGTGTTACAGGAACAGAGTGTACACGGTCAGTGTTACAGGGACAGAGTGTACACGGTCAGTGTTACAGGGACAGAGTGTTCACGGTCAGTGTTACACAGGGACAGAGTGTACACGGTCAGTGTTACAGGGACAGAGTGTACACGGTCAGTGTTACACAGGGACAGAGTGTTCACGGTCAGTGTTACAGGGACAGAGTGTTCACGGTCAGTGTTACAGGGACAGAGTGTACACGGTCAGTGTTACAGGGACAGAGTGTACACGGTCAGTGTTACACAGGGACAGAGTGTTCACGGTCAGTGTTACAGGGACAGAGTGTTCACGGTCAGTGTTACAGGGACAGAGTGTTCACGGTCAGTGTTACAGGGACAGAGTGTACACGGTCAGTGTTACACAGTGACAGAGTGTACACGGTCAGTGTTACAGGGACAGAGTGTACACGGTCAGTGTTACAGGGACAGAGTGTTCACGGTCAGTGTTACAGGGACAGAGTGTACACGGTCAGTGTTACAGGGACAGAGTGTACACGGTCAGTGTTACAGGGACAGAGTGTTCACGGTCAGTGTTACACAGGGACAGAGTGTTCACGGTCAGTGTTACACAGGGACAGAGTGTACACGGTCAGTGTTACAGGGACAGAGTATACACGGTCAGTGTTACACAGGGACAGAGTGTACACGGTCAGTGTTACAGGGACAGAGTGTTCATGGTCAGTGTTACAGGGACAGAGTGTTCACGGTCAGTGTTACAGGGACAGAGTGTACACGGTCAGTGTTACACAGGGACAGAGTGTACACGGTCAGTGTTACACAGGGACAGAGTGTACACGGTCAGTGTTACAGGGACAGAGTGTACACGGTCAGTGTTACAGGGACAGAGTGTTCACGGACAGTGTTACAGGGACAGAGTGTTCACGGTCAGTGTTACAGGGACAGAGTGTACACGGTCAGTGTTACACAGGGACAGAGTGTACACGGTCAGTGTTACACAGGGACAGAGTGTACACGGTCAGTGTTACAGGGACAGAGTGTACACGGTCAGTGTTACAGGGACAGAGTGTTCACGGTCTGTGTTACAGGGACAGAGTGTTCACGGTCAGTGTTACAGGGACAGAGTGTTCACGGTCAGTGTTACAGGGACAGAGTGTACACGGTCAGTGTTACACAGGGACAGAGTGTACACGGTCAGTGTTACACAGGGACAGAGTGTACACAGTCAGTGTTACAGGGACAGAGTGTACACGGTCAGTGTTACAGGGACAGAGTGTACACGTTCAGTGTTACAGGGACAGAGTGTTCACGGTCAGTGTTACAGGGACAGAGTGTACACGGTCACTGTTACACAAGGACAGAGTGTACACAGTCAGTGTTACAGGGACAGAGTGTACACGGTCAGTGTTACAGGGACAGAGTGTACACGGTCAGTGTTACAGGGACAGAGTGTTCACGGTCAGTGTTACAGGGACAGAGTGTTCACGGTCAGTGTTACACAGGGACAGCGTGTTCACGGTCAGTGTTACAGGGACAGAGTGTTCACGGTCAGTGTTACACAGGGACAGAGTGTACACGGTCAGTGTTACACAGGGACAGAGTGTACACGGTCAGTGTGACAGGGACAGAGTGTACACGGTCAGTGTTACACAGGGACAGAGTGTACACGGTCAGTGTTACACAGGGACAGAGTATACTCGGTCAGTGTTACAGGGACAGAGTGTTCACGGTCAGTGTTACACAGGGACAGAGTGTTCACGGTCAGTGTTACAGGGACAGAGTGTACACGGTCAGTGTTACACAGGGACTGAGTGTACAGGGTCAGTGTTACAGGGACAGAGTGTACACGGTCAGTGTTACAGGGACAGAGTGTACACAGTCAGTGTTACAGGGACAGAGTGTTCATGGTCAGTGTTACAGGGACAGAGTGTACACGGTCAGTGTTACAGGGACAGAGTGTACACGGTCAGTGTTACAGGGACAGAGTGTACACGTTCAGTGTTACAGGGACAGAGTGTTCACGGTCAGTGTTACAGGGACAGAGTGTACACGGTCACTGTTACACAAGGACAGAGTGTACACAGTCAGTGTTACAGGGACAGAGTGTACACGGTCAGTGTTACAGGGACAGAGTGTACACGGTCAGTGTTACAGGGACAGAGTGTTCACGGTCAGTGTTACAGGGACAGAGTGTTCACGGTCAGTGTTACACAGGGACAGCGTGTTCACGGTCAGTGTTACAGGGACAGAGTGTTCACGGTCAGTGTTACACAGGGACAGAGTGTACACAGTCAGTGTTACACAGGGACAGAGTGTACACGGTCAGTGTTACAGGGACAGAGTGTACACGGTCAGTGTTACACAGGGACAGAGTGTACACGGTCAGTGTTACACAGGGACAGAGTATACTCGGTCAGTGTTACAGGGACAGAGTGTTCACGGTCAGTGTTACACAGGGACAGAGTGTTCACGGTCAGTGTTACAGGGACAGAGTGTACACGGTCAGTGTTACACAGGGACTGAGTGTACAGGGTCAGTGTTACAGGGACAGAGTGTACACGGTCAGTGTTACAGGGACAGAGTGTACACAGTCAGTGTTACAGGGACAGAGTGTTCATGGTCAGTGTTACAGGGACAGAGTGTACACGGTCAGTGTTACAGGGACAGAGTGTACACGGTCAGTGTTACAGGGACAGAGTGTTCACGGTCAGTGTTACACAGGGACAGAGTGTACACGGTCAGTGTTACAGGGACAGAGTGTACACGGTCAGTGTTACACAGCGACAGAGTGTTCACGGTCAGTGTTACAGGGACAGAGTGTTCACGGTCAGTGTTACAGGGACAGAGTGTACACGGTCAGTGTTACACAGGGACAGAGTGTACACGGTCAGTGTTACACAGGGACAGAGTGTACACGGTCAGTGTTACACAGGGACAGAGTGTACACGGTCAGTGTTACAGGGACAGAGTGTTCATGGTCAGTGTTACAGGGACAGAGTGTTCACGGTCAGTGTTACAGGGACAGAGTGTACACGGTCAGTGTTACACAGGGACAGAGTGTACACGGTCAGTGTTACACAGGGACAGAGTGTACACGGTCAGTGTTACACAGGGACAGAGTGTACACGGTCAGTGTTACACAGGGACAGAGTGTACACGGTCAGTGTTACAGCGACAGAGTGTACACGGTCAGTGTTACAGGGACAGAGTGTACACGGTCAGTGTTACAGGGACAGAGTGTTCACGGTCAGTGTTACACAGGGACAGAGTGTACACGGTCAGTGTTACAGGGACAGAGTGTACACAGTCAGTGTTACACAGGGACAGAGTGTACACGGTCAGTGTTACAGGGACAGAGTGTACATGGTCAGTGTTACAGGGACAGAGACTTCACGGTCAGTGTTACAGGGACAGAGTGTTCACGGTCAGTGTTACACGGACAGAGTGTACACGGTCAGTGTTACACAGGGACAGAGTGTACACGGTCAGTGTTACAGGGACAGAGTGTACACGGTCAGTGTTACACAGGGACAGAGTGTACACGGTCAGTGTTACACAGGGACAGAGTGTACACGGTCAGTGTTACACAGGGACAGAGTGTACACGGTCAGTGTTACAGGGACAGAGTGTACACGGTCAGTGTTACACAGGGACAGAGTGTACACGGTCAGTGTTACAGGGACAGGGTATACACGGTCAGTGTTACACAGGGACAGAGTGTACACGGTCAGTGTTACAGGGACAGAGTGTACACGGTCAGTGTTACAGGGACAGAGTGTTCATGGTCAGTGTTACAGGGACAGAGTGTTCACGGTCAGTGTTACAGGGACAGAGTGTACACGGTCAGTGTTACACAGGGACAGAGTGTACACGGTCAGTGTTTCACAGGGACAGAGTGTACACGGTCAGTGTTACACAGGGACAGAGTGTACACGGTCAGTGTTACAGGGACAGAGTGTACACGGTCAGTGTTACAGGGACAGAGTGTTCACGGTCAGTGTTACAGGGACAGAGTGTTCACGGTCAGTGTTACAGGGACAGAGTGTACACGGTCAGTGTTACACAGGGACAGAGTGTACACGGTCAGTGTTACACAGGGACAGAGTGTACACGGTCAGTGTTACAGGGACAGAGTGTACACGGTCAGTGTTACAGGGACAGAGTGTTCACGGTCTGTGTTACAGGGACAGAGTGTTCACGGTCTGTGTTACAGGGACAGAGTGTTCACGGTCAGTGTTACAGGGACAGAGTGTACACGGTCAGTGTTACACAGGGACAGAGTGTACACGGTCAGTGTTACACAGGGACAGAGTGTACACAGTCAGTGTTACAGGGACAGAGTGTACACGGTCAGTGTTACAGGGACAGAGTGTACACGGTCAGTGTTACAGGGACAGAGTGTTCACGGTCAGTGTTACAGGGACAGAGTGTACACGGTCACTGTTACACAAGGACAGAGTGTACACAGTCAGTGTTACAGGGACAGAGTGTACACGGTCAGTGTTACAGGGACAGAGTGTACACGGTCAGTGTTACAGGGACAGAGTGTTCACGGTCAGTGTTACAGGGACAGAGTGTTCACGGTCAGTGTTACACAGGGACAGCGTGTTCACGGTCAGTGTTACAGGGACAGAGTGTTCACGGTCAGTGTTACACAGGGACAGAGTGTACACGGTCAGTGTTACACAGGGACAGAGTGTACACGGTCAGTGTTACAGGGACAGAGTGTACACGTTCAGTGTTACACAGAGACAGAGTGTACACGGTCAGTGTTACACAGGGACAGAGTATACTCGGTCAGTGTTACAGGGACAGAGTGTTCACGGTCAGTGTTACACAGGGACAGAGTGTTCACGGTCAGTGTTACAGGGACAGAGTGTACACGGTCAGTGTTACACAGGGACAGAGTGTACAGGGTCAGTGTTACAGGGACAGAGTGTACACGGTCAGTGTTACAGGGACAGAGTGTACACAGTCAGTGTTACAGGGACAGAGTGTTCATGGTCAGTGTTACAGGGACAGAGTGTACACGGTCAGTGTTACAGGGACAGAGTGTACACGGTCAGTGTTACAGGGACAGAGTGTTCACGGTCAGTGTTACACAGGGACAGAGTGTACACGGTCAGTGTTACAGGGACAGAGTGTACCCGGTCAGTGTTACACAGCGACAGAGTGTTCACGGTCAGTGTTACAGGGACAGAGTGTTCATGGTCAGTGTTACAGGGACAGAGTGTTCACGGTCAGTGTTACAGGGACAGAGTGTACACGGTCAGTGTTACACAGGGACAGAGTGTACACGGTCAGTGTTACACAGGGACAGAGTGTACACGGTCAGTGTTACACAGGGACAGAGTGTACACGGTCAGTGTTACACAGGGACTGAGTGTACACGGTCAGTGTTACAGCGACAGAGTGTACACGGTCAGTGTTACAGGGACAGAGTGTTCACGGTCAGTGTTACACAGGGACAGAGTGTACACGGTCAGTGTTACAGGGACAGAGTGTACACAGTCAGTGTTACACAGGGACAGAGTGTACACGGTCAGTGTTACAGGGACAGAGTGTACATGGTCAGTGTTACAGGGACAGAGACTTCACGGTCAGTGTTACAGGGACAGAGTGTTCACGGTCAGTGTTACAGGGACAGAGTGTACACGGTCAGTGTTACAGGGACAGAGTGTTCACGGTCAATGTTACACAGGGACAGAGTGTACACGGTCAGTGTTACACAGGGACAGAGTGTACACGGTCAGTGTTACAGGGACAGAGTATACACGGTCAGTGTTACAGGGACAGAGTGTTCACGGTCAGTGTTACAGGGACAGAGTGTTCACAGTCAGTGTTACACAGGGACAGAGTGTACACGGTCAGTGTTACACAGGGACAGAGTGTACACGGTCAGTGTTACACAGGGACAGAGTGTACACGGTCAGTGTTACACAGGGACAGAGTGTTCACGGTCAGTGTTACAGGGACAGAGTGTTCACGGTCAGTGTTACAGGGACAGAGTGTTCACGGTCAGTGTTACAGGGACAGAGTGTACACGGTCAGTGTTACACAGGGACAGAGTGTACACAGTCAGTGTTACAGGGACAGAGTGTTCATGGTCAGTGTTACAGGGACAGAGTGTACACGGTCAGTGTTACAGGGACAGAGTGTTCCCGGTCAGTGTTACAGGGACAGAGTGTACACGGTCAGTGTTACACAGGGACAGAGTGTACACGGTCAGTATTACACAGGGACAGAGTGTACACAGTCAGTGTTACAGGGACAGAGTGTTCATGGTCAGTGTTACAGGGACAGATTGTACACGGTCAGTGTTACAGGGACAGAGTGTACATGGTCAGTGTTACACAGGGACAGAGTGTACACGGTCAGTGTTACAGGGACAGAGTGTTCACGGTCAGTGTTACAGGGACAGAGTGTACACGGTCAGTGTTACAGGGACAGAGTGTTCACGGTCAGTGTTACAGGGACAGAGTGTACACGGTCAGTGTTACAGGGACAGAGTGTTCACGGTCAGTGTTACAGGGACAGAGTGTACACGGTCAGTGTTACACAGGGACAGAGTGTTCACGTTCAGTGTTACAGGGACAGAGTGTTCACGGTCAGTGTTACACAGGGACAGAGTGTACACGGTCAGTGTTACAGGGACAGAGTGTTCACGGTCAGTGTTACAGGGACAGAGTGTACACGGTCAGTGTTACAGGGACAGAGTGTACACTGTCAGTGTTACAGGGACAGAGTGTTCACGGTCAGTGTGACAGGGACAGAGTGTACACGGTCAGTGTTACACAGGGACAGAGTGTACACGGTCAGTGTTACAGGGACAGAGTGTTCACGGTCAGTGTTACACAGGGACAGCGTGTTCACGGTCAGTGTTACAGGGACAGAGTGTTCACGGTCAGTGTTACACAGGGACAGAGTGTACACGGTCAGTGTTACACAGGGACAGAGTGTACACGGTCAGTGTTACAGGGACAGAGTGTACACGGTCAGTGTTACACAGGGACAGAGTGTACACGGTCAGTGTTACACAGGGACAGAGTATACTCGGTCAGTGTTACAGGGACAGAGTGTTCACGGTCAGTATTACACAGGGACAGAGTGTAAACTGTCAGTGTTACAGGGACAGAGTGTTCACGGTCAGTGTGACAGGGACAGAGTGTACACGGTCAGTGTTACACAGGGACAGAGTGTACACGGTCAGTGTTACAGGGACAGAGTGTTCACGGTCAGTGTTACACAGGGACAGCGTGTTCACGGTCAGTGTTACAGGGACAGAGTGTTCACGGTCAGTGTTACACAGGGACAGAGTGTACACGGTCAGTGTTACACAGGGACAGAGTGTACACGGTCAGTGTTACAGGGACAGAGTGTACACGGTCAGTGTTACACAGGGACAGAGTGTACACGGTCAGTGTTACACAGGGACAGATTATACTCGGTCAGTGTTACAGGGACAGAGTGTTCACGGTCAGTGTTACACAGGGACAGAGTGTTCACGGTCAGTGTTACAGGGACAGAGTGTACACGGTCAGTGTTACACAGGGACAGAGTGTACAGGGTCAGTGTTACAGGGACAGAGTGTACACGGTCAGTGTTACAGGGACAGAGTGTACACAGTCAGTGTTACAGGGACAGAGTGTTCATGGTCAGTGTTACAGGGACAGAGTGTACACGGTCAGTGTTACAGGGACAGAGTGTTCACGGTCAGTGTTACACAGGGACAGAGTGTACACGGTCAGTGTTACAGGGACAGAGTGTACACGGTCAGTGTTACACAGGGACAGAGTGTTCACGGTCAGTGTTACAGGGACAGAGTGTACACGGTCAGTGTTACAGGGACAGAGTGTTCACGGTCAGTGTTACAGGGACAGAGTGTTCACGGTCAGTGTTACACAGGGACAGAGTGTACACGGTCAGTGTTACAGGGACAGAGTATACACGGTCATTGTTACACAGGGACAGAGTGTACACGGTCAGTGTTACAGGGACAGAGTGTACACGGTCAGTGTTACAGGGACAGAGTGTTCATGGTCAGTGTTACAGGGACAGAGTGTTCACGGTCAGTGTTACAGGGACAGAGTGTACACGGTCAGTGTTACACAGGGACAGAGTGTACACGGTCAGTGTTACACAGGGACAGAGTGTACACGGTCAGTGTTACACAGGGACAGAGTGTTCACGCTCAGTGTTACACAGGGACAGAGTGTACACGGTCAGTGTTACACAGGGACAGAGTGTACACGGTCAGTGTTACACAGGGACAGAGTGTACACGGTCAGTGTTACACAGGGACAGAGTGTACACGGTCAGTGTTACACAGGGACAGCGTGTTCACGGTCAGTGTTACAGGGACAGAGTGTTCACGGTCAGTGTTACACAGGGACAGAGTGTACACGGTCAGTGTTACACAGGGACAGAGTGTACACGGTCAGTGTTACAGGGACAGAGTGTTCACGGTCAGTGTGACAGGGACAGAGTGTACACGGTCAGTGTTACACAGGGACAGAGTGTACACGGTCAGTGTTACAGGGACAGAGTGTTCACGGTCAGTGTTACACAGGGACAGCGTGTTCACGGTCAGTGTTACAGGGACAGAGTGTTCACGGTCAGTGTTACACAGGGACAGAGTGTACACGGTCAGTGTTACACAGGGACAGAGTGTACACGGTCAGTGTTACAGGGACAGAGTGTACACGGTCAGTGTTACACAGGGACAGAGTGTACACGGTCAGTGTTACACAGGGACAGAGTATACTCGGTCAGTGTTACAGGGACAGAGTGTTCACGGTCAGTGTTACACAGGGACAGAGTGTTCACGGTCAGTGTTACAGGGACAGAGTGTACACGGTCAGTGTTACACAGGGACAGAGTGTACAGGGTCAGTGTTACAGGGACAGAGTGTACACGGTCAGTGTTACAGGGACAGAGTGTACACAGTCAGTGTTACAGGGACAGAGTGTTCATGGTCAGTGTTTCAAGGGACAGAGTGTACACGGTCAGTGTTACAGGGACAGAGTGTTCACGGTCAGTGTTACACAGGGACAGAGTGTACACGGTCAGTGTTACAGGGACAGAGTGTACACGGTCAGTGTTACAGGGACAGAGTGTTCACGGTCAGTGTTACAGGGACAGAGTGTTCACGGTCAGTGTTACAGGGACAGAGTGTTCATGGTCAGTGTTTCAAGGGACAGAGTGTACACGGTCAGTGTTACAGGGACAGAGTGTTCACGGTCAGTGTTACACAGGGACAGAGTGTACACGGTCAGTGTTACAGGGACAGAGTGTACACGGTCAGTGTTACAGGGACAGAGTGTTCACGGTCAGTGTTACAGGGACAGAGTGTTCACGGTCAGTGTTACACAGGGACAGAGTGTTCACGGTCAGTGTTACACAGGGACAGAGTGTACACGGTCAGTGTTACAGGGACAGAGTATACACGGTCATTGTTACACAGGGACAGAGTGTACACGGTCAGTGTTACAGGGACAGAGTGTACACGGTCAGTGTTACAGGGACAGAGTGTTCATGGTCAGTGTGACAGGGACAGAGTGTTCACGGTCAGTGTTACAGGGACAGAGTGTACACGGTCAGTGTTACACAGGGACAGAGTGTACACGGTCAGTGTTACACAGGGACAGAGTGTACACGGTCAGTGTTACAGGGACAGAGTGTACACGGTCAGTGTTACAGGGACAGAGTGTTCATGGTCAGTGTTACAGGGACAGAGTGTTCACGGTCAGTGTTACAGGGACAGAGTGTACACGGTCAGTGTTACACAGGGACAGAGTGTACACGGTCAGTGTTACACAGGGACAGAGTGTACACGGTCAGTGTTACACAGGGACAGAGTGTTCACGCTCAGTGTTACACAGGGACAGAGTGTACACGGTCAGTGTTACACAGGGACAGAGTGTACACGGTCAGTGTTATAGGGACAGAGTGTTCACGGTGAGTGTTACACAGGGACAGAGTGTACACGGTCAGTGTTACAGGGACAGAGTGTTCACGGTCAGTGTTACAGGGACAGAGTGTTCACGGTCAGTGTTACAGGGACAGAGTGTACACGGTCAGTGTTACACAGGGACAGAGTGTACACGGTCAGTGTTACACAGGGACAGAGTGTACACGGTCAGTGTTACAGGGACAGAGTGTACACGGTCAGTGTTACAGGGACAGAGTGTTCACGGTCAGTGTTACACAGGGACAGAGTGTACACGGTCAGTGTTACACAGGGACAGAGTGTACACGGTCAGTGTTACACAGGGACAGAGTGTACACGGTCAGTGTTACAGGGACAGAGTGTACACGGTCAGTGTTACAGGGACAGAGTGTTCATGGTCAGTGTTACAGGGACAGAGTGTTCACGGTCAGTGTTACAGGGACAGAGTGTACACGGTCAGTGTTACACAGGGACAGAGTGTACACGGTCAGTGTTACACAGGGACAGAGTGTACACGGTCAGTGTTACAGGGACAGAGTGTACACGGTCAGTGTTACAGGGACAGAGTGTTCACGGTCTGTGTTACAGGGACAGAGTGTTCACGGTCTGTGTTACAGGGACAGAGTGTTCACGGTAAGTGTGACAGGGACAGAGTGTACACGGTCAGTGTTACACAGGGACAGAGTGTACACGGTCAGTGTTACACAGGGACAGAGTGTACACGGTCAGTGTTACAGGGACAGAGTGTACACGGTCAGTGTTACAGGGACAGAGTGTACACGGTCACTGTTACACAGGGACAGAGTGTACAGAGTCAGTGTTACAGGGACAGAATGTACACGGTCAGTGTTACAGGGACAGAGTGTTCACGGTCAGTGTTACAGGGACAGAGTGTTCACGGTCAGTGTTACACAGGGACAGAGTGTTCACGGTCAGTGTTACAGGGACAGAGTGTACACGGTCAGTGTTACAGGGACAGAGTGTTCACGGTCAGTGTTACACAGGGACAGAGTGTACACGGTCAGTGTTACACAGGGACAGAGTGTTCACGGTCAGTGTTACAGAGGGACAGAGTGTTCACAGTCAGTGTTACAGGGACAGAGTGTACACGGTCAATGTTACAGGGACAGAGTGTTCACTCTCAGTGTTACAGGGACAGAGTGCACACGGTCAGTGTTACAGGGACAGAGTGTTCACGGTCAGTGTTACACAGGGACAGAGTGTTCACGGTCAGTGTTACAGGGACAGAGTGTACACAGTCAGTGTTACACAGGGACAGAGTGTACACGGTCAGTGTTACAGGGACAGAGTGTTCACTATCAGTGTTACAGGGACAGAGTGTACACGGTCAGTGTTACAGGGACAGAGTGTTCACGGTCAGTGTTACACAGGGACACAGTGTACACGGTCAGTGTTACAGGGACAGAGTGTTCACGGTCAGTGTTACAGGGACAGAGTGTACACGGTCAGTGTTACAGGGACAGAGTGTTCACGGTCAGTGTTACACAGGGACAGAGTGTACACGGTCAGTGTTACAGGGACAGAGTGTTCACGGTCAGTGTTACAGGGACAGAGTGTACACGGTCAGTGTTACAGGGACTGAGTGTTCACGGTCAGTGTTACAGGGACAGAGTGTTCACGGTCAGTGTTACAGGGACAGAGTGTACACGGTCAGTGTTACAGGGACAGAGTGTTCACGGTCAGTGTTACAGGGACATTTTGTACACGGTCAGTGTTACAGGGACAGAGTGTTCACAGTCAGTGTTACACAGGGACAGAGTGTACACCGTCAGTGTTCCACAGGGACAGAGTGTTCACGGTCAGTGTTACAGGGACAGAGTGTTCACCATCAGTGTTACAGGGACAGAGTGTACACGGTCAGTGTGACACAGGGACAGAGTGTTCACGGTCAGTGTTATAGGGACAGAGTGTTCACGGTCAGTGTTACACAGGGACAGAGTGTACACGGTCAGTGTTACAGGGACAGAGTGTACACGGTCAGTGTTACACAGGGACAGAGTGTACACAGTCAGTGTTACAGGGACAGAGTGTTCATGGTCAGTGTTACAGGGACAGATTGTACACGGTCAGTGTTACAGGGACAGAGTGTACACGGTCAGTGTTACACAGGGACAGAGTGTACACGGTCAGTGTTACACAGGGACAGAGTGTACACGGTCAGTGTTACACAGGGACAGAGTGTACACGGTCAGTGTTACAGGGACAGAGTGTTCACGGTCAGTGTTACAGGGACAGAGTGTTCACGGTCAGTGTTACAGGGACAGAGTGTACACGGTCAGTGTTACACAGGGACAGAGTGTACACGGTCAGTGTTACACAGGGACAGAGTGTACACGGTCAGTGTTACAGGGACAGAGTGTACACGGTCAGTGTTACAGGGACAGAGTGTTCACGGTCTGTGTTACAGGGACAGAGTGTTCACGGTCTGTGTTACAGGGACAGAGTGTTCACGGTCAGTGTTACAGGGACAGAGTGTACACGGTCAGTGTTACACAGGGACAGAGTGTTCACGGTCAGTGTTACAGGGACAGAGTGTACACGGTCAGTGTTACAGGGACAGAGTGTTCACGGTCAGTGTTACAGGGACAGAGTGTTCACGGTCAGTGTTACACAGGGACAGAGTGTACACGGTCAGTGTTACAGGGACAGAGTATACACGGTCATTGTTACACAGGGACAGAGTGTACACGGTCAGTGTTACAGGGACAGAGTGTACACGGTCAGTGTTACAGGGACAGAGTGTTCATGGTCAGTGTTACAGGGACAGAGTGTTCACGGTCAGTGTTACAGGGACAGAGTGTACACGGTCAGTGTTACACAGGGACAGAGTGTACACGGTCAGTGTTACACAGGGACAGAGTGTACACGGTCAGTGTTACACAGGGACAGAGTGTTCACGCTCAGTGTTACACAGGGACAGAGTGTACACGGTCAGTGTTACACAGGGACAGAGTGTACACGGTCAGTGTTACACAGGGACAGAGTGTACACGGTCAGTGTTACACAGGGACAGAGTGTACACGGTCAGTGTTACACAGGGACAGCGTGTTCACGGTCAGTGTTACAGGGACAGAGTGTTCACGGTCAGTGTTACACAGGGACAGAGTGTACACGGTCAGTGTTACACAGGGACAGAGTGTACACGGTCAGTGTTACAGGGACAGAGTGTTCACGGTCAGTGTGACAGGGACAGAGTGTACACGGTCAGTGTTACACAGGGACAGAGTGTACACGGTCAGTGTTACAGGGACAGAGTGTTCACGGTCAGTGTTACACAGGGACAGCGTGTTCACGGTCAGTGTTACAGGGACAGAGTGTTCACGGTCAGTGTTACACAGGGACAGAGTGTACACGGTCAGTGTTACACAGGGACAGAGTGTACACGGTCAGTGTTACAGGGACAGAGTGTACACGGTCAGTGTTACACAGGGACAGAGTGTACACGGTCAGTGTTACACAGGGACAGAGTATACTCGGTCAGTGTTACAGGGACAGAGTGTTCACGGTCAGTGTTACACAGGGACAGAGTGTTCACGGTCAGTGTTACAGGGACAGAGTGTACACGGTCAGTGTTACACAGGGACAGAGTGTACAGGGTCAGTGTTACAGGGACAGAGTGTACACGGTCAGTGTTACAGGGACAGAGTGTACACAGTCAGTGTTACAGGGACAGAGTGTTCATGGTCAGTGTTTCAAGGGACAGAGTGTACACGGTCAGTGTTACAGGGACAGAGTGTTCACGGTCAGTGTTACACAGGGACAGAGTGTACACGGTCAGTGTTACAGGGACAGAGTGTACACGGTCAGTGTTACAGGGACAGAGTGTTCACGGTCAGTGTTACAGGGACAGAGTGTTCAGGGTCAGTGTTACAGGGACAGAGTGTTCACGGTCAGTGTTACAGGGACAGACTGTACACGGTCAGTGTTACAGGGACAGAGTGTACACGGTCAGTGTTACAGGGACAGAGTGTTCACGGTCAGTGTTACACAGGGACAGAGTGTACACGGTCAGTGTTACAGGGACAGAGTGTACACAGTCAGTGTTACAGGGACAGAGTGTACACGGTCAGTGTTACAGGGACAGAGTGTTCACGGTCAGTGTTACAGGGACAGAGTGTTCACGGTCAGTGTTACACAGGGACAGAGTGTTCACGGTCAGTGTTACACAGGGACAGAGTGTACACGGTCAGTGTTACAGGGACAGAGTATACACGGTCATTGTTACACAGGGACAGAGTGTACACGGTCAGTGTTACAGGGACAGAGTGTACACGGTCAGTGTTACAGGGACAGAGTGTTCATGGTCAGTGTGACAGGGACAGAGTGTTCACGGTCAGTGTTACAGGGACAGAGTGTACACGGTCAGTGTTACACAGGGACAGAGTGTACACGGTCAGTGTTACACAGGGACAGAGTGTACACGGTCAGTGTTACAGGGACAGAGTGTTCATGGTCAGTGTTACAGGGACAGAGTGTTCACGGTCAGTGTTACAGGGACAGAGTGTACACGGTCAGTGTTACACAGGGACAGAGTGTACACGGTCAGTGTTACACAGGGACAGAGTGTACACGGTCAGTGTTACACAGGGACAGAGTGTTCACGCTCAGTGTTACACAGGGACAGAGTGTACACGGTCAGTGTTACACAGGGACAGAGTGTACACGGTCAGTGTTATAGGGACAGAGTGTTCACGGTGAGTGTTACACAGGGACAGAGTGTACACGGTCAGTGTTACAGGGACAGAGTGTTCACGGTCAGTGTTACAGGGACAGAGTGTTCACGGTCAGTGTTACAGGGACAGAGTGTACACGGTCAGTGTTACACAGGGACAGAGTGTACACGGTCAGTGTTACACAGGGACAGAGTGTACACGGTCAGTGTTACAGGGACAGAGTGTACACGGTCAGTGTTACAGGGACAGAGTGTTCACGGTCAGTGTTACACAGGGACAGAGTGTACACGGTCAGTGTTACACAGGGACAGAGTGTACACGGTCAGTGTTACACAGGGACAGAGTGTACACGGTCAGTGTTACAGGGACAGAGTGTACACGGTCAGTGTTACAGGGACAGAGTGTTCATGGTCAGTGTTACAGGGACAGAGTGTTCACGGTCAGTGTTACAGGGACAGAGTGTACACGGTCAGTGTTACACAGGGACAGAGTGTACACGGTCAGTGTTACACAGGGACAGAGTGTACACGGTCAGTGTTACAGGGACAGAGTGTACACGGTCAGTGTTACAGGGACAGAGTGTTCACGGTCTGTGTTACAGGGACAGAGTGTTCACGGTCTGTGTTACAGGGACAGAGTGTTCACGGTAAGTGTGACAGGGACAGAGTGTACACGGTCAGTGTTACACAGGGACAGAGTGTACACGGTCAGTGTTACACAGGGACAGAGTGTACACGGTCAGTGTTACAGGGACAGAGTGTACACGGTCAGTGTTACAGGGACAGAGTGTACACGGTCACTGTTACACAGGGACAGAGTGTACAGAGTCAGTGTTACAGGGACAGAATGTACACGGTCAGTGTTACAGGGACAGAGTGTTCACGGTCAGTGTTACAGGGACAGAGTGTTCACGGTCAGTGTTACACAGGGACAGAGTGTTCACGGTCAGTGTTACAGGGACAGAGTGTACACGGTCAGTGTTACAGGGACAGAGTGTTCACGGTCAGTGTTACACAGGGACAGAGTGTACACGGTCAGTGTTACACAGGGACAGAGTGTTCACGGTCAGTGTTACAGAGGGACAGAGTGTTCACAGTCAGTGTTACAGGGACAGAGTGTACACGGTCAATGTTACAGGGACAGAGTGTTCACTCTCAGTGTTACAGGGACAGAGTGCACACGGTCAGTGTTACAGGGACAGAGTGTTCACGGTCAGTGTTACACAGGGACAGAGTGTTCACGGTCAGTGTTACAGGGACAGAGTGTACACAGTCAGTGTTACACAGGGACAGAGTGTACACGGTCAGTGTTACAGGGACAGAGTGTTCACTATCAGTGTTACAGGGACAGAGTGTACACGGTCAGTGTTACAGGGACAGAGTGTTCACGGTCAGTGTTACACAGGGACACAGTGTACACGGTCAGTGTTACAGGGACAGAGTGTTCACGGTCAGTGTTACAGGGACAGAGTGTACACGGTCAGTGTTACAGGGACAGAGTGTTCACGGTCAGTGTTACACAGGGACAGAGTGTACACGGTCAGTGTTACAGGGACAGAGTGTTCACGGTCAGTGTTACAGGGACAGAGTGTACACGGTCAGTGTTACAGGGACTGAGTGTTCACGGTCAGTGTTACAGGGACAGAGTGTTCACGGTCAGTGTTACAGGGACAGAGTGTACACGGTCAGTGTTACAGGGACAGAGTGTTCACGGTCAGTGTTACAGGGACATTTTGTACACGGTCAGTGTTACAGGGACAGAGTGTTCACAGTCAGTGTTACACAGGGACAGAGTGTACACCGTCAGTGTTCCACAGGGACAGAGTGTTCACGGTCAGTGTTACAGGGACAGAGTGTTCACCATCAGTGTTACAGGGACAGAGTGTACACGGTCAGTGTGACACAGGGACAGAGTGTTCACGGTCAGTGTTATAGGGACAGAGTGTTCACGGTCAGTGTTACACAGGGACAGAGTGTACACGGTCAGTGTTACAGGGACAGAGTGTACACGGTCAGTGTTACACAGGGACAGAGTGTACACAGTCAGTGTTACAGGGACAGAGTGTTCATGGTCAGTGTTACAGGGACAGATTGTACACGGTCAGTGTTACAGGGACAGAGTGTACACGGTCAGTGTTACACAGGGACAGAGTGTACACGGTCAGTGTTACACAGGGACAGAGTGTACACGGTCAGTGTTACACAGGGACAGAGTGTACACGGTCAGTGTTACAGGGACAGAGTGTTCACGGTCAGTGTTACAGGGACAGAGTGTTCACGGTCAGTGTTACAGGGACAGAGTGTACACGGTCAGTGTTACACAGGGACAGAGTGTACACGGTCAGTGTTACACAGGGACAGAGTGTACACGGTCAGTGTTACAGGGACAGAGTGTACACGGTCAGTGTTACAGGGACAGAGTGTTCACGGTCTGTGTTACAGGGACAGAGTGTTCACGGTCTGTGTTACAGGGACAGAGTGTTCACGGTCAGTGTTACAGGGACAGAGTGTACACGGTCAGTGTTACACAGGGACAGAGTGTACACGGTCAGTGTTACACAGGGACAGAGTGTACACAGTCAGTGTTACAGGGACAGAGTGTACACGGTCAGTGTTACAGGGACAGAGTGTACACGGTCAGTGTTACAGGGACAGAGTGTTCACGGTCAGTGTTACAGGGACAGAGTGTACACGGTCACTGTTACACAAGGACAGAGTGTACACAGTCAGTGTTACAGGGACAGAGTGTACACGGTCAGTGTTACAGGGACAGAGTGTACACGGTCAGTGTTACAGGGACAGAGTGTTCACGGTCAGTGTTACACAGGGACAGCGTGTACACGGTCAGTGTTACACAGGGACAGAGTGTACACGGTCAGTGTTACAGGGACAGAGTGTACACGGTCAGTGTTACACAGGGACAGAGTGTACACGGTCAGTGTTACACAGGGACAGAGTATACTCGGTCAGTGTTACAGGGACAGAGTGTTCACGGTCAGTGTTACACAGGGACAGAGTGTTCACGGTCAGTGTTACAGGGACAGAGTGTACACGGTCAGTGTTACAGGGACAGAGTGTACACAGTCAGTGTTACAGGGACAGAGTGTTCATGGTCAGTGTTACAGGGACAGAGTGTACACGGTCAGTGTTACAGGGACAGAGTGTACACGGTCAGTGTTACAGGGACAGAGTGTTCACGGTCAGTGTTACACAGGGACAGAGTGTTCATGGTCAGTGTTACAGGGACAGAGTGTACACGGTCAGTGTTACAGGGACAGAGTGTACACGGTCAGTGTTACAGGGACAGAGTGTTCACGGTCAGTGTTACACAGGGACAGAGTGTACACGGTCAGTGTTACAGGGACAGAGTGTACCCGGTCAGTGTTACACAGCGACAGAGTGTTCACGGTCAGTGTTACAGGGACAGAGTGTTCATGGTCAGTGTTACAGGGACAGAGTGTTCACGGTCAGTGTTACAGGGACAGAGTGTACACGGTCAGTGTTACACAGGGACAGAGTGTACACGGTCAGTGTTACACAGGGACAGAGTGTACACGGTCAGTGTTACACAGGGACAGAGTGTACACGGTCAGTGTTACACAGGGACAGAGTGTACACGGTCAGTGTTACAGCGACAGAGTGTACACGGTCAGTGTTACAGGGACAGAGTGTTCACGGTCAGTGTTACACAGGGACAGAGTGTACACGGTCAGTGTTACAGGGACAGAGTGTACACAGTCAGTGTTACACAGGGACAGAGTGTACACGGTCAGTGTTACAGGGACAGAGTGTACATGGTCAGTGTTACAGGGACAGAGACTTCACGGTCAGTGTTACAGGGACAGAGTGTTCACTATCAGTGTTACAGGGACAGAGTGTACACGGTCAGTGTTACAGGGACAGAGTGTTCACGGTCAGTGTTACACAGGGACACAGTGTACACGGTCAGTGTTACAGGGACAGAGTGTTCACGGTCAGTGTTACAGGGACAGAGTGTACACGGTCAGTGTTACAGGGACAGAGTGTTCACGGTCAGTGTTACACAGGGACAGAGTGTACACGGTCAGTGTTACAGGGACAGAGTGTTCACGGTCAGTGTTACAGGGACAGAGTGTACACGGTCAGTGTTACAGGGACTGAGTGTTCACGGTCAGTGTTACAGGGACAGAGTGTTCACGGTCAGTGTTACAGGGACAGAGTGTACACGGTCAGTGTTACAGGGACAGAGTGTTCACGGTCAGTGTTACAGGGACATTTTGTACACGGTCAGTGTTACAGGGACAGAGTGTTCACAGTCAGTGTTACACAGGGACAGAGTGTACACCGTCAGTGTTCCACAGGGACAGAGTGTTCACGGTCAGTGTTACAGGGACAGAGTGTTCACCATCAGTGTTACAGGGACAGAGTGTACACGGTCAGTGTGACACAGGGACAGAGTGTTCACGGTCAGTGTTATAGGGACAGAGTGTTCACGGTCAGTGTTACACAGGGACAGAGTGTACACGGTCAGTGTTACAGGGACAGAGTGTACACGGTCAGTGTTACACAGGGACAGAGTGTACACAGTCAGTGTTACAGGGACAGAGTGTTCATGGTCAGTGTTACAGGGACAGATTGTACACGGTCAGTGTTACAGGGACAGAGTGTACACGGTCAGTGTTACACAGGGACAGAGTGTACACGGTCAGTGTTACACAGGGACAGAGTGTACACGGTCAGTGTTACACAGGGACAGAGTGTACACGGTCAGTGTTACAGGGACAGAGTGTTCACGGTCAGTGTTACAGGGACAGAGTGTTCACGGTCAGTGTTACAGGGACAGAGTGTACACGGTCAGTGTTACACAGGGACAGAGTGTACACGGTCAGTGTTACACAGGGACAGAGTGTACACGGTCAGTGTTACAGGGACAGAGTGTACACGGTCAGTGTTACAGGGACAGAGTGTTCACGGTCTGTGTTACAGGGACAGAGTGTTCACGGTCAGTGTTACAGGGACAGAGTGTACACGGTCAGTGTTACACAGGGACAGAGTGTACACGGTCAGTGTTACACAGGGACAGAGTGTACACAGTCAGTGTTACAGGGACAGAGTGTACACGGTCAGTGTTACAGGGACAGAGTGTACACGGTCAGTGTTACAGGGACAGAGTGTTCACGGTCAGTGTTACAGGGACAGAGTGTACACGGTCACTGTTACACAAGGACAGAGTGTACACAGTCAGTGTTACAGGGACAGAGTGTACACGGTCAGTGTTACAGGGACAGAGTGTACACGGTCAGTGTTACAGGGACAGAGTGTTCACGGTCAGTGTTACAGGGACAGAGTGTTCACGGTCAGTGTTACACAGGGACAGCGTGTTCACGGTCAGTGTTACAGGGACAGAGTGTTCACGGTCAGTGTTACACAGGGACAGAGTGTACACGGTCAGTGTTACACAGGGACAGAGTGTACACGGTCAGTGTTACAGGGACAGAGTGTACACGGTCAGTGTTACACAGGGACAGAGTGTACACGGTCAGTGTTACACAGGGACAGAGTATACTCGGTCAGTGTTACAGGGACAGAGTGTTCACGGTCAGTGTTACACAGGGACAGAGTGTTCACGGTCAGTGTTACAGGGACAGAGTGTACACGGTCAGTGTTACACAGGGACAGAGTGTACAGGGTCAGTGTTACAGGGACAGAGTGTACACGGTCAGTGTTACAGGGACAGAGTGTACACAGTCAGTGTTACAGGGACAGAGTGTTCATGGTCAGTGTTACAGGGACAGAGTGTACACGGTCAGTGTTACAGGGACAGAGTGTACACGGTCAGTGTTACAGGGACAGAGTGTTCACGGTCAGTGTTACACAGGGACAGAGTGTACACGGTCAGTGTTACAGGGACAGAGTGTACCCGGTCAGTGTTACACAGCGACAGAGTGTTCACGGTCAGTGTTACAGGGACAGAGTGTTCATGGTCAGTGTTACAGGGACAGAGTGTTCACGGTCAGTGTTACAGGGACAGAGTGTACACGGTCAGTGTTACACAGGGACAGAGTGTACACGGTCAGTGTTACACAGGGACAGAGTGTACACGGTCAGTGTTACACAGGGACAGAGTGTACACGGTCAGTGTTACACAGGGACAGAGTGTACACGGTCAGTGTTACAGCGACAGAGTGTACACGGTCAGTGTTACAGGGACAGAGTGTTCACGGTCAGTGTTACACAGGGACAGAGTGTACACGGTCAGTGTTACAGGGACAGAGTGTACACAGTCAGTGTTACACAGGGACAGAGTGTACACGGTCAGTGTTACAGGGACAGAGTGTACATGGTCAGTGTTACAGGGACAGAGACTTCACGGTCAGTGTTACAGGGACAGAGTGTTCACGGTCAGTGTTACAGGGACAGAGTGTACACGGTCAGTGTTACAGGGACAGAGTGTTCACGGTCAATGTTACACAGGGACAGAGTGTACACGGTCAGTGTTACACAGGGACAGAGTGTACACGGTCAGTGTTACAGGGACAGAGTATACACGGTCAGTGTTACAGGGACAGAGTGTTCACGGTCAGTGTTACAGGGACAGAGTGTTCACAGTCAGTGTTACACAGGGACAGAGTGTACACGGTCAGTGTTACACAGGGACAGAGTGTACACGGTCAGTGTTACACAGGCGCAGAGTGTACACGGTCAGTGTTACACAGGGACAGAGTGTTCACGGTCAGTGTTACAGGGACAGAGTGTTCACGGTCAGTGTTACAGGGACAGAGTGTTCACGGTCAGTGTTACAGGGACAGAGTGTACACGGTCAGTGTTACACAGGGACAGAGTGTACACAGTCAGTGTTACAGGGACAGAGTGTTCATGGTCAGTGTTACAGGGACAGAGTGTACACGGTCAGTGTTACAGGGACAGAGTGTTCCCGGTCAGTGTTACAGGGACAGAGTGTACACGGTCAGTGTTACACAGGGACAGAGTGTACACGGTCAGTATTACACAGGGACAGAGTGTACACAGTCAGTGTTACAGGGACAGAGTGTTCATGGTCAGTGTTACAGGGACAGATTGTACACGGTCAGTGTTACAGGGACAGAGTGTACATGGTCAGTGTTACACAGGGACAGAGTGTACACGGTCAGTGTTACAGGGACAGAGTGTTCACGGTCAGTGTTACAGGGACAGAGTGTACACGGTCAGTGTTACAGGGACAGAGTGTTCACGGTCAGTGTTACAGGGACAGAGTGTACACGGTCAGTGTTACAGGGACAGAGTGTTCACGGTCAGTGTTACAGGGACAGAGTGTACACGGTCAGTGTTACACAGGGACAGAGTGTTCACGGTCAGTGTTACAGGGACAGAGTGTTCACGGTCAGTGTTACACAGGGACAGAGTGTACACGGTCAGTGTTACAGGGACAGAGTGTTCACGGTCAGTGTTACAGGGACAGAGTGTACACGGTCAGTGTTACAGGGACAGAGTGTACACTGTCAGTGTTACAGGGACAGAGTGTTCACGGTCAGTGTGACAGGGACAGAGTGTACACGGTCAGTGTTACACAGGGACAGAGTGTACACGGTCAGTGTTACAGGGACAGAGTGTTCACGGTCAGTGTTACACAGGGACAGCGTGTTCACGGTCAGTGTTACAGGGACAGAGTGTTCACGGTCAGTGTTACACAGGGACAGAGTGTACACGGTCAGTGTTACACAGGGACAGAGTGTACACGGTCAGTGTTACAGGGACAGAGTGTACACGGTCAGTGTTACACAGGGACAGAGTGTACACGGTCAGTGTTACACAGGGACAGAGTATACTCGGTCAGTGTTACAGGGACAGAGTGTTCACGGTCAGTATTACACAGGGACAGAGTGTAAACTGTCAGTGTTACAGGGACAGAGTGTTCACGGTCAGTGTGACAGGGACAGAGTGTACACGGTCAGTGTTACACAGGGACAGAGTGTACACGGTCAGTGTTACAGGGACAGAGTGTTCACGGTCAGTGTTACACAGGGACAGCGTGTTCACGGTCAGTGTTACAGGGACAGAGTGTTCACGGTCAGTGTTACACAGGGACAGAGTGTACACGGTCAGTGTTACACAGGGACAGAGTGTACACGGTCAGTGTTACAGGGACAGAGTGTACACGGTCAGTGTTACACAGGGACAGAGTGTACACGGTCAGTGTTACACAGGGACAGAGTATACTCGGTCAGTGTTACAGGGACAGAGTGTTCACGGTCAGTGTTACACAGGGACAGAGTGTTCACGGTCAGTGTTACAGGGACAGAGTGTACACGGTCAGTGTTACACAGGGACAGAGTGTACAGGGTCAGTGTTACAGGGACAGAGTGTACACGGTCAGTGTTACAGGGACAGAGTGTACACAGTCAGTGTTACAGGGACAGAGTGTTCATGGTCAGTGTTACAGGGACAGAGTGTACACGGTCAGTGTTACAGGGACAGAGTGTTCACGGTCAGTGTTACACAGGGACAGAGTGTACACGGTCAGTGTTACAGGGACAGAGTGTACACGGTCAGTGTTACACAGGGACAGAGTGTTCACGGTCAGTGTTACAGGGACAGAGTGTACACGGTCAGTGTTACAGGGACAGAGTGTTCACGGTCAGTGTTACAGGGACAGAGTGTACACGGTCAGTGTTACAGGGACAGAGTGTTCACGGTCAGTGTTACAGGGACAGAGTGTACACGGTCAGTGTTACAGGGACAGAGTGTACACGGTCAGTGTTACACAGGGACAGAGTGTTCACGGTCAGTGTTACAGGGACAGAGTGTTCAGGGTCAGTGTTACAGGGACAGAGTGTTCACGGTCAGTGTTACAGGGACAGAGTGTTCACGGTCAGTGTTACACAGGGACAGCGTGTTCACGGTCAGTGTTACACAGGGACAGAGTGTACACGGTCAGTGTTACAGGGACAGAGTGTTCACGGTCAGTGTTACACAGGGACAGAGTGTTCACGGTCAGTGTTACACAGGGACAGAGTGTACACGGTCAGTGTTACAGGGACAGAGTATACACGGTCATTGTTACACAGGGACAGAGTGTACACGGTCAGTGTTACAGGGACAGAGTGTACACGGTCAGTGTTACAGGGACAGAGTGTTCATGGTCAGTGTTACAGGGACAGAGTGTTCACGGTCAGTGTTACAGGGACAGAGTGTACACGGTCAGTGTTACACAGGGACAGAGTGTCCACGGTCAGTGTTACACAGGGACAGAGTGTACACGGTCAGTGTTACACAGGGACAGAGTGTTCACGCTCAGTGTTACACAGGGACAGAGTGTACACGGTCAGTGTTACACAGGGACAGAGTGTACACGGTCAGTGTTACACAGGGACAGAGTGTACACGGTCAGTGTTACACAGGGACAGAGTGTACACGGTCAGTGTTACACAGGGACAGAGTGTACACGGTCAGTGTTACACAGGGACAGCGTGTTCACGGTCAGTGTTACAGGGACAGAGTGTTCACGGTCAGTGTTACACAGGGACAGAGTGTACACGGTCAGTGTTACACAGGGACAGAGTGTACACGGTCAGTGTTACAGGGACAGAGTGTTCACGGTCAGTGTGACAGGGACAGAGTGTACACGGTCAGTGTTACACAGGGACAGAGTGTACACGGTCAGTGTTACAGGGACAGAGTGTTCACGGTCAGTGTTACACAGGGACAGCGTGTTCACGGTCAGTGTTACAGGGACAGAGTGTTCACGGTCAGTGTTACACAGGGACAGAGTGTACACGGTCAGTGTTACACAGGGACAGAGTGTACACGGTCAGTGTTACAGGGACAGAGTGTACACGGTCAGTGTTACACAGGGACAGAGTGTACACGGTCAGTGTTACACAGGGACAGAGTATACTCGGTCAGTGTTACAGGGACAGAGTGTTCACGGTCAGTGTTACACAGGGACAGAGTGTTCACGGTCAGTGTTACAGGGACAGAGTGTACACGGTCAGTGTTACACAGGGACAGAGTGTACAGGGTCAGTGTTACAGGGACAGAGTGTACACGGTCAGTGTTACAGGGACAGAGTGTACACAGTCAGTGTTACAGGGACAGAGTGTTCATGGTCAGTGTTTCAAGGGACAGAGTGTTCACGGTCAGTGTTACAGGGACAGAGTGTACACGGTCAGTGTTACAGGGACAGAGTGTACACAGTCAGTGTTACAGGGACAGAGTGTTCATGGTCAGTGTTTCAAGGGACAGAGTGTTCACGGTCAGTGTTACAGGGACAGAGTGTTCACGGTCAGTGTTACAGGGACAGAGTGTTCACGGTCAGTGTTACACAGGGACAGAGTGTACACGGTCAGTGTTACAGGGACAGAGTGTACACGGTCAGTGTTACACAGGGACAGAGTGTACACGGTCAGTGTTACAGGGACAGAGTGTTCACGGTCAGTGTTACAGGGACAGAGTGTTCACGGTCAGTGTTACACAGGGACAGAGTGTTCACGGTCAGTGTTACACAGGGACAGAGTGTACACGGTCAGTGTTACAGGGACAGAGTATACACGGTCATTGTTACACAGGGACAGAGTGTACACGGTCAGTGTTACAGGGACAGAGTGTACACGGTCAGTGTTACAGGGACAGAGTGTTCATGGTCAGTGTTACAGGGACAGAGTGTTCACGGTCAGTGTTACAGGGACAGAGTGTACACGGTCAGTGTTACACAGGGACAGAGTGTACACGGTCAGTGTTACACAGGGACAGAGTGTACACGGTCAGTGTTACAGGGACAGAGTGGACACGGTCAGTGTTACAGGGACAGAGTGTTCATGGTCAGTGTTACAGGGACAGAGTGTTCACGGTCAGTGTTACAGGGACAGAGTGTACACGGTCAGTGTTACACAGGGACAGAGTGTACACGGTCAGTGTTACACAGGGACAGAGTGTACACGGTCAGTGTTACACAGGGACAGAGTGTTCACGCTCAGTGTTACACAGGGACAGAGTGTACACGGTCAGTGTTACACAGGGACAGAGTGTACACGGTCAGTGTTATAGGGACAGAGTGTTCACGGTGAGTGTTACACAGGGACAGAGTGTACACGGTCAGTGTTACAGGGACAGAGTGTTCACGGTCAGTGTTACAGGGACAGAGTGTTCACGGTCAGTGTTACAGGGACAGAGTGTACACGGTCAGTGTTACACAGGGACAGAGTGTACACGGTCAGTGTTACACAGGGACAGAGTGTACACGGTCAGTGTTACAGGGACAGAGTGTACACGGTCAGTGTTACAGGGACAGAGTGTTCACGGTCAGTGTTACACAGGGACAGAGTGTACACGGTCAGTGTTACACAGGGACAGAGTGTACACGGTCAGTGTTACACAGGGACAGAGTGTACACGGTCAGTGTTACAGGGACAGAGTGTACACGGTCAGTGTTACAGGGGCAGAGTGTTCATGGTCAGTGTTACAGGGACAGAGTGTTCACGGTCAGTGTTACAGGGACAGAGTGTACACGGTCAGTGTTACACAGGGACAGAGTGTACACGGTCAGTGTTACACAGGGACAGAGTGTACACGGTCAGTGTTACAGGGACAGAGTGTACACGGTCAGTGTTACAGGGACAGAGTGTTCACGGTCTGTGTTACAGGGACAGAGTGTTCACGGTAAGTGTGACAGGGACAGAGTGTACACGGTCAGTGTTACACAGGGACAGAGTGTACACGGTCAGTGTTACACAGGGACAGAGTGTACACGGTCAGTGTTACAGGGACAGAGTGTACACGGTCAGTGTTACAGGGACAGAGTGTACACGGTCACTGTTACACAGGGACAGAGTGTACACAGTCAGTGTTACAGGGACAGAATGTACACGGTCAGTGTTACAGGGACAGAGTGTTCACGGTCAGTGTTACAGGGACAGAGTGTTCACGGTCAGTGTTACACAGGGACAGAGTGTTCACGGTCAGTGTTACAGGGACAGAGTGTACACGGTCAGTGTTACAGGGACAGAGTGTTCACGGTCAGTGTTACACAGGGACAGAGTGTACACGGTCAGTGTTACACAGGGACAGAGTGTTCACGGTCAGTGTTACAGAGGGACAGAGTGTTCACAGTCAGTGTTACAGGGACAGAGTGTACACGGTCAATGTTACAGGGACAGAGTGTTCACTCTCAGTGTTACAGGGACAGAGTGCACACGGTCAGTGTTACAGGGACAGAGTGTTCACGGTCAGTGTTACACAGGGACAGAGTGTTCACGGTCAGTGTTACAGGGACAGAGTGTACACAGTCAGTGTTACACAGGGACAGAGTGTACACGGTCAGTGTTACAGGGACAGAGTGTTCACTATCAGTGTTACAGGGACAGAGTGTACACGGTCAGTGTTACAGGGACAGAGTGTTCACGGTCAGTGTTACACAGGGACACAGTGTACACGGTCAGTGTTACAGGGACAGAGTGTTCACGGTCAGTGTTACAGGGACAGAGTGTACACGGTCAGTGTTACAGGGACAGAGTGTTCACGGTCAGTGTTACACAGGGACAGAGTGTACACGGTCAGTGTTACAGGGACAGAGTGTTCACGGTCAGTGTTACAGGGACAGAGTGTACACGGTCAGTGTTACAGGGACTGAGTGTTCACGGTCAGTGTTACAGGGACAGAGTGTTCACGGTCAGTGTTACAGGGACAGAGTGTACACGGTCAGTGTTACAGGGACAGAGTGTTCACGGTCAGTGTTACAGGGACATTTTGTACACGGTCAGTGTTACAGGGACAGAGTGTTCACAGTCAGTGTTACACAGGGACAGAGTGTACACCGTCAGTGTTCCACAGGGACAGAGTGTTCACGGTCAGTGTTACAGGGACAGAGTGTTCACCATCAGTGTTACAGGGACAGAGTGTACACGGTCAGTGTGACACAGGGACAGAGTGTTCACGGTCAGTGTTATAGGGACAGAGTGTTCACGGTCAGTGTTACACAGGGACAGAGTGTACACGGTCAGTGTTACAGGGACAGAGTGTACACGGTCAGTGTTACACAGGGACAGAGTGTACACAGTCAGTGTTACAGGGACAGAGTGTTCATGGTCAGTGTTACAGGGACAGATTGTACACGGTCAGTGTTACAGGGACAGAGTGTACACGGTCAGTGTTACAGGGACAGAGTGTACACGGTCAGTGTTACACAGGGACAGAGTGTACACGGTCAGTGTTACACAGGGACAGATTGTACACGGTCAGTGTTACACAGGGACAGAGTGTACACGGTCAGTGTTACAGGGACAGAGTGTACACGGTCAGTGTTACACAGGGACAGAGTGTACACAGTCAGTGTTACAGGGACAGAGTGTTCATGGTCAGTGTTACAGGGACAGATTGTACACGGTCAGTGTTACAGGGACAGAGTGTACACGGTCAGTGTTACACAGGGACAGAGTGTACACGGTCAGTGTTACAGGGACAGAGTGTTCACGGTCAGTGTTACAGGGACAGAGTGTACACGGTCAGTGTTACAGTGACAGAGTGTTCACGGTCAGTGTTACAGGGACAGAGTGTACACGGTCAGTGTTACAGGGACAGAGTGTTCACGGTCAGTGTTACAGGGACAGAGTGTACACGGTCAGTGTTACACAGGGACAGAGTGTTCACGGTCAGTGTTACAGGGACAGAGTGTTCACGGTCAGTGTTACACAGGGACAGAGTGTACACGGTCAGTGTTACAGGGACAGAGTGTTCACGGTCAGTGTTACAGGGACAGAGTGTACACGGTCAGTGTTACAGGGACAGAGTGTACACTGTCAGTGTTACAGGGACAGCGTGTTCACGGTCAGTGTTACAGGGACAGAGTGTTCACGGTCAGTGTTACACAGGGACAGAGTGTACACGGTCAGTGTTACACAGGGACAGAGTGTACACGGTCATTGTTACACAGGGACAGAGTGTACACGGTCAGTGTTACAGGGACAGAGTGTACACGGTCAGTGTTACAGGGACAGAGTGTTCATGGTCAGTGTTACAGGGACAGAGTGTTCACGGTCAGTGTTACAGGGACAGAGTGTACACGGTCAGTGTTACACAGGGACAGAGTGTACACGGTCAGTGTTACACAGGGACAGAGTGTACACGGTCAGTGTTACACAGGGACAGAGTGTTCACGCTCAGTGTTACACAGGGACAGAGTGTACACGGTCAGTGTTACACAGGGACAGAGTGTACACGGTCAGTGTTACACAGGGACAGAGTGTACACGGTCAGTGTTACACAGGGACAGAGTGTACACGGTCAGTGTTACACAGGGACAGAGTGTACACGGTCAGTGTTACACAGGGACAGCGTGTTCACGGTCAGTGTTACAGGGACAGAGTGTTCACGGTCAGTGTTACACAGGGACAGAGTGTACACGGTCAGTGTTACACAGGGACAGAGTGTTCACGGTCAGTGTGACAGGGACAGAGTGTACACGGTCAGTGTTACACAGGGACAGAGTGTACACGGTCAGTGTTACAGGGACAGAGTGTTCACGGTCAGTGTTACACAGGGACAGCGTGTTCACGGTCAGTGTTACAGGGACAGAGTGTTCACGGTCAGTGTTACACAGGGACAGAGTGTACACGGTCAGTGTTACACAGGGACAGAGTGTACACGGTCAGTGTTACAGGGACAGAGTGTACACGGTCAGTGTTACACAGGGACAGAGTGTACACGGTCAGTGTTACACAGGGACAGAGTATACTCGGTCAGTGTTACAGGGACAGAGTGTTCACGGTCAGTGTTACACAGGGACAGAGTGTTCACGGTCAGTGTTACAGGGACAGAGTGTACACGGTCAGTGTTACACAGGGACAGAGTGTACAGGGTCAGTGTTACAGGGACAGAGTGTACACGGTCAGTGTTACAGGGACAGAGTGTACACAGTCAGTGTTACAGGGACAGAGTGTTCATGGTCAGTGTTTCAAGGGACAGAGTGTTCACGGTCAGTGTTACAGGGACAGAGTGTACACGGTCAGTGTTACAGGGACAGAGTGTTCACGGTCAGTGTTACACAGGGACAGAGTGTACACGGTCAGTGTTACAGGGACAGAGTGTACACGGTCAGTGTTACACAGGGACAGAGTGTTCACGGTCAGTGTTACAGGGACAGAGTGTACACGGTCAGTGTTACAGGGACAGAGTGTACACGGTCAGTGTTACAGGGACAGAGTGTTCACGGTCAGTGTTACACAGGGACAGAGTGTTCACGGTCAGTGTTACAGGGACAGAGTGTTCACGGTCAGTGTTACACAGGGATAGAGTGTTCACGGTCAGTGTTACAGGGACAGAGTGTACACGGTCAGTGTTACAGGGACAGAGTGTACACGGTCAGTGTTACACAGGGACAGAGTGTACACGGTCAGTGTTACAGGGACAGAGTGTACACGGTCAGTGTTACACAGGGACAGAGTGTTCACGGTCAGTGTTACAGGGACAGAGTGTACACGGTCAGTGTTACAGGGACAGAGTGTTCACGGTCAGTGTTACAGGGACAGAGTGTTCACGGTCAGTGTTACACAGGGACAGAGTGTTCACGGTCAGTGTTACACAGGGACAGAGTGTACACGGTCAGTGTTACACAGGGACAGAGTGATCACGGTCAGTGTGACACAGGGACAGAGTGTTCACGGTCAGTGTTACAGGGACAGAGTGTTCACGGTCAGTGTTACACAGGGACAGAGTGTACACGGTCAGTGTTACAGGGACAGAGTGTACACGGTCAGTGTTACACAGGGACAGAGTGTTCACGGTCAGTGTTACAGGGACAGAGTGTACACGGTCAGTGTTACAGGGACAGAGTGTTCACGGTCAGTGTTACAGGGACAGAGTGTTCACGGTCAGTGTTACACAGCGACAGAGTGTTCACGGTCAGTGTTACACAGGGACAGAGTGTACACGGTCAGTGTTACAGGGACAGAGTATACACGGTCATTGTTACACAGGGACAGAGTGTACACGGTCAGTGTTACAGGGACAGAGTGTACACGGTCAGTGTTACAGGGACAGAGTGTTCATGGTCAGTGTTACAGGGACAGAGTGTTCACGGTCAGTGTTACAGGGACAGAGTGTACACGGTCAGTGTTACACAGGGACAGAGTGTACACGGTCAGTGTTACACAGGGACAGAGTGTACACGGTCAGTGTTACAGGGACAGAGTGTACACGGTCAGTGTTACAGGGACAGAGTGTTCATGGTCAGTGTTACAGGGACAGAGTGTTCACGGTCAGTGTTACAGGGACAGAGTGTACACGGTCAGTGTTACACAGGGACAGAGTGTACACGGTCAGTGTTACACAGGGACAGAGTGTACACGGTCAGTGTTACACAGGGACAGAGTGTTCACGCTCAGTGTTACACAGGGACAGAGTGTACACGGTCAGTGTTACACAGGGACAGAGTGTACACGGTCAGTGTTATAGGGACAGAGTGTTCACGGTGAGTGTTACACAGGGACAGAGTGTACACGGTCAGTGTTACAGGGACAGAGTGTTCACGGTCAGTGTTACAGGGACAGAGTGTTCACGGTCAGTGTTACAGGGACAGAGTGTACACGGTCAGTGTTACACAGGGACAGAGTGTACACGGTCAGTGTTACACAGGGACAGAGTGTACACGGTCAGTGTTACAGGGACAGAGTGTACACGGTCAGTGTTACACAGGGACAGAGTGTACACGGTCAGTGTTACACAGGGACAGAGTGTACACGGTCAGTGTTACACAGGGACAGAGTGTACACGGTCAGTGTTACAGGGACAGAGTGTACACGGTCAGTGTTACAGGGACAGAGTGTTCATGGTCAGTGTTACAGGGACAGAGTGTTCACGGTCAGTGTTACAGGGACAGAGTGTACACGGTCAGTGTTACACAGGGACAGAGTGTACACGGTCAGTGTTACACAGGGACAGAGTGTACACGGTCAGTGTTACAGGGACAGAGTGTACACGGTCAGTGTTACAGGGACAGAGTGTTCACGGTCTGTGTTACAGGGACAGAGTGTTCACGGTCTGTGTTACAGGGACAGAGTGTTCACGGTAAGTGTGACAGGGACAGAGTGTACACGGTCAGTGTTACACAGGGACAGAGTGTACACGGTCAGTGTTACACAGGGACAGAGTGTACACGGTCAGTGTTACAGGGACAGAGTGTACACGGTCAGTGTTACAGGGACAGAGTGTACACGGTCACTGTTACACAGGGACAGAGTGTACACAGTCAGTGTTACAGGGACAGAATGTACACGGTCAGTGTTACAGGGACAGAGTGTTCACGGTCAGTGTTACAGGGACAGAGTGTTCACGGTCAGTGTTACACAGGGACAGAGTGTTCACGGTCAGTGTTACAGGGACAGAGTGTACACGGTCAGTGTTACAGGGACAGAGTGTTCACGGTCAGTGTTACACAGGGACAGAGTGTACACGGTCAGTGTTACACAGGGACAGAGTGTTCACGGTCAGTGTTACAGAGGGACAGAGTGTTCACAGTCAGTGTTACAGGGACAGAGTGTACACGGTCAATGTTACAGGGACAGAGTGTTCACTCTCAGTGTTACAGGGACAGAGTGCACACGGTCAGTGTTACAGGGACAGAGTGTTCACGGTCAGTGTTACACAGGGACAGAGTGTTCACGGTCAGTGTTACAGGGACAGAGTGTACACAGTCAGTGTTACACAGGGACAGAGTGTACACGGTCAGTGTTACAGGGACAGAGTGTTCACTATCAGTGTTACAGGGACAGAGTGTACACGGTCAGTGTTACAGGGACAGAGTGTTCACGGTCAGTGTTACACAGGGACACAGTGTACACGGTCAGTGTTACAGGGACAGAGTGTTCACGGTCAGTGTTACAGGGACAGAGTGTACACGGTCAGTGCTACAGGGACAGAGTGTTCACGGTCAGTGTTACACAGGGACAGAGTGTACACGGTCAGTGTTACAGGGACAGAGTGTTCACGGTCAGTGTTACAGGGACAGAGTGTACACGGTCAGTGTTACAGGGACTGAGTGTTCACGGTCAGTGTTACAGGGACAGAGTGTTCACGGTCAGTGTTACAGGGACAGAGTGTACACGGTCAGTGTTACAGGGACAGAGTGTTCACGGTCAGTGTTACAGGGACATTTTGTACACGGTCAGTGTTACAGGGACAGAGTGTTCACAGTCAGTGTTACACAGGGACAGAGTGTACACCGTCAGTGTTCCACAGGGACAGAGTGTTCACGGTCAGTGTTACAGGGACAGAGTGTTCACCATCAGTGTTACAGGGACAGAGTGTACACGGTCAGTGTGACACAGGGACAGAGTGTTCACGGTCAGTGTTATAGGGACAGAGTGTTCACGGTCAGTGTTACACAGGGACAGAGTGTACACGGTCAGTGTTACAGGGACAGAGTGTACACGGTCAGTGTTACACAGGGACAGAGTGTACACAGTCAGTGTTACAGGGACAGAGTGTTCATGGTCAGTGTTACAGGGACAGATTGTACACGGTCAGTGTTACAGGGACAGAGTGTACACGGTCAGTGTTACAGGGACAGAGTGTACACGGTCAGTGTTACACAGGGACAGAGTGTACACGGTCAGTGTTACACAGGGACAGATTGTACACGGTCAGTGTTACACAGGGACAGAGTGTACACGGTCAGTGTTACAGGGACAGAGTGTACACGGTCAGTGTTACACAGGGACAGAGTGTACACAGTCAGTGTTACAGGGACAGAGTGTTCATGGTCAGTGTTACAGGGACAGATTGTACACGGTCAGTGTTACAGGGACAGAGTGTACACGGTCAGTGTTACACAGGGACAGAGTGTACACGGTCAGTGTTACAGGGACAGAGTGTTCACGGTCAGTGTTACAGGGACAGAGTGTACACGGTCAGTGTTACAGTGACAGAGTGTTCACGGTCAGTGTTACAGGGACAGAGTGTACACGGTCAGTGTTACAGGGACAGAGTGTTCACGGTCAGTGTTACAGGGACAGAGTGTACACGGTCAGTGTTACACAGGGACAGAGTGTTCACGGTCAGTGTTACAGGGACAGAGTGTTCACGGTCAGTGTTACACAGGGACAGAGTGTACACGGTCAGTGTTACAGGGACAGAGTGTTCACGGTCAGTGTTACAGGGACAGAGTGTACACGGTCAGTGTTACAGGGACAGAGTGTACACTGTCAGTGTTACAGGGACAGCGTGTTCACGGTCAGTGTTACAGGGACAGAGTGTTCACGGTCAGTGTTACACAGGGACAGAGTGTACACGGTCAGTGTTACACAGGGACAGAGTGTACACGGTCAGTGTTACAGGGACAGAGTGTACACGGTCAGTGTTACACAGGGACAGAGTGTACACGGTCAGTGTTACACAGGGACAGAGTATACTCGGTCAGTGTTACAGGGACAGAGTGTTCACGGTCAGTGTTACACAGGGACAGAGTGTACACTGTCAGTGTTACAGGGACAGAGTGTTCACGGTCAGTGTGACAGGGACAGAGTGTACACGGTCAGTGTTACACAGGGACAGAGTGTACACGGTCAGTGTTACAGGGACAGAGTGTTCACGGTCAGTGTTACACAGGGACAGCGTGTTCACGGTCAGTGTTACAGGGACAGAGTGTTCACGGTCAGTGTTACACAGGGACAGAGTGTACACGGTCAGTGTTACACAGGGACAGAGTGTACACGGTCAGTGTTACAGGGACAGAGTGTACACGGTCAGTGTTACACAGGGACAGAGTGTACACGGTCAGTGTTACACAGGGACAGAGTATACTCGGTCAGTGTTACAGGGACAGAGTGTTCACGGTCAGTGTTACAGGGACAGAGTGTACACGGTCAGTGTTACACAGGGACAGAGTGTACACGGTCAGTGTTACACAGGGACAGATTGTACACGGTCAGTGTTACACAGGGACAGAGTGTACACGGTCAGTGTTACAGGGACAGAGTGTACACGGTCAGTGTTACACAGGGACAGAGTGTACACAGTCAGTGTTACAGGGACAGAGTGTTCATGGTCAGTGTTACAGGGACAGATTGTACACGGTCAGTGTTACAGGGACAGAGTGTACACGGTCAGTGTTACACAGGGACAGAGTGTACACGGTCAGTGTTACACAGGGACAGATTGTACACGGTCAGTGTTACACAGGGACAGAGTGTACACGGTCAGTGTTACAGGGACAGAGTGTACACGGTCAGTGTTACACAGGGACAGAGTGTACACAGTCAGTGTTACAGGGACAGAGTGTTCATGGTCAGTGTTACAGGGACAGATTGTACACGGTCAGTGTTACAGGGACAGAGTGTACACGGTCAGTGTTACACAGGGACAGAGTGTACACGGTCAGTGTTACAGGGACAGAGTGTTCACGGTCAGTGTTACAGGGACAGAGTGTACACGGTCAGTGTTACAGTGACAGAGTGTTCACGGTCAGTGTTACAGGGACAGAGTGTACACGGTCAGTGTTACAGGGACAGAGTGTTCACGGTCAGTGTTACAGGGACAGAGTGTACACGGTCAGTGTTACACAGGGACAGAGTGTTCACGGTCAGTGTTACAGGGACAGAGTGTTCACGGTCAGTGTTACACAGGGACAGAGTGTACACGGTCAGTGTTACAGGGACAGAGTGTTCACGGTCAGTGTTACAGGGACAGAGTGTACACGGTCAGTGTTACAGGGACAGAGTGTACACTGTCAGTGTTACAGGGACAGCGTGTTCACGGTCAGTGTTACAGGGACAGAGTGTTCACGGTCAGTGTTACACAGGGACAGAGTGTACACGGTCAGTGTTACACAGGGACAGAGTGTACACGGTCAGTGTTACAGGGACAGAGTGTACACGGTCAGTGTTACACAGGGACAGAGTGTACACGGTCAGTGTTACACAGGGACAGAGTATACTCGGTCAGTGTTACAGGGACAGAGTGTTCACGGTCAGTGTTACACAGGGACAGAGTGTACACTGTCAGTGTTACAGGGACAGAGTGTTCACGGTCAGTGTGACAGGGACAGAGTGTACACGGTCAGTGTTACACAGGGACAGAGTGTACACGGTCAGTGTTACAGGGACAGAGTGTTCACGGTCAGTGTTACACAGGGACAGCGTGTTCACGGTCAGTGTTACAGGGACAGAGTGTTCACGGTCAGTGTTACACAGGGACAGAGTGTACACGGTCAGTGTTACACAGGGACAGAGTGTACACGGTCAGTGTTACAGGGACAGAGTGTACACGGTCAGTGTTACACAGGGACAGAGTGTACACGGTCAGTGTTACACAGGGACAGAGTATACTCGGTCAGTGTTACAGGGACAGAGTGTTCACGGTCAGTGTTACACAGGGACAGAGTGTTCACGGTCAGTGTTACAGGGACAGAGTGTACACGGTCAGTGTTACACAGGGACAGAGTGTACAGGGTCAGTGTTACAGGGACAGAGTGTACACGGTCAGTGTTACAGGGACAGAGTGTACACAGTCAGTGTTACAGGGACAGAGTGTTCATGGTCAGTGTTACAGGGACAGAGTGTACACGGTCAGTGTTACAGGGACAGAGTGTTCACGGTCAGTGTTACACAGGGACAGAGTGTACACGGTCAGTGTTACAGGGACAGAGTGTACACGGTCAGTGTTACACAGGGACAGAGTGTACACGGTCAGTGTTACAGGGACAGAGTGTACACGGTCAGTGTTACACAGGGACAGAGTGTACACGGTCAGTGTTACACAGGGACAGAGTATACTCGGTCAGTGTTACAGGGACAGAGTGTTCACGGTCAGTGTTACACAGGGACAGAGTGTTCACGGTCAGTGTTACAGGGACAGAGTGTACACGGTCAGTGTTACACAGGGACAGAGTGTACAGGGTCAGTGTTACAGGGACAGAGTGTTCACAGTCAGTGTTACACAGGGACAGAGTGTACACGGTCAGTGTTACAGGGACAGAGTGTACACGGTCAGTGTTACAGGGACAGAGTGTACACAGTCAGTGTTACAGGGACAGAGTGTTCATGGTCAGTGTTACAGGGACAGAGTGTTCACGGTCAGTGTTACAGGGACAGAGTGTTCACTATCAGTGTTACAGGGACAGAGTGTACACGGTCAATGTTACAGGGACAGAGTGTTCACTATCAGTGTTACAGGGACAGAGTGTACACGGTCAGTGTTACACAGGGACAGAGTGTACACGGTCAGTGTTACAGGGACAGAGTGTTCATGGTCAGTGTTACAGGGACAGAGTGTTCATGGTCAGTGTTACACAGGGACAGAGTGTTCATGGTCAGTGTTACAGGGACAGAGTGTTCACGGTCAGTGTTACAGGGACAGAGTGTTCATGGTCAGTGTTACAGGGACAGAGTGTACACGGTCAGTGTTACAGGGACAGAGTGTTCACGGTCAGTGTTACAGGGACAGAGTGTACACGGTCAGTGTTACAGGGACAGAGTGTTCACGGTCAGTGTTACAGGGACAGAGTGTTCACGGTCAGTGTTACAGGGACAAAGTGTACACGGTCAGTGTTACAGGGACAGAGTATACACGGTCAGTGTTACACAGGGACAGAGTGTACACGGTCAGTGTTACAGGGACAGAGTGTTCACGGTCAGTGTTACAGGGACAAAGTGTACACGGTCAGTGTTACAGGGACAAAGTGTACACGGTCAGTGTTACAGGGACAGAGTATACACGGTCAGTGTTACACAGGGACAGAGTGTACACGGTCAGTGTTACAGGGACAGAGTGTTCACGGTCAGTGTTACAGGGACAGAGTGTTCATGGTCAGTGTTACAGGGACAGAGTGTTCACGGTCAGTGTTACAGGGACAGAGTGTACACGGTCAGTGTTACACAGGGACAGAGTGTACACGGTCAGTGTTACACAGGGACAGAGTGTACACGGTCAGTGTTACAGGGACAGAGTGTACACGGTCAGTGTTACAGGGACAGAGTGTTCATGGTCAGTGTTACAGGGACAGAGTGTTCACGGTCAGTGTTACAGGGACAGAGTGTACACGGTCAGTGTTACACAGGGACAGAGTGTACACGGTCAGTGTTACACAGGGACAGAGTGTACACGGTCAGTGTTACACAGGGACAGAGTGTTCACGCTCAGTGTTACACAGGGACAGAGTGTACACGGTCAGTGTTACACAGGGACAGAGTATACACGGTCAGTATTACAGGGACAGAGTGTTCACGGTGAGTGTTACACAGGGACAGAGTGTACACGGTCAGTGTTACAGGGACAGAGTGTTCACGGTCAGTGTTACAGGGACAGAGTGTACACGGTCAGTGTTACACAGGGACAGAGAGTACACGGTCAGTGTTACAGGGACAGAGTGTACACGGTCAGTGTTACAGGGACAGAGTGTTCACGGTCAGTGTTACACAGGGACAGAGTGTACACGGTCAGTGTTACACAGGGACAGAGTGTACACGGTCAGTGTTACACAGGGACAGAGTGTACACGGTCAGTGTTACAGGGACAGAGTGTTCACGGTCAGTGTTACAGGGACAGAGTGTACACGGTCAGTGTTACACAGGGACAGAGTGTACACGGTCAGTGTTACACAGGGACAGAGTGTACACGGTCAGTGTTACAGGGACAGAGTGTACACGGTCAGTGTTACAGGGACAGAGTGTACACGGTCAGTGTTACAGGGACAGAGTGTTCACGGTCTGTGTTACAGGGACAGAGTGTTCACGGTCTGTGTTACAGGGACAGAGTGTTCACGGTCAGTGTGACAGGGACAGAGTGTACACGGTCAGTGTTACACAGGGACAGAGTGTACACGGTCAGTGTTACACAGGGACAGAGTGTACACAGTCAGTGTTACAGGGACAGAGTGTACACGGTCAGTGTTACAGGGACAGAGTGTACACGGTCACTGTTACACAGGGACAGAGTGTACACAGTCAGTGTTACAGGGACAGAGTGTACACGGTCAGTGTTACAGGGACAGAGTGTACACGGTCAGTGTTACAGGGACAGAGTGTACACGGTCACTGTTACACAGGGACAGAGTGTACACAGTCAGTGTTACAGGGACAGAGTGTACACGGTCAGTGTTACAGGGACAGAGTGTACACGGTCAGTGTTACAGGGACAGAGTGTTCACGGTCAGTGTTACACAGGGACAGAGTGTACACTGTCAGTGTTACAGGGACAGAGTGTTCACGGTCAGTGTGACAGGGACAGAGTGTACACGGTCAGTGTTACACAGGGACAGAGTGTACACGGTCAGTGTTACAGGGACAGAGTGTTCACGGTCAGTGTTACACAGGGACAGCGTGTTCACGGTCAGTGTTACAGGGACAGAGTGTTCACGGTCAGTGTTACACAGGGACAGAGTGTACACGGTCAGTGTTACACAGGGACAGAGTGTACACGGTCAGTGTTACAGGAACAGAGTGTACACGGTCAGTGTTACACAGGGACAGAGTGTACACGGTCAGTGTTACACAGGGACAGAGTATACTCGGTCAGTGTTACAGGGACAGAGTGTTCACGGTCAGTGTTACACAGGGACAGAGTGTTCACGGTCAGTGTTACAGGGACAGAGTGTACACGGTCAGTGTTACACAGGGACAGAGTGTACAGGGTCAGTGTTACAGGGACAGAGTGTACACGGTCAGTGTTACAGGGACAGAGTGTACACAGTCAGTGTCACAGGGACAGAGTGTTCATGGTCAGTGTTACAGGGACAGAGTGTACAAGGTCAGTGTTACAGGGACAGAGTGTTCACGGTCAGTGTGACACAGGGACAGAGTGTACACGGTCAGTGTTACAGGGACAGAGTGTACACGGTCAGTGTTACACAGGGACAGAGTGTTCACGGTCAGTGTTACAGGGACAAAGTGTACACGGTCAGTGTTACAGGGACAGAGTGTACACGGTCAGTGTTACACAGGGACAGAGTGTACACGGTCAGTGTTACAGGGACAGAGTGTACACGGTCAGTGTTACAGGGACAGAGTGTTCATGGTCAGTGTTACAGGGACAGAGTGTTCACGGTCAGTGTTACAGGGACAGAGTGTACACGGTCAGTGTTACACAGGGACAGAGTGTACACGGTCAGTGTTACACAGGGACAGAGTGTACACGGTCAGTGTTACAGGGACAGAGTGTACACGGTCAGTGTTACAGGGACAGAGTGTTCATGGTCAGTGTTACAGGGACAGAGTGTTCACGGTCAGTGTTACAGGGACAGAGTGTACACGGTCAGTGTTACACAGGGACAGAGTGTACACGGTCAGTGTTACACAGGGACAGAGTGTACACGGTCAGTGTTACACAGGGACAGAGTGTTCACGCTCAGTGTTACACAGGGACAGAGTGTACACGGTCAGTGTTACACAGGGACAGAGTGTACACGGTCAGTGTTACAGGGACAGAGTGTTCACGGTGAGTGTTACACAGGGACAGAGTGTACACGGTCAGTGTTACAGGGACAGAGTGTTCACGGTCAGTGTTACAGGGACAGAGTGTTCACGGTCAGTGTTACAGGGACAGAGTGTACACGGTCAGTGTTACACAGGGACAGAGTGTACACGGTCAGTGTTACACAGGGACAGAGTGTACACGGTCAGTGTTACAGGGACAGAGTGTACACGGTCAGTGTTACAGGGACAGAGTGTTCACGGTCAGTGTTACACAGGGACAGAGTGTACACGGTCAGTGTTACACAGGGACAGAGTGTACACGGTCAGTGTTACACAGGGACAGAGTGTACACGGTCAGTGTTACAGGGACAGAGTGTACACGGTCAGTGTTACAGGGACAGAGTGTTCACGGTCAGTGTTACAGGGACAGAGTGTACACGGTCAGTGTTACACAGGGACAGAGTGTACACGGTCAGTGTTACACAGGGACAGAGTGTACACGGTCAGTGTTACAGGGACAGAGTGTACACGGTCAGTGTTACAGGGACAGAGTGTACACGGTCAGTGTTACAGGGACAGAGTGTTCACGGTCTGTGTTACAGGGACAGAGTGTTCACGGTCAGTGTGACAGGGACAGAGTGTACACGGTCAGTGTTACACAGGGACAGAGTGTACACGGTCAGTGTTACACAGGGACAGAGTGTACACAGTCAGTGTTACAGGGACAGAGTGTACACGGTCAGTGTTACAGGGACAGAGTGTACACGGTCACTGTTACACAGGGACAGAGTGTACACAGTCAGTGTTACAGGGACAGAGTGTACACGGTCACTGTTACACAGGGACAGAGTGTACACAGTCAGTGTTACAGGGACAGAGTGTACACGGTCAGTGTTACAGGGACAGAGTGTACACGGTCAGTGTTACAGGGACAGAGTGTTCACGGTCAGTGTTACAGGGACAGAGTGTTCACGGTCAGTGTTACACAGGGACAGAGTGTTCACGGTCAGTGTTACAGGGACAGAGTGTACACGGTCAGTGTTACAGGGACAGAGAGTTCACGGTCAGTGTTACACAGGGACAGAGTGTACACGGTCAGTGTTACACAGGGACAGAGTGTTCACGGTCAGTGTTACAGAGGGACAGAGTGTTCACAGTCAGTGTTACAGGGACAGAGTGTACACGGTCAATGTTACAGGGACAGAGTGTTCACTATCAGTGTTACAGGGACAGAGTGTACACGGTCAGTGTTACAGGGACAGAGTGTTCACGGTCAGTGTTACACAGGGACAGAGTGTTCACGGTCAGTGTTACAGAGGGACAGAGTGTACACAGTCAGTGTTACACAGGGACAGAGTGTACACGGTCAGTGTTACAGGGACAGAGTGTTCACTATCAGTGTTACAGGGACAGAGTGTACACGGTCAGTGTTACAGGGACAGAGTGTTCACGGTCAGTGTTACACAGGGACACAGTGTACACGGTCAGTGTTACAGGGACAGAGTGTTCACGGTCAGTGTTACAGGGACAGAGTGTACACGGTCAGTGTTACAGGGACAGAGTGTTCACGGTCAGTGTTACACAGGGACAGAGTGTACACGGTCAGTGTTACAGGGACAGAGTGTACACGGTCAGTGTTACAGGGACAGAGTGTACACGGTCAGTGTTACAGGGACTGAGTGTTCACGGTCAGTGTTACAGGGACAGAGTGTTCACGGTCAGTGTTACAGGGACAGAGTGTACACGGTCAGTGTTACAGGGACAGAGTGTACACGGTCAGTGTTACAGGGACAGAGTGTACACGGTCAGTGTTACAGGGACTGAGTGTTCACGGTCAGTGTTACAGGGACAGAGTGTTCACGGTCAGTGTTACAGGGACAGAGTGTACACGGTCAGTGTTACAGGGACAGAGTGTACACGGTCAGTGTTACAGGGACAGAGTGTTCACAGTCAGTGTTACACAGGGACAGAGTGTACACCGTCAGTGTTCCACAGGGACAGAGTGTTCACGGTCAGTGTTACAGGGACAGAGTGTTCACCATCAGTGTTACAGGGACAGAGTGTACACGGTCAGTGTGACACAGGGACAGAGTGTTCACGGTCAGTGTTATAGGGACAGAGTGTTCACGGTCAGTGTTACACAGGGACAGAGTGTTCACGGTCTGTATTACAGGGACAGTGTGTTCAGGGTCAGTGTTACACAGGGACAGAGTGTACACGGTCAGTGTTACACAGGGACAGAGTGTACACGGTCAGTGTTACAGGGACAGAGTGTACACGGTCAGTGTTACAGGGACAGAGTGTTCACGGTCAGCGTTATACAGGGACAGAGTGTTCACGGTCAGTGTTACAGGGACAGAGTGTTCACGGTCAGTGTTACAGGGACAGAGTGTACACGGTCAGTGTGACACAGGGACAGAGTGTTCACGGTCAGTGTTACAGGGACAGAGTGTTCACAGTCAGTGTTACACAGGGGCAGAGTGTACACGGTCAGTGTTACACAGGGACAGAGTGTTCACGGTCAGTGTTACAGGGACAGAGTGTTCACCATCAGTGTTACAGGGACAGAGTGTACACAGTCAGTGTTACACAGGGACAGAGTGTACACGGTCAGTGTTACAGGGACAGAGTGTTCACTATCAGTGTTACAGGGACAGAGTGTACACGGTCAGTGTTACAGGGACAGAGTGTTCACGGTCAGTGTTACACAGGGACACAGTGTACACGGTCAGTGTTACAGGGACAGAGTGTTCACGGTCAGTGTTACAGGGACAGAGTGTACACGGTCAGTGTTACAGGGACAGAGTGTTCACGGTCAGTGTTACACAGGGACAGAGTGTACACGGTCAGTGTTACACAGGGACAGAGTGTACACGGTCAGTGTTACACAGGGACAGAGTGTTCACGCTCAGTGTTACACAGGGACAGAGTGTACACGGTCAGTGTTACACAGGGACAGAGTGTACACGGTCAGTGTTACAGGGACAGAGTGTTCACGGTGAGTGTTACACAGGGACAGAGTGTACACGGTCAGTGTTACAGGGACAGAGTGTTCACGGTCAGTGTTACAGGGACAGAGTGTTCACGGTCAGTGTTACAGGGACAGAGTGTACACGGTCAGTGTTACACAGGGACAGAGTGTACACGGTCAGTGTTACAGGGACAGAGTGTTCACGGTCAGTGTTACACAGGGACACAGTGTACACGGTCAGTGTTACAGGGACAGAGTGTTCACGGTCAGTGTTACAGGGACAGAGTGTACACGGTCAGTGTTACAGGGACAGAGTGTTCACGGTCAGTGTTACACAGGGACAGAGTGTACACGGTCAGTGTTACAGGGACAGAGTGTACACGGTCAGTGTTACAGGGACAGAGTGTACACGGTCAGTGTTACAGGGACTGAGTGTTCACGGTCAGTGTTACAGGGACAGAGTGTTCACGGTCAGTGTTACAGGGACAGAGTGTACACGGTCAGTGTTACAGGGACTGAGTGTTCACGGTCAGTGTTACAGGGACAGAGTGTTCACGGTCAGTGTTACAGGGACAGAGTGTACACGGTCAGTGTTACAGGGACAGAGTGTACACGGTCAGTGTTACAGGGACAGAGTGTTCACAGTCAGTGTTACACAGGGACAGAGTGTACACCGTCAGTGTTCCACAGGGACAGAGTGTTCACGGTCAGTGTTACAGGGACAGAGTGTTCACCATCAGTGTTACAGGGACAGAGTGTACACGGTCAGTGTGACACAGGGACAGAGTGTTCACGGTCAGTGTTATAGGGACAGAGTGTTCACGGTCAGTGTTACACAGGGACAGAGTGTTCACGGTCTGTATTACAGGGACAGTGTGTTCAGGGTCAGTGTTACACAGGGACAGAGTGTACACGGTCAGTGTTACACAGGGACAGAGTGTACACGGTCAGTGTTACAGGGACAGAGTGTACACGGTCAGTGTTACAGGGACAGAGTGTTCACGGTCAGCGTTATACAGGGACAGAGTGTTCACGGTCAGTGTTACAGGGACAGAGTGTTCACGGTCAGTGTTACAGGGACAGAGTGTACACGGTCAGTGTGACACAGGGACAGAGTGTTCACGGTCAGTGTTACAGGGACAGAGTGTTCACAGTCAGTGTTACACAGGGGCAGAGTGTACACGGTCAGTGTTACACAGGGACAGAGTGTTCACGGTCAGTGTTACAGGGACAGAGTGTTCACCATCAGTGTTACAGGGACAGAGTGTACACAGTCAGTGTTACACAGGGACAGAGTGTACACGGTCAGTGTTACAGGGACAGAGTGTTCACTATCAGTGTTACAGGGACAGAGTGTACACGGTCAGTGTTACAGGGACAGAGTGTTCACGGTCAGTGTTACACAGGGACACAGTGTACACGGTCAGTGTTACAGGGACAGAGTGTTCACGGTCAGTGTTACAGGGACAGAGTGTACACGGTCAGTGTTACAGGGACAGAGTGTTCACGGTCAGTGTTACACAGGGACAGAGTGTACACGGTCAGTGTTACAGGGACAGAGTGTTCACGGTCAGTGTTACACAGGGACAGAGTGTTCACGGTCAGTGTTACAGGGACAGAGTGTACACGGTCAGTGTTACAGGGACAGAGTGTACACGGTCAGTGTTACAGGGACAGAGTGTTCACGGTCAGTGTTACACAGGGACAGAGTGTACACGGTCAGTGTTACAGGGACAGAGTGTTCACGGTCAGTGTTACAGGGACAGAGTGTACACGGTCAGTGTTACAGGGACTGAGTGTTCACGGTCAGTGTTACAGGGACAGAGTGTTCACGGTCAGTGTTACAGGGACAGAGTGTACACGGTCAGTGTTACAGGGACAGAGTGTTCACGGTCAGTGTTACAGGGACATTTTGTACACGGTCAGTGTTACAGGGACAGAGTGTTCACAGTCAGTGTTACACAGGGACAGAGTGTACACCGTCAGTGTTCCACAGGGACAGAGTGTTCACGGTCAGTGTTACAGGGACAGAGTGTTCACCATCAGTGTTACAGGGACAGAGTGTACACGGTCAGTGTGACACAGGGACAGAGTGTTCACGGTCAGTGTTACAGGGACAGAGTGTACACGGTCAGTGTTACAGGGACAGAGTGTACACGGTCAGTGTTACACAGGGACAGAGTGTACACGGTCAGTGTTACACAGGGACAGAGTGTACACGGTCAGTGTTACAGGGACAGAGTGTTCACGGTCAGTGTTACAGGGACAGAGTGTTCACGGTCAGTGTTACACAGGGACAGAGTGTACACGGTCAGTGTTACAGGGACAGAGTGTACACGGTCAGTGTTACAGGGACAGAGTGTACACGGTCAGTGTTACACAGGGACAGAGTGTACACGGTCAGTGTTACACAGGGACAGAGTGTACACGGTCAGTGTTACAGGGACAGAGTGTTCACGGTCAGTGTTACAGGGACAGAGTGTTCACCATCAGTGTTACAGGGACAGAGTGTACACGGTCAGTGTGACACAGGGACAGAGTGTTCACGGTCAGTGTTACAGGGACAGAGTGTTCACGGTCAGTGTTACACAGGGACAGAGTGTTCACGGTCTGTGTTACAGGGACAGAGTGTACACGGTCAGTGTTACAGGGACAGAGTGTACACGGTCAGTGTTACAGGGACAGAGTGTTCACGGTCAGTGTTACAGGGACAGAGTGTACACGGTCAGTGTTACAGGGACAGAGTGTACATGGTCAGTGTTACAGGGACAGAGTGTACACGGTCAGTGTTACAGGGACAGAGTGTACATGGTCAGTGTTACAGGGACAGAGTGTACACGGTCAGTGTTACAGGGACAGAGTGTTCACGGTCAGTGTTACAGGGACAGAGTGTACACGGTCAGTGTTACAGGGACAGAGTGTACACGGTCAGTGTTACAGGGACAGAGTGTACACGGTCAGTGTTACACAGGGACAGAGTGTACACGGTCAGTGTTACAGGGACAGAGTGTTCACGGTCAGTGTTACAGGGACAGAGTGTACACGGTCAGTGTTACAGGGACAGAGTGTTCACGGTCAGTGTTACAGGGACAGAGTGTACACGGTCAGTGTTACAGGGACAGAGTGTTCACGGTCAGTGTTACAGGGACAGAGTGTACACGGTCAGTGTTACACAGGGACAGAGTGTTCACGGTCAGTGTTACAGGGACAGAGTGTTCACGGTCAGTGTTACACAGGGACAGAGTGTACACGGTCAGTGTTACAGGGACAGAGTGTTCACGGTCAGTGTTACAGGGACAGAGTGTACACGGTCAGTGTTACAGGGACAGAGTGTACACTGTCAGTGTTACAGGGACAGCGTGTTCACGGTCAGTGTTACAGGGACAGAGTGTTCACGGTCAGTGTTACACAGGGACAGAGTGTACACGGTCAGTGTTACACAGGGACAGAGTGTACACGGTCAGTGTTACAGGGACAGAGTGTACACGGTCAGTGTTACACAGGGACAGAGTGTACACGGTCAGTGTTACACAGGGACAGAGTATACTCGGTCAGTGTTACAGGGACAGAGTGTTCACGGTCAGTGTTACACAGGGACAGAGTGTACACTGTCAGTGTTACAGGGACAGAGTGTTCACGGTCAGTGTGACAGGGACAGAGTGTACACGGTCAGTGTTACACAGGGACAGAGTGTACACGGTCAGTGTTACAGGGACAGAGTGTTCACGGTCAGTGTTACACAGGGACAGCGTGTTCACGGTCAGTGTTACAGGGACAGAGTGTTCACGGTCAGTGTTACACAGGGACAGAGTGTACACGGTCAGTGTTACACAGGGACAGAGTGTACACGGTCAGTGTTACAGGGACAGAGTGTACACGGTCAGTGTTACACAGGGACAGAGTGTACACGGTCAGTGTTACACAGGGACAGAGTATACTCGGTCAGTGTTACAGGGACAGAGTGTTCACGGTCAGTGTTACACAGGGACAGAGTGTTCACGGTCAGTGTTACAGGGACAGAGTGTACACGGTCAGTGTTACACAGGGACGGAGTGTACAGGGTCAGTGTTACAGGGACAGAGTGTACACGGTCAGTGTTACAGGGACAGAGTGTACACAGTCAGTGTTACAGGGACAGAGTGTTCATGGTCAGTGTTACAGGGACAGAGTGTACACGGTCAGTGTTACAGGGACAGAGTGTACACGGTCAGTGTTACAGGGACAGAGTGTACAGGGTCAGTGTTACAGGGACAGAGTGTACACGGTCAGTGTTACAGGGACAGAGTGTACACAGTCAGTGTTACAGGGACAGAGTGTTCATGGTCAGTGTTACAGGGACAGAGTGTACACGGTCAGTGTTACAGGGACAGAGTGTACACGGTCAGTGTTACACAGGGACAGAGTGTTCACGGTCAGTGTTACACAGGGACAGAGTGTACACGGTCAGTGTTACAGGGACAGAGTGTACACGGTCAGTGTTACACAGGGACAGAGTGTTCACGGTCAGTGTTACACAGGGACAGAGTGTACACGGTCAGTGTTACAGGGACAGAGTGTACACGGTCAGTGTTACACAGGGACAGAGTGTACACGGTCAGTGTTACACAGGGACAGAATGTTCAGGGTCAGTGTTACACAGGGACAAAGTGTACACGGTCAGTGTTACAGGGACAGAGTATACACGGTCAGTGTTACACAGGGACAGAGTGTACACGGTCAGTGTTACAGGGACAGAGTGTACACGGTCAGTGTTACAGGGACAGAGTGTTCATGGTCAGTGTTACAGGGACAGAGTGTTCACGGTCAGTGTTACAGGGACAGAGTGTACACGGTCAGTGTTACACAGGGACAGAGTGTACACGGTCAGTGTTACACAGGGACAGAGTGTACACGGTCAGTGTTACAGGGACAGAGTGTACACGGTCAGTGTTACAGGGACAGAGTGTTCATGGTCAGTGTTACAGGGACAGAGTGTTCACGGTCAGTGTTACAGGGACAGAGTGTACACGGTCAGTGTTACACAGGGACAGAGTGTACACGGTCAGTGTTACACAGGGACAGAGTGTACACGGTCAGTGTTACACAGGGACAGAGTGTTCACGCTCAGTGTTACACAGGGACAGAGTGTACACGGTCAGTGTTACACAGGGACAGAGTGTACACGGTCAGTGTTACAGGGACAGAGTGTTCACGGTGAGTGTTACACAGGGACAGAGTGTACACGGTCAGTGTTACAGGGACAGAGTGTTCACGGTCAGTGTTACAGGGACAGAGTGTTCACGGTCAGTGTTACAGGGACAGAGTGTACACGGTCAGTGTTACACAGGGACAGAGTGTACACGGTCAGTGTTACACAGGGACAGAGTGTACACGGTCAGTGTTACAGGGACAGAGTGTACACGGTCAGTGTTACAGGGACAGAGTGTTCACGGTCAGTGTTACACAGGGACAGAGTGTACACGGTCAGTGTTACACAGGGACAGAGTGTACACGGTCAGTGTTACACAGGGACAGAGTGTACACGGTCAGTGTTACAGGGACAGAGTGTACACGGTCAGTGTTACAGGGACAGAGTGTTCACGGTCAGTGTTACAGGGACAGAGTGTACACGGTCAGTGTTACACAGGGACAGAGTGTACACGGTCAGTGTTACACAGGGACAGAGTGTACACGGTCAGTGTTACAGGGACAGAGTGTACACGGTCAGTGTTACAGGGACAGAGTGTACACGGTCAGTGTTACAGGGACAGAGTGTTCACGGTCTGTGTTACAGGGACAGAGTGTTCACGGTCTGTGTTACAGGGACAGAGTGTTCACGGTCAGTGTGACAGGGACAGAGTGTACACGGTCAGTGTTACACAGGGACAGAGTGTACACGGTCAGTGTTACACAGGGACAGAGTGTACACAGTCAGTGTTACAGGGACAGAGTGTACACGGTCAGTGTTACAGGGACAGAGTGTACACGGTCACTGTTACACAGGGACAGAGTGTACACTGTCAGTGTTACAGGGACAGAGTGTACACGGTCAGTGTTACAGGGACAGAGTGTACACGGTCAGTGTTACAGGGACAGAGTGTACACGGTCACTGTTACACAGGGACAGAGTGTACACAGTCAGTGTTACAGGGACAGAGTGTACACGGTCAGTGTTACAGGGACAGAGTGTACACGGTCAGTGTTACAGGGACAGAGTGTTCACGGTCAGTGTTACAGGGACAGAGTGTTCACGGTCAGTGTTACACAGGGACAGAGTGTTCACGGTCAGTGTTACAGGGACAGAGTGTACACGGTCAGTGTTACAGGGACAGAGTGTTCACGGTCAGTGTTACACAGGGACAGAGTGTACACGGTCAGTGTTACACAGGGACAGAGTGTTCACGGTCAGTGTTACAGAGGGACAGAGTGTTCACAGTCAGTGTTACAGGGACAGAGTGTACACGGTCAATGTTACAGGGACAGAGTGTTCACTATCAGTGTTACAGGGACAGAGTGTACAGGGTCAGTGTTACAGGGACAGAGTGTTCACGGTCAGTGTTACACAGGGACAGAGTGTTCACGGTCAGTGTTACAGAGGGACAGAGTGTACACAGTCAGTGTTACACAGGGACAGAGTGTACACGGTCAGTGTTACAGGGACAGAGTGTTCACTATCAGTGTTACAGGGACAGAGTGTACACGGTCAGTGTTACAGGGACAGAGTGTTCACGGTCAGTGTTACACAGGGACACAGTGTACACGGTCAGTGTTACAGGGACAGAGTGTTCACGGTCAGTGTTACAGGGACAGAGTGTACACGGTCAGTGTTACAGGGACAGAGTGTTCACGGTCAGTGTTACACAGGGACAGAGTGTACACGGTCAGTGTTACACAGGGACAGAGTGTACACGGTCAGTGTTACAGGGACTGAGTGTTCACGGTCAGTGTTACAGGGACAGAGTGTTCACGGTCAGTGTTACAGGGACAGAGTGTACACGGTCAGTGTTACAGGGACTGAGTGTTCACGGTCAGTGTTACAGGGACAGAGTGTTCACGGTCAGTGTTACAGGGACAGAGTGTACACGGTCAGTGTTACAGGGACAGAGTGTACACGGTCAGTGTTACAGGGACAGAGTGTTCACAGTCAGTGTTACACAGGGACAGAGTGTACACCGTCAGTGTTCCACAGGGACAGAGTGTTCACGGTCAGTGTTACAGGGACAGAGTGTTCACCATCAGTGTTACAGGGACAGAGTGTACACGGTCAGTGTGACACAGGGACAGAGTGTTCATGGTCAGTGTTATAGGGACAGAGTGTTCACGGTCAGTGTTACACAGGGACAGAGTGTTCACGGTCAGTGTTACAGAGGGACAGAGTGTACACGGTCAGTGTTACACAGGGACAGAGTGTACACGGTCAGTGTTACAGGGACAGAGTGTTCACGGTCAGTGTTACACAGGGACAGAGTGTTCACGGTCAGTGTTACACAGGGACACAGTGTACACGGTCAGTGTTACAGGGACAGAGTGTACACGGTCAGTGTTACAGGGACAGAGTGTACATGGTCAGTGTTACAGGGACAGAGTGTTCACGGTCAGTGTTACACAGGGACAGAGTGTACACGGTCAGTGTTACACAGGGACAGAGTGTACACGGTCAGTGTTACAGGGACAGAGTGTACACGGTCAGTGTTACAGGGACAGAGTGTTCACGGTCAGCGTTATACAGGGACAGAGTGTTCACGGTCAGTGTTACAGGGACAGAGTGTTCACGGTCAGTGTTACAGGGACAGAGTGTACACGGTCAGTGTGACACAGGGACAGAGTGTTCACGGTCAGTGTTACAGGGACAGAGTGTTCACAGTCAGTGTTACACAGGGGCAGAGTGTACACGGTCAGTGTTACACAGGGACAGAGTGTTCACGGTCAGTGTTACAGGGACAGAGTGTTCACCATCAGTGTTACAGGGACAGAGTGTACACAGTCAGTGTTACACAGGGACAGAGTGTACACGGTCAGTGTTACAGGGACAGAGTGTTCACTATCAGTGTTACAGGGACAGAGTGTACACGGTCAGTGTTACAGGGACAGAGTGTTCACGGTCAGTGTTACACAGGGACACAGTGTACACGGTCAGTGTTACAGGGACAGAGTGTACACGGTCAGTGTTACAGGGACAGAGTGTTCACGGTCAGTGTTACACAGGGACAGAGTGTACACGGTCAGTGTTACAGGGACAGAGTGTTCACGGTCAGTGTTACAGGGACAGAGTGTACACGGTCAGTGTTACAGGGACTGAGTGTTCACGCTCAGTGTTACACAGGGACAGAGTGTACACGGTCAGTGTTACACAGGGACAGAGTGTACACGGTCAGTGTTACAGGGACAGAGTGTTCACGGTGAGTGTTACACAGGGACAGAGTGTACACGGTCAGTGTTACAGGGACAGAGTGTTCACGGTCAGTGTTACAGGGACAGAGTGTTCACGGTCAGTGTTACAGGGACAGAGTGTACACGGTCAGTGTTACACAGGGACAGAGTGTACACGGTCAGTGTTACAGGGACAGAGTGTTCACGGTCAGTGTTACACAGGGACACAGTGTACACGGTCAGTGTTACAGGGACAGAGTGTTCACGGTCAGTGTTACAGGGACAGAGTGTACACGGTCAGTGTTACAGGGACAGAGTGTTCACGGTCAGTGTTACACAGGGACAGAGTGTACACGGTCAGTGTTACAGGGACAGAGTGTACACGGTCAGTGTTACAGGGACAGAGTGTACACGGTCAGTGTTACAGGGACTGAGTGTTCACGGTCAGTGTTACAGGGACAGAGTGTTCACGGTCAGTGTTACAGGGACAGAGTGTACACGGTCAGTGTTACAGGGACAGAGTGTACACGGTCAGTGTTACAGGGACAGAGTGTACACGGTCAGTGTTACAGGGACTGAGTGTTCACGGTCAGTGTTACAGGGACAGAGTGTTCACGGTCAGTGTTACAGGGACAGAGTGTACACGGTCAGTGTTACAGGGACAGAGTGTACACGGTCAGTGTTACAGGGACAGAGTGTTCACAGTCAGTGTTACACAGGGACAGAGTGTACACCGTCAGTGTTCCACAGGGACAGAGTGTTCACGGTCAGTGTTACAGGGACAGAGTGTTCACCATCAGTGTTACAGGGACAGAGTGTACACGGTCAGTGTGACACAGGGACAGAGTGTTCACGGTCAGTGTTATAGGGACAGAGTGTTCACGGTCAGTGTTACACAGGGACAGAGTGTTCACGGTCTGTATTACAGGGACAGTGTGTTCAGGGTCAGTGTTACACAGGGACAGAGTGTACACGGTCAGTGTTACACAGGGACAGAGTGTACACGGTCAGTGTTACAGGGACAGAGTGTACACGGTCAGTGTTACAGGGACAGAGTGTTCACGGTCAGCGTTATACAGGGACAGAGTGTTCACGGTCAGTGTTACAGGGACAGAGTGTTCACGGTCAGTGTTACAGGGACAGAGTGTACACGGTCAGTGTGACACAGGGACAGAGTGTTCACGGTCAGTGTTACAGGGACAGAGTGTTCACAGTCAGTGTTACACAGGGGCAGAGTGTACACGGTCAGTGTTACACAGGGACAGAGTGTTCACGGTCAGTGTTACAGGGACAGAGTGTTCACCATCAGTGTTACAGGGACAGAGTGTACACAGTCAGTGTTACACAGGGACAGAGTGTACACGGTCAGTGTTACAGGGACAGAGTGTTCACTATCAGTGTTACAGGGACAGAGTGTACACGGTCAGTGTTACAGGGACAGAGTGTTCACGGTCAGTGTTACACAGGGACACAGTGTACACGGTCAGTGTTACAGGGACAGAGTGTTCACGGTCAGTGTTACAGGGACAGAGTGTACACGGTCAGTGTTACAGGGACAGAGTGTTCACGGTCAGTGTTACACAGGGACAGAGTGTACACGGTCAGTGTTACAGGGACAGAGTGTTCACGGTCAGTGTTACACAGGGACAGAGTGTTCACGGTCAGTGTTACAGGGACAGAGTGTACACGGTCAGTGTTACAGGGACAGAGTGTACACGGTCAGTGTTACAGGGACAGAGTGTTCACGGTCAGTGTTACACAGGGACAGAGTGTACACGGTCAGTGTTACAGGGACAGAGTGTTCACGGTCAGTGTTACAGGGACAGAGTGTACACGGTCAGTGTTACAGGGACTGAGTGTTCACGGTCAGTGTTACAGGGACAGAGTGTACACGGTCAGTGTTACAGGGACAGAGTGTTCACGGTCAGTGTTACAGGGACATTTTGTACACGGTCAGTGTTACAGGGACAGAGTGTTCACAGTCAGTGTTACACAGGGACAGAGTGTACACCGTCAGTGTTCCACAGGGACAGAGTGTTCACGGTCAGTGTTACAGGGACAGAGTGTTCACCATCAGTGTTACAGGGACAGAGTGTACACGGTCAGTGTGACACAGGGACAGAGTGTTCACGGTCAGTGTTACAGGGACAGAGTGTACACGGTCAGTGTTACAGGGACAGAGTGTACACGGTCAGTGTTACACAGGGACAGAGTGTACACGGTCAGTGTTACACAGGGACAGAGTGTACACGGTCAGTGTTACAGGGACAGAGTGTTCACGGTCAGTGTTACAGGGACAGAGTGTTCACGGTCAGTGTTACACAGGGACAGAGTGTACACGGTCAGTGTTACAGGGACAGAGTGTACACGGTCAGTGTTACAGGGACAGAGTGTACACGGTCAGTGTTACACAGGGACAGAGTGTACACGGTCAGTGTTACACAGGGACAGAGTGTACACGGTCAGTGTTACAGGGACAGAGTGTTCACGGTCAGTGTTACAGGGACAGAGTGTTCACCATCAGTGTTACAGGGACAGAGTGTACACGGTCAGTGTGACACAGGGACAGAGTGTTCACGGTCAGTGTTACAGGGACAGAGTGTTCACGGTCAGTGTTACACAGGGACAGAGTGTTCACGGTCTGTGTTACAGGGACAGAGTGTACACGGTCAGTGTTACAGGGACAGAGTGTACACGGTCAGTGTTACAGGGACAGAGTGTACACGGTCAGTGTTACAGGGACAGAGTGTTCACGGTCAGTGTTACAGGGACAGAGTGTACACGGTCAGTGTTACAGGGACAGAGTGTACATGGTCAGTGTTACAGGGACAGAGTGTACACGGTCAGTGTTACAGGGACAGAGTGTACATGGTCAGTGTTACAGGGACAGAGTGTACACGGTCAGTGTTACAGGGACAGAGTGTTCACGGTCAGTGTTACAGGGACAGAGTGTACACGGTCAGTGTTACAGGGACAGAGTGTACACGGTCAGTGTTACAGGGACAGAGTGTACACGGTCAGTGTTACACAGGGACAGAGTGTACACGGTCAGTGTTACAGGGACAGAGTGTTCACGGTCAGTGTTACAGGGACAGAGTGTACACGGTCAGTGTTACAGGGACAGAGTGTTCACGGTCAGTGTTACAGGGACAGAGTGTACACGGTCAGTGTTACAGGGACAGAGTGTTCACGGTCAGTGTTACAGGGACAGAGTGTACACGGTCAGTGTTACACAGGGACAGAGTGTTCACGGTCAGTGTTACAGGGACAGAGTGTTCACGGTCAGTGTTACACAGGGACAGAGTGTACACGGTCAGTGTTACAGGGACAGAGTGTTCACGGTCAGTGTTACAGGGACAGAGTGTACACGGTCAGTGTTACAGGGACAGAGTGTACACTGTCAGTGTTACAGGGACAGCGTGTTCACGGTCAGTGTTACAGGGACAGAGTGTTCACGGTCAGTGTTACACAGGGACAGAGTGTACACGGTCAGTGTTACACAGGGACAGAGTGTACACGGTCAGTGTTACAGGGACAGAGTGTACACGGTCAGTGTTACACAGGGACAGAGTGTACACGGTCAGTGTTACACAGGGACAGAGTATACTCGGTCAGTGTTACAGGGACAGAGTGTTCACGGTCAGTGTTACACAGGGACAGAGTGTACACTGTCAGTGTTACAGGGACAGAGTGTTCACGGTCAGTGTGACAGGGACAGAGTGTACACGGTCAGTGTTACACAGGGACAGAGTGTACACGGTCAGTGTTACAGGGACAGAGTGTTCACGGTCAGTGTTACACAGGGACAGCGTGTTCACGGTCAGTGTTACAGGGACAGAGTGTTCACGGTCAGTGTTACACAGGGACAGAGTGTACACGGTCAGTGTTACACAGGGACAGAGTGTACACGGTCAGTGTTACAGGGACAGAGTGTACACGGTCAGTGTTACACAGGGACAGAGTGTACACGGTCAGTGTTACACAGGGACAGAGTATACTCGGTCAGTGTTACAGGGACAGAGTGTTCACGGTCAGTGTTACACAGGGACAGAGTGTTCACGGTCAGTGTTACAGGGACAGAGTGTACACGGTCAGTGTTACACAGGGACGGAGTGTACAGGGTCAGTGTTACAGGGACAGAGTGTACACGGTCAGTGTTACAGGGACAGAGTGTACACAGTCAGTGTTACAGGGACAGAGTGTTCATGGTCAGTGTTACAGGGACAGAGTGTACACGGTCAGTGTTACAGGGACAGAGTGTACACGGTCAGTGTTACAGGGACAGAGTGTACAGGGTCAGTGTTACAGGGACAGAGTGTACACGGTCAGTGTTACAGGGACAGAGTGTACACAGTCAGTGTTACAGGGACAGAGTGTTCATGGTCAGTGTTACAGGGACAGAGTGTACACGGTCAGTGTTACAGGGACAGAGTGTACACGGTCAGTGTTACACAGGGACAGAGTGTTCACGGTCAGTGTTACACAGGGACAGAGTGTACACGGTCAGTGTTACAGGGACAGAGTGTACACGGTCAGTGTTACACAGGGACAGAGTGTTCACGGTCAGTGTTACACAGGGACAGAGTGTACACGGTCAGTGTTACAGGGACAGAGTGTACACGGTCAGTGTTACACAGGGACAGAGTGTACACGGTCAGTGTTACACAGGGACAGAATGTTCAGGGTCAGTGTTACACAGGGACAAAGTGTACACGGTCAGTGTTACAGGGACAGAGTGTTCACGGTCAGTGTTACACAGGGACAGAGTGTTCACGGTCAGTGTTACAGGGACAGAGTGTTCACGGTCAGTGTTACACAGGGACAGAGTGTACACGGTCAGTGTTACAGGGACAGAGTGTACACGGTCAGTGTTACAGGGACAGAGTGTTCACGGTCAGTGTTACACAGGGACAGAGTGTACACGGTCAGTGTTACAGGGACAGAGTGTACACGGTCAGTGTTACAGGGACAGAGTGTACACGGTCAGTGTTACAGGGACTGAGTGTTCACGGTCAGTGTTACAGGGACAGAGTGTTCACGGTCAGTGTTACAGGGACAGAGTGTACACGGTCAGTGTTACAGGGACAGAGTGTACACGGTCAGTGTTACAGGGACAGAGTGTACACGGTCAGTGTTACAGGGACTGAGTGTTCACGGTCAGTGTTACAGGGACAGAGTGTTCACGGTCAGTGTTACAGGGACAGAGTGTACACGGTCAGTGTTACAGGGACAGAGTGTACACGGTCAGTGTTACAGGGACAGAGTGTTCACAGTCAGTGTTACACAGGGACAGAGTGTACACCGTCAGTGTTCCACAGGGACAGAGTGTTCACGGTCAGTGTTACAGGGACAGAGTGTTCACCATCAGTGTTACAGGGACAGAGTGTACACGGTCAGTGTGACACAGGGACAGAGTGTTCACGGTCAGTGTTATAGGGACAGAGTGTTCACGGTCAGTGTTACACAGGGACAGAGTGTTCACGGTCTGTATTACAGGGACAGTGTGTTCAGGGTCAGTGTTACACAGGGACAGAGTGTACACGGTCAGTGTTACACAGGGACAGAGTGTACACGGTCAGTGTTACAGGGACAGAGTGTACACGGTCAGTGTTACAGGGACAGAGTGTTCACGGTCAGCGTTATACAGGGACAGAGTGTTCACGGTCAGTGTTACAGGGACAGAGTGTTCACGGTCAGTGTTACAGGGACAGAGTGTACACGGTCAGTGTGACACAGGGACAGAGTGTTCACGGTCAGTGTTACAGGGACAGAGTGTTCACAGTCAGTGTTACACAGGGGCAGAGTGTACACGGTCAGTGTTACACAGGGACAGAGTGTTCACGGTCAGTGTTACAGGGACAGAGTGTTCACCATCAGTGTTACAGGGACAGAGTGTACACAGTCAGTGTTACACAGGGACAGAGTGTACACGGTCAGTGTTACAGGGACAGAGTGTTCACTATCAGTGTTACAGGGACAGAGTGTACACGGTCAGTGTTACAGGGACAGAGTGTTCACGGTCAGTGTTACACAGGGACACAGTGTACACGGTCAGTGTTACAGGGACAGAGTGTTCACGGTCAGTGTTACAGGGACAGAGTGTACACGGTCAGTGTTACAGGGACAGAGTGTTCACGGTCAGTGTTACACAGGGACAGAGTGTACACGGTCAGTGTTACAGGGACAGAGTGTTCACGGTCAGTGTTACACAGGGACAGAGTGTTCACGGTCAGTGTTACAGGGACAGAGTGTACACGGTCAGTGTTACAGGGACAGAGTGTACACGGTCAGTGTTACAGGGACAGAGTGTTCACGGTCAGTGTTACACAGGGACAGAGTGTACACGGTCAGTGTTACAGGGACAGAGTGTTCACGGTCAGTGTTACAGGGACAGAGTGTACACGGTCAGTGTTACAGGGACTGAGTGTTCACGGTCAGTGTTACAGGGACAGAGTGTTCACGGTCAGTGTTACAGGGACAGAGTGTACACGGTCAGTGTTACAGGGACAGAGTGTTCACGGTCAGTGTTACAGGGACATTTTGTACACGGTCAGTGTTACAGGGACAGAGTGTTCACAGTCAGTGTTACACAGGGACAGAGTGTACACCGTCAGTGTTCCACAGGGACAGAGTGTTCACGGTCAGTGTTACAGGGACAGAGTGTTCACCATCAGTGTTACAGGGACAGAGTGTACACGGTCAGTGTGACACAGGGACAGAGTGTTCACGGTCAGTGTTACAGGGACAGAGTGTACACGGTCAGTGTTACACAGGGACAGAGTGTACACGGTCAGTGTTACACAGGGACAGAGTGTACACGGTCAGTGTTACAGGGACAGAGTGTTCACGGTCAGTGTTACAGGGACAGAGTGTTCACGGTCAGTGTTACACAGGGACAGAGTGTACACGGTCAGTGTTACAGGGACAGAGTGTACACGGTCAGTGTTACAGGGACAGAGTGTACACGGTCAGTGTTACACAGGGACAGAGTGTACACGGTCAGTGTTACACAGGGACAGAGTGTACACGGTCAGTGTTACAGGGACAGAGTGTTCACGGTCAGTGTTACAGGGACAGAGTGTTCACCATCAGTGTTACAGGGACAGAGTGTACACGGTCAGTGTGACACAGGGACAGAGTGTTCACGGTCAGTGTTACAGGGACAGAGTGTTCACGGTCAGTGTTACACAGGGACAGAGTGTTCACGGTCTGTGTTACAGGGACAGAGTGTACACGGTCAGTGTTACAGGGACAGAGTGTACACGGTCAGTGTTACAGGGACAGAGTGTACACGGTCAGTGTTACAGGGACAGAGTGTTCACGGTCAGTGTTACAGGGACAGAGTGTACACGGTCAGTGTTACAGGGACAGAGTGTACATGGTCAGTGTTACAGGGACAGAGTGTACACGGTCAGTGTTACAGGGACAGAGTGTACATGGTCAGTGTTACAGGGACAGAGTGTACACGGTCAGTGTTACAGGGACAGAGTGTTCACGGTCAGTGTTACAGGGACAGAGTGTACACGGTCAGTGTTACAGGGACAGAGTGTACACGGTCAGTGTTACAGGGACAGAGTGTACACGGTCAGTGTTACACAGGGACAGAGTGTACACGGTCAGTGTTACAGGGACAGAGTGTTCACGGTCAGTGTTACAGGGACAGAGTGTACACGGTCAGTGTTACAGGGACAGAGTGTTCACGGTCAGTGTTACAGGGACAGAGTGTACACGGTCAGTGTTACAGGGACAGAGTGTTCACGGTCAGTGTTACAGGGACAGAGTGTACACGGTCAGTGTTACACAGGGACAGAGTGTTCACGGTCAGTGTTACAGGGACAGAGTGTTCACGGTCAGTGTTACACAGGGACAGAGTGTACACGGTCAGTGTTACAGGGACAGAGTGTTCACGGTCAGTGTTACAGGGACAGAGTGTACACTGTCAGTGTTACAGGGACAGCGTGTTCACGGTCAGTGTTACAGGGACAGAGTGTTCACGGTCAGTGTTACACAGGGACAGAGTGTACACGGTCAGTGTTACACAGGGACAGAGTGTACACGGTCAGTGTTACAGGGACAGAGTGTACACGGTCAGTGTTACACAGGGACAGAGTGTACACGGTCAGTGTTACACAGGGACAGAGTATACTCGGTCAGTGTTACAGGGACAGAGTGTTCACGGTCAGTGTTACACAGGGACAGAGTGTACACTGTCAGTGTTACAGGGACAGAGTGTTCACGGTCAGTGTGACAGGGACAGAGTGTACACGGTCAGTGTTACACAGGGACAGAGTGTACACGGTCAGTGTTACAGGGACAGAGTGTTCACGGTCAGTGTTACACAGGGACAGCGTGTTCACGGTCAGTGTTACAGGGACAGAGTGTTCACGGTCAGTGTTACACAGGGACAGAGTGTACACGGTCAGTGTTACACAGGGACAGAGTGTACACGGTCAGTGTTACAGGGACAGAGTGTACACGGTCAGTGTTACACAGGGACAGAGTGTACACGGTCAGTGTTACACAGGGACAGAGTATACTCGGTCAGTGTTACAGGGACAGAGTGTTCACGGTCAGTGTTACACAGGGACAGAGTGTTCACGGTCAGTGTTACAGGGACAGAGTGTACACGGTCAGTGTTACACAGGGACGGAGTGTACAGGGTCAGTGTTACAGGGACAGAGTGTACACGGTCAGTGTTACAGGGACAGAGTGTACACAGTCAGTGTTACAGGGACAGAGTGTTCATGGTCAGTGTTACAGGGACAGAGTGTACACGGTCAGTGTTACAGGGACAGAGTGTACACGGTCAGTGTTACAGGGACAGAGTGTACAGGGTCAGTGTTACAGGGACAGAGTGTACACGGTCAGTGTTACAGGGACAGAGTGTACACAGTCAGTGTTACAGGGACAGAGTGTTCATGGTCAGTGTTACAGGGACAGAGTGTACACGGTCAGTGTTACAGGGACAGAGTGTACACGGTCAGTGTTACACAGGGACAGAGTGTTCACGGTCAGTGTTACACAGGGACAGAGTGTACACGGTCAGTGTTACAGGGACAGAGTGTACACGGTCAGTGTTACACAGGGACAGAGTGTTCACGGTCAGTGTTACACAGGGACAGAGTGTACACGGTCAGTGTTACAGGGACAGAGTGTACACGGTCAGTGTTACACAGGGACAGAGTGTACACGGTCAGTGTTACACAGGGACAGAATGTTCAGGGTCAGTGTTACACAGGGACAAAGTGTACACGGTCAGTGTTACAGGGACAGAGTATACACGGTCAGTGTTACACAGGGACAGAGTGTACACGGTCAGTGTTACAGGGACAGAGTGTACACGGTCAGTGTTACAGGGACAGAGTGTTCATGGTCAGTGTTACAGGGACAGAGTGTTCACGGTCAGTGTTACAGGGACAGAGTGTACACGGTCAGTGTTACACAGGGACAGAGTGTACACGGTCAGTGTTACACAGGGACAGAGTGTACACGGTCAGTGTTACAGGGACAGAGTGTACACGGTCAGTGTTACAGGGACAGAGTGTTCATGGTCAGTGTTACAGGGACAGAGTGTTCACGGTCAGTGTTACAGGGACAGAGTGTACACGGTCAGTGTTACACAGGGACAGAGTGTACACGGTCAGTGTTACACAGGGACAGAGTGTACACGGTCAGTGTTACACAGGGACAGAGTGTTCACGCTCAGTGTTACACAGGGACAGAGTGTACACGGTCAGTGTTACACAGGGACAGAGTGTACACGGTCAGTGTTACAGGGACAGAGTGTTCACGGTGAGTGTTACACAGGGACAGAGTGTACACGGTCAGTGTTACAGGGACAGAGTGTTCACGGTCAGTGTTACAGGGACAGAGTGTTCACGGTCAGTGTTACAGGGACAGAGTGTACACGGTCAGTGTTACACAGGGACAGAGTGTACACGGTCAGTGTTACACAGGGACAGAGTGTACACGGTCAGTGTTACAGGGACAGAGTGTACACGGTCAGTGTTACAGGGACAGAGTGTTCACGGTCAGTGTTACACAGGGACAGAGTGTACACGGTCAGTGTTACACAGGGACAGAGTGTACACGGTCAGTGTTACACAGGGACAGAGTGTACACGGTCAGTGTTACAGGGACAGAGTGTACACGGTCAGTGTTACAGGGACAGAGTGTTCACGGTCAGTGTTACAGGGACAGAGTGTACACGGTCAGTGTTACACAGGGACAGAGTGTACACGGTCAGTGTTACACAGGGACAGAGTGTACACGGTCAGTGTTACAGGGACAGAGTGTACACGGTCAGTGTTACAGGGACAGAGTGTACACGGTCAGTGTTACAGGGACAGAGTGTTCACGGTCTGTGTTACAGGGACAGAGTGTTCACGGTCTGTGTTACAGGGACAGAGTGTTCACGGTCAGTGTGACAGGGACAGAGTGTACACGGTCAGTGTTACACAGGGACAGAGTGTACACGGTCAGTGTTACACAGGGACAGAGTGTACACAGTCAGTGTTACAGGGACAGAGTGTACACGGTCAGTGTTACAGGGACAGAGTGTACACGGTCACTGTTACACAGGGACAGAGTGTACACAGTCAGTGTTACAGGGACAGAGTGTACACGGTCAGTGTTACAGGGACAGAGTGTACACGGTCAGTGTTACAGGGACAGAGTGTACACGGTCACTGTTACACAGGGACAGAGTGTACACAGTCAGTGTTACAGGGACAGAGTGTACACGGTCAGTGTTACAGGGACAGAGTGTACACGGTCAGTGTTACAGGGACAGAGTGTTCACGGTCAGTGTTACAGGGACAGAGTGTTCACGGTCAGTGTTACACAGGGACAGAGTGTTCACGGTCAGTGTTACAGGGACAGAGTGTACACGGTCAGTGTTACAGGGACAGAGTGTTCACGGTCAGTGTTACACAGGGACAGAGTGTACACGGTCAGTGTTACACAGGGACAGAGTGTTCACGGTCAGTGTTACAGAGGGACAGAGTGTTCACAGTCAGTGTTACAGGGACAGAGTGTACACGGTCAATGTTACAGGGACAGAGTGTTCACTATCAGTGTTACAGGGACAGAGTGTACAGGGTCAGTGTTACAGGGACAGAGTGTTCACGGTCAGTGTTACACAGGGACAGAGTGTTCACGGTCAGTGTTACAGAGGGACAGAGTGTACACAGTCAGTGTTACACAGGGACAGAGTGTACACGGTCAGTGTTACAGGGACAGAGTGTTCACTATCAGTGTTACAGGGACAGAGTGTACACGGTCAGTGTTACAGGGACAGAGTGTTCACGGTCAGTGTTACACAGGGACACAGTGTACACGGTCAGTGTTACAGGGACAGAGTGTTCACGGTCAGTGTTACAGGGACAGAGTGTACACGGTCAGTGTTACAGGGACAGAGTGTTCACGGTCAGTGTTACACAGGGACAGAGTGTACACGGTCAGTGTTACACAGGGACAGAGTGTACACGGTCAGTGTTACAGGGACTGAGTGTTCACGGTCAGTGTTACAGGGACAGAGTGTTCACGGTCAGTGTTACAGGGACAGAGTGTACACGGTCAGTGTTACAGGGACTGAGTGTTCACGGTCAGTGTTACAGGGACAGAGTGTTCACGGTCAGTGTTACAGGGACAGAGTGTACACGGTCAGTGTTACAGGGACAGAGTGTACACGGTCAGTGTTACAGGGACAGAGTGTTCACAGTCAGTGTTACACAGGGACAGAGTGTACACCGTCAGTGTTCCACAGGGACAGAGTGTTCACGGTCAGTGTTACAGGGACAGAGTGTTCACCATCAGTGTTACAGGGACAGAGTGTACACGGTCAGTGTGACACAGGGACAGAGTGTTCATGGTCAGTGTTATAGGGACAGAGTGTTCACGGTCAGTGTTACACAGGGACAGAGTGTTCACGGTCAGTGTTACAGAGGGACAGAGTGTACACGGTCAGTGTTACACAGGGACAGAGTGTACACGGTCAGTGTTACAGGGACAGAGTGTTCACGGTCAGTGTTACACAGGGACAGAGTGTTCACGGTCAGTGTTACACAGGGACACAGTGTACACGGTCAGTGTTACAGGGACAGAGTGTACACGGTCAGTGTTACAGGGACAGAGTGTACATGGTCAGTGTTACAGGGACAGAGTGTTCACGGTCAGTGTTACACAGGGACAGAGTGTACACGGTCAGTGTTACACAGGGACAGAGTGTACACGGTCAGTGTTACAGGGACAGAGTGTACACGGTCAGTGTTACAGGGACAGAGTGTTCACGGTCAGCGTTATACAGGGACAGAGTGTTCACGGTCAGTGTTACAGGGACAGAGTGTTCACGGTCAGTGTTACAGGGACAGAGTGTACACGGTCAGTGTGACACAGGGACAGAGTGTTCACGGTCAGTGTTACAGGGACAGAGTGTTCACAGTCAGTGTTACACAGGGGCAGAGTGTACACGGTCAGTGTTACACAGGGACAGAGTGTTCACGGTCAGTGTTACAGGGACAGAGTGTTCACCATCAGTGTTACAGGGACAGAGTGTACACAGTCAGTGTTACACAGGGACAGAGTGTACACGGTCAGTGTTACAGGGACAGAGTGTTCACTATCAGTGTTACAGGGACAGAGTGTACACGGTCAGTGTTACAGGGACAGAGTGTTCACGGTCAGTGTTACACAGGGACACAGTGTACACGGTCAGTGTTACAGGGACAGAGTGTACACGGTCAGTGTTACAGGGACAGAGTGTTCACGGTCAGTGTTACACAGGGACAGAGTGTACACGGTCAGTGTTACAGGGACAGAGTGTTCACGGTCAGTGTTACAGGGACAGAGTGTACACGGTCAGTGTTACAGGGACTGAGTGTTCACGGTCAGTGTTACAGGGACAGAGTGTTCACGGTCAGTGTTACAGGGACAGAGTGTACTCGGTCAGTGTTACAGGGACAGAGTGTTCACGGTCAGTGTTACAGGGACATTTTGTACACGGTCAGTGTTACAGGGACAGAGTGTTCACAGTCAGTGTTACACAGGGACAGAGTGTACACCGTCAGTGTTCCACAGGGACAGAGTGTTCACGGTCAGTGTTACAGGGACAGAGTGTTCACCATCAGTGTTACAGGGACAGAGTGTACACGGTCAGTGTGACACAGGGACAGAGTGTTCACGGTCAGTGTTATAGGGACAGAGTGTTCACGGTCAGTGTTACACAGGGACAGAGTGTTCACGGTCTGTATTACAGGGACAGAGTGTTCACGGTCAGTGTTACACAGGGACAGAGTGTTCAGGGTCAGTGTTACACAGGGACAGATTGTACACGGTCAGTGTTACACAGGGACAGAGTGTACACGGTCAGTGTTACAGGGACAGAGTGTACACGGTCAGTGTTACACAGGGACAGAGTGTACACAGTCAGTGTTACAGGGACAGAGTGTTCATGGTCAGTGTTACAGGGACAGATTGTACACGGTCAGTGTTACAGGGACAGAGTGTACACGGTCAGTGTTACACAGGGACAGAGTGTACACGGTCAGTGTTACAGGGACAGAGTGTTCACGGTCAGTGTTACAGGGACAGAGTGTACACGGTCAGTGTTACAGGGACAGAGTGTTCACGGTCAGTGTTACAGGGACAGAGTGTACACGGTCAGTGTTACAGGGACAGAGTGTTCACGGTCAGTGTTACAGGGACAGAGTGTACACGGTCAGTGTTACACAGGGACAGAGTGTTCACGGTCAGTGTTACAGGGACAGAGTGTTCACGGTCAGTGTTACACAGGGACAGAGTGTACACGGTCAGTGTTACAGGGACAGAGTGTTCACGGTCAGTGTTACAGGGACAGAGTGTACACGGTCAGTGTTACAGGGACAGAGTGTACACTGTCAGTGTTACAGGGACAGCGTGTTCACGGTCAGTGTTACAGGGACAGAGTGTTCACGGTCAGTGTTACACAGGGACAGAGTGTACACGGTCAGTGTTACACAGGGACAGAGTGTACACGGTCAGTGTTACAGGGACAGAGTGTACACGGTCAGTGTTACACAGGGACAGTGTGTTCACGGTCAGTGTTACAGAGGGACAGAGTGTACACGGTCAGTGTTACAGGGACAGAGTGTACACGGTCAGTGTTACAGGGACAGAGTGTTCACGGTCAGTGTTACAGGGACAGAGTGTACACGGTCAGTGTTACACAGGGACAGAGTGTACACGGTCAGTGTTACACAGGGACAGAGTGTACACGGTCAGTGTTACACAGGGACAGAGTGTACACGGTCAGTGTTACAGGGACAGAGTGTACACGGTCAGTGTTACAGGGACAGAGTGTACACGGTCAGTGTTACAGGGACAGAGTGTTCACGGTCTGTGTTACAGGGACAGAGTGTTCACGGTCTGTGTTACAGGGACAGAGTGTTCACGGTCAGTGTGACAGGGACAGAGTGTACACGGTCAGTGTTACACAGGGACAGAGTGTACACGGTCAGTGTTACACAGGGACAGAGTGTACACAGTCAGTGTTACAGGGACAGAGTGTACACGGTCAGTGTTACAGGGACAGAGTGTACACGGTCACTGTTACACAGGGACAGAGTGTACACAGTCAGTGTTACAGGGACAGAGTGTACACGGTCAGTGTTACAGGGACAGAGTGTACACGGTCAGTGTTACAGGGACAGAGTGTACACGGTCACTGTTACACAGGGACAGAGTGTACACAGTCAGTGTTACAGGGACAGAGTGTACACGGTCAGTGTTACAGGGACAGAGTGTACACGGTCAGTGTTACAGGGACAGAGTGTTCACGGTCAGTGTTACAGGGACAGAGTGTTCACGGTCAGTGTTACACAGGGACAGAGTGTTCACGGTCAGTGTTACAGGGACAGAGTGTACACGGTCAGTGTTACAGGGACAGAGTGTTCACGGTCAGTGTTACACAGGGACAGAGTGTACACGGTCAGTGTTACACAGGGACAGAGTGTTCACGGTCAGTGTTACAGAGGGACAGAGTGTTCACAGTCAGTGTTACAGGGACAGAGTGTACACGGTCAATGTTACAGGGACAGAGTGTTCACTATCAGTGTTACAGGGACAGAGTGTTCACGGTCAGTGTTACAGGGACAGAGTGTTCACGGTCAGTGTTACAGAGGGACAGAGTGTACACAGTCAGTGTTACACAGGGACAGAGTGTACACGGTCAGTGTTACAGGGACAGAGTGTTCACTATCAGTGTTACAGGGACAGAGTGTACACGGTCAGTGTTACAGGGACAGAGTGTTCACGGTCAGTGTTACACAGGGACACAGTGTACACGGTCAGTGTTACAGGGACAGAGTGTTCACGGTCAGTGTTACAGGGACAGAGTGTACACGGTCAGTGTTACAGGGACAGAGTGTTCACGGTCAGTGTTACACAGGGACAGAGTGTACACGGTCAGTGTTACACAGGGACAGAGTGTACACGGTCAGTGTTACACGGACAGAGTGTACACGGTCAGTGTTACAGGGACTGAGTGTTCACGGTCAGTGTTACAGGGACAGAGTGTTCACGGTCAGTGTTACAGGGACAGAGTGTACACGGTCAGTGTTACAGGGACAGAGTGTACACGGTCAGTGTTACAGGGACTGAGTGTTCACGGTCAGTGTTACAGGGACAGAGTGTTCACGGTCAGTGTTACAGGGACAGAGTGTACACGGTCAGTGTTACAGGGACAGAGTGTACACGGTCAGTGTTACAGGGACAGAGTGTTCACAGTCAGTGTTACACAGGGACAGAGTGTACACCGTCAGTGTTACACAGGGACAGAGTGTTCACGGTCAGTGTGACACAGGGACAGAGTGTTCATGGTCAGTGTTATAGGGACAGAGTGTTCACGGTCAGTGTTACACAGGGACAGAGTGTTCACGGTCAGTGTTACAGAGGGACAGAGTGTACACGGTCAGTGTTACAGGGACAGAGTGTTCACGGTCAGTGTGACACAGGGACAGAGTGTTCATGGTCAGTGTTATAGGGACAGAGTGTTCACGGTCAGTGTTACACAGGGACAGAGTGTTCACGGTCAGTGTTACAGAGGGACAGAGTGTACACGGTCAGTGTTACACAGGGACAGAGTGTACACGGTCAGTGTTACAGGGACAGAGTGTTCAGGGTCAGTGTTACACAGGGACAGAGTGTACACGGTCAGTGTTACAGGGACAGAGTGTACACGGTCAGTGTTACAGGGACAGAGTGTTCACGGTCAGCGTTATACAGGGACAGAGTGTTCACGGTCAGTGTTACAGGGACAGAGTGTTCACGGTCAGTGTTACAGGGACAGAGTGTACACGGTCAGTGTGACACAGGGACAGAGTGTTCACGGTCAGTGTTACAGGGACAGAGTGTTCACAGTCAGTGTTACACAGGGGCAGAGTGTACACGGTCAGTGTTACACAGGGACAGAGTGTTCACGGTCAGTGTTACAGGGACAGAGTGTTCACCATCAGTGTTACAGGGACAGAGTGTACACAGTCAGTGTTACACAGGGACAGAGTGTACACGGTCAGTGTTACAGGGACAGAGTGTTCACTATCAGTGTTACAGGGACAGAGTGTACACGGTCAGTGTTACAGGGACAGAGTGTTCACGGTCAGTGTTACACAGGGACACAGTGTACACGGTCAGTGTTACAGGGACAGAGTGTACACGGTCAGTGTTACAGGGACAGAGTGTTCACGGTCAGTGTTACACAGGGACAGAGTGTACACGGTCAGTGTTACAGGGACAGAGTGTTCACGGTCAGTGTTACAGGGACAGAGTGTACACGGTCAGTGTTACAGGGACTGAGTGTTCACGGTCAGTGTTACAGGGACAGAGTGTTCACGGTCAGTGTTACAGGGACAGAGTGTACACGGTCAGTGTTACAGGGACAGAGTGTTCACGGTCAGTGTTACAGGGACATTTTGTACACGGTCAGTGTTACAGGGACAGAGTGTTCACAGTCAGTGTTACACAGGGACAGAGTGTACACCGTCAGTGTTCCACAGGGACAGAGTGTTCACGGTCAGTGTTACAGGGACAGAGTGTTCACCATCAGTGTTACAGGGACAGAGTGTACACGGTCAGTGTGACACAGGGACAGAGTGTTCACGGTCAGTGTTATAGGGACAGAGTGTTCACGGTCAGTGTTACACAGGGACAGAGTGTTCACGGTCTGTATTACAGGGACAGAGTGTTCACGGTCAGTGTTACACAGGGACAGAGTGTTCAGGGTCAGTGTTACACAGGGACAGATTGTACACGGTCAGTGTTACACAGGGACAGAGTGTACACGGTCAGTGTTACAGGGACAGAGTGTACACGGTCAGTGTTACACAGGGACAGAGTGTACACAGTCAGTGTTACAGGGACAGAGTGTTCATGGTCAGTGTTACAGGGACAGATTGTACACGGTCAGTGTTACAGGGACAGAGTGTACACGGTCAGTGTTACACAGGGACAGAGTGTACACGGTCAGTGTTACAGGGACAGAGTGTTCACGGTCAGTGTTACAGGGACAGAGTGTACACGGTCAGTGTTACAGGGACAGAGTGTTCACGGTCAGTGTTACAGGGACAGAGTGTACACGGTCAGTGTTACAGGGACAGAGTGTTCACGGTCAGTGTTACAGGGACAGAGTGTACACGGTCAGTGTTACACAGGGACAGAGTGTTCACGGTCAGTGTTACAGGGACAGAGTGTTCACGGTCAGTGTTACACAGGGACAGAGTGTACACGGTCAGTGTTACAGGGACAGAGTGTTCACGGTCAGTGTTACAGGGACAGAGTGTACACGGTCAGTGTTACAGGGACAGAGTGTACACTGTCAGTGTTACAGGGACAGCGTGTTCACGGTCAGTGTTACAGGGACAGAGTGTTCACGGTCAGTGTTACACAGGGACAGAGTGTACACGGTCAGTGTTACACAGGGACAGAGTGTACACGGTCAGTGTTACAGGGACAGAGTGTACACGGTCAGTGTTACACAGGGACAGAGTGTACACGGTCAGTGTTACACAGGGACAGAGTGTTCACGGTCAGTGTTACAGGGACAGAGTGTACACTGTCAGTGTTACAGGGACAGAGTGTTCACGGTCAGTGTGACAGGGACAGAGTGTACACTGTCAGTGTTACACAGGGACAGAGTGTACACGGTCAGTGTTACAGGGACAGAGTGTTCACGGTCAGTGTTACACAGGGACAGCGTGTTCACGGTCAGTGTTACAGGGACAGAGTGTTCACGGTCAGTGTTACACAGGGACAGAGTGTACACGGTCAGTGTTACACAGGGACAGAGTGTACACGGTCAGTGTTACAGGGACAGAGTGTACACGGTCAGTGTTACACAGGGACAGAGTGTACACGGTCAGTGTTACACAGGGACAGAGTATACTCGGTCAGTGTTACAGGGACAGAGTGTTCACGGTCAGTGTTACACAGGGACAGAGTGTTCACGGTCAGTGTTACAGGGACAGAGTGTACACGGTCAGTGTTACACAGGGACAGAGTGTACAGGGTCAGTGTTACAGGGACAGAGTGTACACGGTCAGTGTTACAGGGACTGAGTGTACACAGTCAGTGTTACAGGGACAGAGTGTTCATGGTCAGTGTTACAGGGACAGAGTGTACACGGTCAGTGTTACAGGGACAGAGTGTTCACGGTCAGTGTTACACAGGGACAGAGTGTACACGGTCAGTGTTACAGGGACAGAGTGTACACGGTCAGTGTTACACAGGGACAGAGTGTTCAGGGTCAGTGTTACAGGGACAGAGTGTTCACGGTCAGTGTTACACAGGGACAGAGTGATCACGGTCAGTGTTACACAGGGACAGAGTGTTCACGGTCAGTGTTACAGGGACAGAGTGTACACGGTCAGTGTTACAGGGACAGAGTATACACGGTCAGTGTTACACAGGGACAGAGTGTACACGGTCAGTGTTACAGGGACAGAGTGTACACGGTCAGTGTTACAGGGACAGAGTGTTCATGGTCAGTGTTACAGGGACAGAGTGTTCACGGTCAGTGTTACAGGGACAGAGTGTACACGGTCAGTGTTACAGGGACAGAGTATACACGGTCAGTGTTACACAGGGACAGAGTGTACACGGTCAGTGTTACAGGGACAGAGTGTTCACGGTCAGTGTTACAGGGACAGAGTGTACACGGTCAGTGTTACAGGGACAGAGTGTTCATGGTCAGTGTTACAGGGACAGAGTGTTCACGGTCAGTGTTACAGGGACAGAGTGTACACGGTCAGTGTTACACAGGGACAGAGTGTACACGGTCAGTGTTACACAGGGACAGAGTGTACACGGTCAGTGTTACAGGGACAGAGTGTACACGGTCAGTGTTACAGGGACAGAGTGTTCATGGTCAGTGTTACAGGGACAGAGTGTTCACGGTCAGTGTTACAGGGACAGAGTGTACACGGTCAGTGTTACACAGGGACAGAGTGTACACGGTCAGTGTTACACAGGGACAGAGTGTACACGGTCAGTGTTACACAGGGACAGAATGTTCAGGGTCAGTGTTACACAGGGACAAAGTGTACACGGTCAGTGTTACAGGGACAGAGTATACACGGTCAGTGTTACACAGGGACAGAGTGTACACGGTCAGTGTTACAGGGACAGAGTGTACACGGTCAGTGTTACAGGGACAGAGTGTTCATGGTCAGTGTTACAGGGACAGAGTGTTCACGGTCAGTGTTACAGGGACAGAGTGTACACGGTCAGTGTTACACAGGGACAGAGTGTACACGGTCAGTGTTACACAGGGACAGAGTGTACACGGTCAGTGTTACAGGGACAGAGTGTACACGGTCAGTGTTACAGGGACAGAGTGTTCATGGTCAGTGTTACAGGGACAGAGTGTTCACGGTCAGTGTTACAGGGACAGAGTGTACACGGTCAGTGTTACACAGGGACAGAGTGTACACGGTCAGTGTTACACAGGGACAGAGTGTACACGGTCAGTGTTACACAGGGACAGAGTGTTCACGCTCAGTGTTACACAGGGACAGAGTGTACACGGTCAGTGTTACACAGGGACAGAGTGTACACGGTCAGTGTTACAGGGACAGAGTGTTCACGGTGAGTGTTACACAGGGACAGAGTGTACACGGTCAGTGTTACAGGGACAGAGTGTTCACGGTCAGTGTTACAGGGACAGAGTGTTCACGGTCAGTGTTACAGGGACAGAGTGTACACGGTCAGTGTTACACAGGGACAGAGTGTACACGGTCAGTGTTACACAGGGACAGAGTGTACACGGTCAGTGTTACAGGGACAGAGTGTACACGGTCAGTGTTACAGGGACAGAGTGTTCACGGTCAGTGTTACACAGGGACAGAGTGTACACGGTCAGTGTTACACAGGGACAGAGTGTACACGGTCAGTGTTACACAGGGACAGAGTGTACACGGTCAGTGTTACAGGGACAGAGTGTACACGGTCAGTGTTACAGGGACAGAGTGTTCACGGTCAGTGTTACAGGGACAGAGTGTACACGGTCAGTGTTACACAGGGACAGAGTGTACACGGTCAGTGTTACACAGGGACAGAGTGTACACGGTCAGTGTTACAGGGACAGAGTGTACACGGTCAGTGTTACAGGGACAGAGTGTACACGGTCAGTGTTACAGGGACAGAGTGTTCACGGTCTGTGTTACAGGGACAGAGTGTTCACGGTCTGTGTTACAGGGACAGAGTGTTCACGGTCAGTGTGACAGGGACAGAGTGTACACGGTCAGTGTTACACAGGGACAGAGTGTACACGGTCAGTGTTACACAGGGACAGAGTGTACACAGTCAGTGTTACAGGGACAGAGTGTACACGGTCAGTGTTACAGGGACAGAGTGTACACGGTCACTGTTACACAGGGACAGAGTGTACACAGTCAGTGTTACAGGGACAGAGTGTACACGGTCAGTGTTACAGGGACAGAGTGTACACGGTCAGTGTTACAGGGACAGAGTGTACACGGTCACTGTTACACAGGGACAGAGTGTACACAGTCAGTGTTACAGGGACAGAGTGTACACGGTCAGTGTTACAGGGACAGAGTGTACACGGTCAGTGTTACAGGGACAGAGTGTTCACGGTCAGTGTTACAGGGACAGAGTGTTCACGGTCAGTGTTACACAGGGACAGAGTGTTCACGGTCAGTGTTACAGGGACAGAGTGTACACGGTCAGTGTTACAGGGACAGAGTGTTCACGGTCAGTGTTACACAGGGACAGAGTGTACACGGTCAGTGTTACACAGGGACAGAGTGTTCACGGTCAGTGTTACAGAGGGACAGAGTGTTCACAGTCAGTGTTACAGGGACAGAGTGTACACGGTCAATGTTACAGGGACAGAGTGTTCACTATCAGTGTTACAGGGACAGAGTGTACACGGTCAGTGTTACAGGGACAGAGTGTTCACGGTCAGTGTTACACAGGGACAGAGTGTTCACGGTCAGTGTTACAGAGGGACAGAGTGTACACAGTCAGTGTTACACAGGGACAGAGTGTTCACTATCAGTGTTACAGGGACAGAGTGTACACGGTCAGTGTTACAGGGACAGAGTGTTCACGGTCAGTGTTACACAGGGACACAGTGTACACGGTCAGTGTTACAGGGACAGAGTGTTCACGGTCAGTGTTACAGGGACAGAGTGTACACGGTCAGTGTTACAGGGACAGAGTGTTCACGGTCAGTGTTACACAGGGACAGAGTGTACACGGTCAGTGTTACACAGGGACAGAGTGTACACGGTCAGTGTTACAGGGACAGAGTGTACACGGTCAGTGTTACAGGGACTGAGTGTTCACGGTCAGTGTTACAGGGACAGAGTGTTCACGGTCAGTGTTACAGGGACAGAGTGTACACGGTCAGTGTTACAGGGACAGAGTGTACACGGTCAGTGTTACAGGGACTGAGTGTTCACGGTCAGTGTTACAGGGACAGAGTGTTCACGGTCAGTGTTACAGGGACAGAGTGTACACGGTCAGTGTTACAGGGACAGAGTGTACACGGTCAGTGTTACAGGGACAGAGTGTTCACAGTCAGTGTTACACAGGGACAGAGTGTACACCGTCAGTGTTCCACAGGGACAGAGTGTTCACGGTCAGTGTTACAGGGACAGAGTGTTCACGGTCAGTGTGACACAGGGACAGAGTGTTCATGGTCAGTGTTATAGGGACAGAGTGTTCACGGTCAGTGTTACACAGGGACAGAGTGTTCACGGTCAGTGTTACAGAGGGACAGAGTGTACACGGTCAGTGTTACACAGGGACAGAGTGTACACGGTCAGTGTTACAGGGACAGAGTGTTCACGGTCAGCGTTATACAGGGACAGAGTGTTCACGGTCAGTGTTACAGGGACAGAGTGTACACGGTCAGTGTGACACAGGGACAGAGTGTTCACGGTCAGTGTTACAGGGACAGAGTGTTCACAGTCAGTGTTACAGGGACAGAGTGTACACGGTCAGTGTTACAGGGACAGAGTGTACACGGTCAGTGTTACAGGGACAGAGTGTTCACGGTCAGTGTTACAGGGACAGAGTGTACACGGTCAGTGTGACACAGGGACAGAGTGTTCACGGTCAGTGTTACAGGGACAGAGTGTTCACAGTCAGTGTTACACAGGGGCAGAGTGTACACGGTCAGTGTTACACAGGGACAGAGTGTTCACGGTCAGTGTTACAGGGACAGAGTGTTCACCATCAGTGTTACAGGGACAGAGTGTACACAGTCAGTGTTACACAGGGACAGAGTGTACACGGTCAGTGTTACAGGGACAGAGTGTTCACTATCAGTGTTACAGGGACAGAGTGTACACGGTCAGTGTTACAGGGACAGAGTGTTCACGGTCAGTGTTACACAGGGACACAGTGTACACGGTCAGTGTTACAGGGACAGAGTGTACACGGTCAGTGTTACAGGGACAGAGTGTTCACGGTCAGTGTTACACAGGGACAGAGTGTACACGGTCAGTGTTACAGGGACAGAGTGTTCACGGTCAGTGTTACAGGGACAGAGTGTACACGGTCAGTGTTACAGGGACTGAGTGTTCACGGTCAGTGTTACAGGGACAGAGTGTTCACGGTCAGTGTTACAGGGACAGAGTGTACACGGTCAGTGTTACAGGGACAGAGTGTTCACGGTCAGTGTTACAGGGACATTTTGTACACGGTCAGTGTTACAGGGACAGAGTGTTCACAGTCAGTGTTACACAGGGACAGAGTGTACACCGTCAGTGTTCCACAGGGACAGAGTGTTCACGGTCAGTGTTACAGGGACAGAGTGTTCACCATCAGTGTTACAGGGACAGAGTGTACACGGTCAGTGTGACACAGGGACAGAGTGTTCACGGTCAGTGTTATAGGGACAGAGTGTTCACGGTCAGTGTTACACAGGGACAGAGTGTTCACGGTCTGTATTACAGGGACAGAGTGTTCACGGTCAGTGTTACACAGGGACAGAGTGTTCAGGGTCAGTGTTACACAGGGACAGATTGTACACGGTCAGTGTTACACAGGGACAGAGTGTACACGGTCAGTGTTACAGGGACAGAGTGTACACGGTCAGTGTTACACAGGGACAGAGTGTACACAGTCAGTGTTACAGGGACAGAGTGTTCATGGTCAGTGTTACAGGGACAGATTGTACACGGTCAGTGTTACAGGGACAGAGTGTACACGGTCAGTGTTACACAGGGACAGAGTGTACACGGTCAGTGTTACAGGGACAGAGTGTTCACGGTCAGTGTTACAGGGACAGAGTGTACACGGTCAGTGTTACAGGGACAGAGTGTTCACGGTCAGTGTTACAGGGACAGAGTGTACACGGTCAGTGTTACAGGGACAGAGTGTTCACGGTCAGTGTTACAGGGACAGAGTGTACACGGTCAGTGTTACACAGGGACAGAGTGTTCACGGTCAGTGTTACAGGGACAGAGTGTTCACGGTCAGTGTTACACAGGGACAGAGTGTACACGGTCAGTGTTACAGGGACAGAGTGTTCACGGTCAGTGTTACAGGGACAGAGTGTACACGGTCAGTGTTACAGGGACAGAGTGTACACTGTCAGTGTTACAGGGACAGCGTGTTCACGGTCAGTGTTACAGGGACAGAGTGTTCACGGTCAGTGTTACACAGGGACAGAGTGTACACGGTCAGTGTTACACAGGGACAGAGTGTACACGGTCAGTGTTACAGGGACAGAGTGTACACGGTCAGTGTTACACAGGGACAGAGTGTACACGGTCAGTGTTACACAGGGACAGAGTGTTCACGGTCAGTGTTACAGGGACAGAGTGTACACTGTCAGTGTTACAGGGACAGAGTGTTCACGGTCAGTGTGACAGGGACAGAGTGTACACGGTCAGTGTTACACAGGGACAGAGTGTACACGGTCAGTGTTACAGGGACAGAGTGTTCACGGTCAGTGTTACACAGGGACAGCGTGTTCACGGTCAGTGTTACAGGGACAGAGTGTTCACGGTCAGTGTTACACAGGGACAGAGTGTACACGGTCAGTGTTACACAGGGACAGAGTGTACACGGTCAGTGTTACAGGGACAGAGTGTACACGGTCAGTGTTACACAGGGACAGAGTGTACACGGTCAGTGTTACAGGGACAGAGTGTACACGGTCAGTGTTACAGGGACAGAGTGTTCACGGTCAGTGTTACACAGGGACAGAGTGTACACGGTCAGTGTTACAGGGACAGAGTGTACACGGTCAGTGTTACACAGGGACAGAGTGTTCAGGGTCAGTGTTACAGGGACAGAGTGTTCACGGTCAGTGTTACACAGGGACAGAGTGATCACGGTCAGTGTTACACAGGGACAGAGTGTACACGGTCAGTGTTACAGGGACAGAGTGTACACGGTCAGTGTTACAGGGACAGAGTATACACGGTCAGTGTTACAGGGACAGAGTGTACACGGTCAGTGTTACAGGGACAGAGTGTACACGGTCAGTGTTACAGGGACAGAGTATACACGGTCAGTGTTACAGGGACAGAGTATACACGGTCAGTGTTACACAGGGACAGAGTATACACGGTCAGTGTTACACAGGGACAGAGTGTACACGGTCAGTGTTACAGGGACAGAGTGTTCACGGTCAGTGTTACAGGGACAGAGTGTACACGGTCAGTGTTACACAGGGACAGAGTGTACACGGTCAGTGTTACACAGGGACAGAGTGTACACGGTCAGTGTTACAGGGACAGAGTGTTCATGGTCAGTGTTACAGGGACAGAGTGTTCACGGTCAGTGTTACAGGGACAGAGTGTACACGGTCAGTGTTACACAGGGACAGAGTGTACACGGTCAGTGTTACACAGGGACAGAGTGTACACGGTCAGTGTTACAGGGACAGAGTGTACACGGTCAGTGTTACAGGGACAGAGTGTTCATGGTCAGTGTTACAGGGACAGAGTGTTCACGGTCAGTGTTACAGGGACAGAGTGTACACGGTCAGTGTTACACAGGGACAGAGTGTACACGGTCAGTGTTACACAGGGACAGAGTGTACACGGTCAGTGTTACACAGGGACAGAATGTTCAGGGTCAGTGTTACACAGGGACAAAGTGTACACGGTCAGTGTTACAGGGACAGAGTATACACGGTCAGTGTTACACAGGGACAGAGTGTACACGGTCAGTGTTACAGGGACAGAGTGTACACGGTCAGTGTTACAGGGACAGAGTGTTCATGGTCAGTGTTACAGGGACAGAGTGTTCACGGTCAGTGTTACAGGGACAGAGTGTACACGGTCAGTGTTACACAGGGACAGAGTGTACACGGTCAGTGTTACACAGGGACAGAGTGTACACGGTCAGTGTTACAGGGACAGAGTGTACACGGTCAGTGTTACAGGGACAGAGTGTTCATGGTCAGTGTTACAGGGACAGAGTGTTCACGGTCAGTGTTACAGGGACAGAGTGTACACGGTCAGTGTTACACAGGGACAGAGTGTACACGGTCAGTGTTACACAGGGACAGAGTGTTCACGCTCAGTGTTACACAGGGACAGAGTGTACACGGTCAGTGTTACACAGGGACAGAGTGTACACGGTCAGTGTTACAGGGACAGAGTGTTCACGGTGAGTGTTACACAGGGACAGAGTGTACACGGTCAGTGTTACAGGGACAGAGTGTTCACGGTCAGTGTTACAGGGACAGAGTGTTCACGGTCAGTGTTACAGGGACAGAGTGTACACGGTCAGTGTTACACAGGGACAGAGTGTACACGGTCAGTGTTACACAGGGACAGAGTGTACACGGTCAGTGTTACAGGGACAGAGTGTACACGGTCAGTGTTACAGGGACAGAGTGTTCACGGTCAGTGTTATACAGGGACAGAGTGTACACGGTCAGTGTTACACAGGGACAGAGTGTACACGGTCAGTGTTACACAGGGACAGAGTGTACACGGTCAGTGTTACAGGGACAGAGTGTACACGGTCAGTGTTACAGGGACAGAGTGTTCACGGTCAGTGTTACAGGGACAGAGTGTACACGGTCAGTGTTACACAGGGACAGAGTGTACACGGTCAGTGTTACACAGGGACAGAGTGTACACGGTCAGTGTTACAGGGACAGAGTGTACACGGTCAGTGTTACAGGGACAGAGTGTACACGGTCAGTGTTACAGGGACAGAGTGTTCACGGTCTGTGTTACAGGGACAGAGTGTTCACGGTCTGTGTTACAGGGACAGAGTGTTCACGGTCAGTGTGACAGGGACAGAGTGTACACGGTCAGTGTTACACAGGGACAGAGTGTACACGGTCAGTGTTACACAGGGACAGAGTGTACACAGTCAGTGTTACAGGGACAGAGTGTACACGGTCAGTGTTACAGGGACAGAGTGTACACGGTCACTGTTACACAGGGACAGAGTGTACACAGTCAGTGTTACAGGGACAGAGTGTACACGGTCAGTGTTACAGGGACAGAATGTACACGGTCAGTGTTACAGGGACAGAGTGTACACGGTCACTGTTACACAGGGACAGAGTGTACACAGTCAGTGTTACAGGGACAGAGTGTACACGGTCAGTGTTACAGGGACAGAGTGTACACGGTCAGTGTTACAGGGACAGAGTGTTCACGGTCAGTGTTACAGGGACAGAGTGTTCACGGTCAGTGTTACACAGGGACAGAGTGTTCACGGTCAGTGTTACAGGGACAGAGTGTACACGGTCAGTGTTACAGGGACAGAGTGTTCACGGTCAGTGTTACACAGGGACAGAGTGTACACGGTCAGTGTTACACAGGGACAGAGTGTTCACGGTCAGTGTTACAGAGGGACAGAGTGTTCACAGTCAGTGTTACAGGGACAGAGTGTACACGGTCAATGTTACAGGGACAGAGTGTTCACTATCAGTGTTACAGGGACAGAGTGTACACGGTCAGTGTTACAGGGACAGAGTGTTCACGGTCAGTGTTACACAGGGACAGAGTGTTCACGGTCAGTGTTACAGAGGGACAGAGTGTACACAGTCAGTGTTACACAGGGACAGAGTGTACACGGTCAGTGTTACAGGGACAGAGTGTTCACTATCAGTGTTACAGGGACAGAGTGTACACGGTCAGTGTTACAGGGACAGAGTGTTCACGGTCAGTGTTACACAGGGACACAGTGTACACGGTCAGTGTTACAGGGACAGAGTGTTCACGGTCAGTGTTACAGGGACAGAGTGTACACGGTCAGTGTTACAGGGACAGAGTGTTCACGGTCAGTGTTACACAGGGACAGAGTGTACACGGTCAGTGTTACAGGGACAGAGTGTACACGGTCAGTGTTACAGGGACAGAGTGTACACGGTCAGTGTTACAGGGACTGAGTGTTCACGGTCAGTGTTACAGGGACAGAGTGTTCACGGTCAGTGTTACAGGGACAGAGTGTACACGGTCAGTGTTACAGGGACAGAGTGTACACGGTCAGTGTTACAGGGACAGAGTGTACACGGTCAGTGTTACAGGGACTGAGTGTTCACGGTCAGTGTTACAGGGACAGAGTGTTCACGGTCAGTGTTACAGGGACAGAGTGTACACGGTCAGTGTTACAGGGACAGAGTGTACACGGTCAGTGTTACAGGGACAGAGTGTTCACAGTCAGTGTTACACAGGGACAGAGTGTACACCGTCAGTGTTCCACAGGGACAGAGTGTTCACGGTCAGTGTTACAGGGACAGAGTGTTCACCATCAGTGTTACAGGGACAGAGTGTACACGGTCAGTGTGACACAGGGACAGAGTGTTCACGGTCAGTGTTATAGGGACAGAGTGTTCACGGTCAGTGTTACACAGGGACAGAGTGTTCACGGTCAGTGTTACAGGGACAGAGTGTACACGGTCAGTGTTACAGGGACAGAGTGTACACGGTCAGTGTTACAGGGACAGAGTGTTCACGGTCAGCGTTATACAGGGACAGAGTGTTCACGGTCAGTGTTACAGGGACAGAGTGTTCACGGTCAGTGTTACAGGGACAGAGTGTACACGGTCAGTGTTACAGGGACAGAGTGTACACGGCCAGTGTTACAGGGACAGAGTGTTCACGGTCAGCGTTATACAGGGACAGAGTGTTCACGGTCAGTGTTACAGGGACAGAGTGTTCACGGTCAGTGTTACAGGGACAGAGTGTACACGGTCAGTGTGACACAGGGACAGAGTGTTCACGGTCAGTGTTACAGGGACAGAGTGTTCACAGTCAGTGTTACACAGGGGCAGAGTGTACACGGTCAGTGTTACACAGGGACAGAGTGTTCACGGTCAGTGTTACAGGGACAGAGTGTTCACCATCAGTGTTACACAGGGACAGAGTGTACACAGTCAGTGTTACACAGGGACAGAGTGTACACGGTCAGTGTTACAGGGACAGAGTGTTCACTACCAGTGTTACAGGGACAGAGTGTACACGGTCAGTGTTACAGGGACAGAGTGTTCACGGTCAGTGTTACACAGGGACACAGTGTACACGGTCAGTGTTACAGGGACAGAGTGTTCACGGTCAGTGTTACAGGGACAGAGTGTACACGGTCAGTGTTACAGGGACAGAGTGTTCACGGTCAGTGTTACACAGGGACAGAGTGTACACGGTCAGTGTTACAGGGACAGAGTGTTCACGGTCAGTGTTACACAGGGACAGAGTGTTCACGGTCAGTGTTACAGGGACAGAGTGTTCACGGTCAGTGTTACAGGGACAGAGTGTACACGGTCAGTGTTACAGGGACAGAGTGTTCACGGTCAGTGTTACAGGGACATTTTGTACACGGTCCGTGTTACAGGGACAGAGTGTTCACAGTCACTGTTACACAGGGACAGAGTGTACACGGTCAGTGTTACACAGGGACAGAGTGTTCACGGTCAGTGTTACAGGGACTGAGTGTACACGGTCAGTGTGACACAGGGACAGAGTGTTCACGGTCAGTGTTGCAGGGACAGTGTTCACGGTCAGTGTTACACAGGAACAGAGTGTTCACGGTCAGTGTTACACAGGGACAGAGTGTACACGGTCAGTGTTACACAGGGACAGAGTGTACACGGTCAGTGTTACAGGGACAGAGTGTTCACGGTCAGTGTTACAGGGACAGAGTGTTCACGGTCAGTGTTAAACAGGGACAGAGTGTTCACGGTCAGTGTTGCAGGGACAGAGTGTACACGGTCAGTGTTACAGGGACAGAGTGTTCACGGTCAGTGTTAAACAGGGACAGAGTGTTCACGGTCAGTGTTGCAGGGACAGAGTGTACACGGTCAGTGTTACACAGACAGAGTGTACACGGTCAGTGTTACAGGGACAGAGTGTTCACGGTCAGTGTTACAGGGACAGAGTGTTCACGGTCAGTGTTACACAGACAGAGTGTACACGGTCAGTGTTACAGGGACAGAGTGTTCACGGTCAGTGTTACAGGGACAGAGTGTTCACGGTCAGTGTTACACAGACAGAGTGTACACGGTCAGTGTTACAGGGACAGAGTGTTCACGGTCAGTGTTACAGGGACAGAGTGTTCACGGTCAGTGTTACACAGGGACAGAGTGTTCACGGTCAGTGTTACACAGGGACAGAATGTTCACAGTCAGTGTTACAGGGACAGAGTGTACACGGTCAGTGTTACACGGGGACAGAGTGTTCACGGTCAGTGTTACACAGGGACAGAGTGTACACGGTCAGTGTGACACAGGGACAGAGTGTTCACGGTCATTGTTACAGGGACAGAGTGTACACGGTCAGTGTTACAGGGACAGAGTGTTCACGGTCAGTGTTACACAGGGACAGAGTGTACACGGTCAGTGTTACAGGGACAGAGTGTTCATGGTCAGTGTTACACAGGGACAGAGTGTTCACGGTCAGTGTTACAGGGACAGAGTGTTCACGGTCAGTGTTACAGGGACATTTTGTACACGGTCCGTGTTACAGGGACAGAGTGTTCACAGTCAGTGTTACACAGGGACAGAGTGTACACGGTCAGTGTTACACAGGGACAGAGTGTTCACGGTCAGTGTTACAGGGACAGAGTGTACACGGTCAGTGTGACACAGGGACAGAGTGTTCAGGGTCAGTGTTACACCGGGACAGAGTGTTCACGGTCAGTGTTACAGGGACAGAGTGTACACGGTCAGTGTTACAGGGACAGAGTGTTCACGGTCAGTGTTAAACAGGGACAGAGTGTTCACGGTCAGTGTTGCAGGGACAGAGTGTTCACGGTCAGTGTTACAGGGACAGAGTGTACACGGTCAGTGTTACAGGGACAGAGTGTAAACGGTCAGTGTTACACAGGGACAGAGTGTACACGGTCAGTGTTACACAGACAGAGTGTACACGGTCAGTGTTACAGGGATAGAGTGTTCACGGTCAGTGTTACAGGGACAGAGTGTTCACGGTCAGTGTTACACAGGGACAGAGTGTTCACGGTCAGTGTTACACAGGGACAGAATGTTCACAGTCAGTGTTACAGGGACAGAGTGTACACGGTCAGTGTTACACAGGGACAGAGTGTTCACGGTCAGTGTTACACAGGCACAGAGTGTTCACGGTCAGTGTTACACAGGGGCAGAGTGATCACGGTCAGTGTTACACAGGGACAGAGTGTTCACGGTCAGTGTTACAGGGACAGAGTGTTCACAGTCAGTGTTACACAGGGACAGAGTGTTCACGGTCAGTGTTACAGGGACAGAGTGTTCACTGTCAGTGTTACACAGGGACAGAGTGTACACGGTCAGTGTTACACAGGGACAGAGTGTACACGGTCAGTGTTACAGGGACAGAGTATTCAGGGTCAGTGTTACAGGGACAGAGTGTACACGGTCAGTGTTACACAGGGACAGAGTGTACACGGTCACTGTTACAGGGACAGAGTGTACACGGTCAGTGTTACGCAGGGACAGAGTGTACACGGTCACTGTTACAGGGACAGAGTGTACACGGTCAGTGTTACACAGGGACAGAGTGTACCCGGTCAGTGTTACAGGGACAGAGTGTACACAGTCAGTGTTACAGGGACAGAGTGTACACGGTCAGTGTTACAGGGACAGAGTGTACACGGTCAGTGTTACACAGGGACAGAGTGTACACGGTCAGTGTTACACAGGGACAGAGTGTTCACAGTCAGTGTTACACAGGGACAGAGTGGTCACGGTCAGTGTTACACAGGGACAGAGTGTACACGGTCAGTGTTACAGGGTCAGAGTGTACACGGTCAGTGTTACACAGGGACAGAGTGTTCACGGTCAGTGTTACACAGGGACAGAGTGTTCACGGTCAGTGTTACAGGGACAGAGTGTACACGGTCAGTGTTACAGGGACAGAGTGTTCACGGTCAGTGTTACAGGGACAGAGTGTACACGGTCAGTGTTACAGGGACAGAGTGTACACTGTCAGTGTTACAGGGACAGCGTGTTCACGGTCAGTGTTACAGGGACAGAGTGTTCACGGTCAGTGTTACACAGGGACAGAGTGTACACGGTCAGTGTTACACAGGGACAGAGTGTACACGGTCAGTGTTACAGGGACAGAGTGTACACGGTCAGTGTTACACAGGGACAGAGTGTACACGGTCAGTGTTACACAGGGACAGAATGTTCACAGTCAGTGTTACAGGGACAGAGTGTACACGGTCAGTGTTACACGTGGACAGAGTGTTCACGGTCAGTGTTACACAGGGACAGAGTGTACACGGTCAGTGTGACACTGGGACAGAGTGTTCACGGTCATTGTTACAGGGACAGAGTGTACACGGTCAGTGTTACAGGGACAGAGTGTTCACGGTCAGTGTTACACAGGGACAGAGTGTACACGGTCAGTGTTACAGGGACAGAGTGTTCATGGTCAGTGTTACACAGGGACAGAGTGTTCACGGTCAGTGTTACAGGGACAGAGTGTTCACGGTCAGTGTTACAGGGACATTTTGTACACGGTCCGTGTTACAGGGACAGAGTGTTCACAGTCAGTGTTACACAGGGACAGAGTGTACACGGTCAGTGTTACACAGGGACAGAGTGTTCACGGTCAGTGTTACAGGGACAGAGTGTACACGGTCAGTGTGACACAGGGACAGAGTGTTCAGGGTCAGTGTTACACCGGGACAGAGTGTTCACGGTCAGTGTTACAGGGACAGAGTGTACACGGTCAGTGTTACAGGGACAGAGTGTTCACGGTCAGTGTTAAACAGGGACAGAGTGTTCACGGTCAGTGTTGCAGGGACAGAGTGTTCACGGTCAGTGTTACAGGGACAGAGTGTACAGGGTCAGTGTTACAGGGACAGAGTGTAAACGGTCAGTGTTACACAGGGACAGAGTGTACACGGTCAGTGTTACACAGACAGAGTGTACACGGTCAGTGTTACAGGGATAGAGTGTTCACGGTCAGTGTTACAGGGACAGAGTGTTCACGGTCAGTGTTACACAGGGACAGAGTGTTCACGGTCAGTGTTACAGGGACAGAGTGTTCACGGTCAGTGTTACAGGGACAGAGTGTACACGGTCAGTGTTACACAGGGACAGAGTGTTCACGGTCAGTGTTACAGGGACAGAGTGTACACGGTCAGTGTTACAGGGACAGAGTGTTCACGGTCAGTGTTACACAGGGACAGAGTGTTCACGGTCAGTGTTACAGGGACAGAGTGTACACGGTCAGTGTTACACAGGGACAGAGTGTTCACGGTCAGTGTTACACAGGGACAGAATGTTCACAGTCAGTGTTACAGGGACAGAGTGTACACGGTCAGTGTTACACAGGGACAGAGTGTTCACGGTCAGTGTTACACAGGCACAGAGTGTTCACGGTCAGTGTTACACAGGGGCAGAGTGATCACGGTCAGTGTTACACAGGGACAGAGTGTTCACGGTCAGTGTTACAGGGACAGAGTGTTCACAGTCAGTGTTACACAGGGACAGAGTGTTCACGGTCAGTGTTACAGGGACAGAGTGTTCACTGTCAGTGTTACACAGGGACAGAGTGTACACGGTCAGTGTTACACAGGGACAGAGTGTACACGGTCAGTGTTACAGGGACAGAGTATTCAGGGTCAGTGTTACAGGGACAGAGTGTACACGGTCAGTGTTACACAGGGACAGAGTGTACACGGTCACTGTTACAGGGACAGAGTGTACACGGTCAGTGTTACGCAGGGACAGAGTGTACACGGTCACTGTTACAGGGACAGAGTGTACACGGTCAGTGTTACACAGGGACAGAGTGTACCCGGTCAGTGTTACAGGGACAGAGTGTACACAGTCAGTGTTACAGGGACAGAGTGTACACGGTCAGTGTTACAGGGACAGAGTGTACACGGTCAGTGTTACACAGGGACAGAGTGTACACGGTCAGTGTTACACAGGGACAGAGTGTTCACAGTCAGTGTTACACAGGGACAGAGTGGTCACGGTCAGTGTTACACAGGGACAGAGTGTACACGGTCAGTGTTACAGGGTCAGAGTGTACACGGTCAGTGTTACACAGGGACAGAGTGTTCACGGTCAGTGTTACACAGGGACAGAGTGTTCACGGTCAGTGTTACAGGGACAGAGTGTACACGGTCAGTGTTACAGGGACAGAGTGTACACGGTCAGTGTTACAGGGACAGAGTGTTCACGGTCAGTGTTACAGGGACAGAGTGTACACGGTCAGTGTTACAGGGACAGAGTGTACACTGTCAGTGTTACAGGGACAGCGTGTTCACGGTCAGTGTTACAGGGACAGAGTGTTCACGGTCAGTGTTACACAGGGACAGAGTGTACACGGTCAGTGTTACACAGGGACAGAGTGTACACGGTCAGTGTTACAGGGACAGAGTGTACACGGTCAGTGTTACACAGGGACAGAGTGTACACGGTCAGTGTTACACAGGGACAGAGTATACTCGGTCAGTGTTACAGGGACAGAGTGTTCACGGTCACTGTGACAGGGACAGAGTGTACACGGTCAGTGTTACACAGGGACAGAGTGTACACGGTCAGTGTTACAGGGACAGAGTGTTCACGGTCAGTGTTACACAGGGACAGCGTGTTCTCGGTCAGTGTTACAGGGACAGAGTGTTAACGGTCAGTGTTACACAGGGACAGAGTGTACACGGTCAGTGTTACACAGGGACAGAGTGTACACGGTCAGTGTTACAGGGACAGAGTGTACACGGTCAGTGTTACACAGGGACAGAGTGTACACGGTCAGTGTTACACAGGGACAGAGTATACTCGGTCAGTGTTACAGGGACAGAGTGTTCACGGTCAGTGTTACACAGGGACAGAGTGTTCACGGTCAGTGTTACAGGGACAGAGTGTACACGGTCAGTGTTACACAGGGACAGAGTGTACAGGGTCAGTGTTACAGGGACAGAGTGTACACGGTCAGTGTTACAGGGACAGAGTGTACACAGTCAGTGTTACAGGGACAGAGTGTTCATGGTCAGTGTTACAGGGACAGAGTGTACACAGTCAGTGTTACAGGGACAGAGTGGACACGGTCAGTGTTACAGGGACAGAGTGTTCACGGTCAGTGTTACACAGGGACAGAGTGTACACGGTCAGTGTTACAGGGACAGAGTGTACACGGTCAGTGTTACACAGGGACAGAGTGTACACGGTCAGTGTTACAGGGACAGAGTATACACGGTCAGTGTTACACAGGGACAGAGTGTTCACGGTCAGTGTTACAGGGACAGAGTGTACACGGTCAGTGTTACAGGGACAGAGTGTACACGGTCAGTGTTACACAGGGACAGAGTGTTCACGGTCAGTGTTACAGGGACAGAGTGTTCACGGTCAGTGTTACACAGGGACAGAGTGTTCACGGTCAGTGTTACACAGGGACAGAGTGTACACGGTCAGTGTTACAGGGACAGAGTGTACACGGTCAGTGTTACACAGGGACAGAGTGTACACGGTCAGTGTTACAGGGACAGAGTATACACGGTCAGTGTTACACAGGGACAGAGTGTTCACGGTCAGTGTTACAGGGACAGAGTGTACACGGTCAGTGTTACAGGGACAGAGTGTACACGGTCAGTGTTACACAGGGACAGAGTGTTCACGGTCAGTGTTACAGGGACAGAGTGTACACGGTCAGTGTTACAGGGACAGAGTGTTCAGGGTCAGTGTTACAGGGACAGAGTGTACACGGTCAGTGTTACACAGGGACAGAGTGTACACGGTCAGTGTTACAGGGACAGAGTGTTCACGGTCAGTGTTACAGGGACAGAGTGTACACGGTCAGTGTTACACAGGGACAGAGTGTACACGGTCAGTGTTACAGGGACAGAGTGTACACGGTCAGTGTTACAGGGACAGAGTGTACACGGTCAGTGTTACACAGGGACAGAGTGTACACGGTCAGTGTTACAGGGACAGAGTGTACACGGTCAGTGTTACAGGGACAGAGTGTTCACGGTCAGTGTTACAGGGACAGAGTGTTCACGGTCAGTGTTACAGGGACAGAGTGTACACGGTCAGTGTTACAGGGACAGAGTGTTCACGGTCAGTGTTACAGGGACAGAGTGTACACGGTCAGTGTTACAGGGACAGAGTGTACACGGTCAGTGTTACAGGGACAGAGTGTACACGGTCAGTGTTACAGGGACAGAGTGTTCACGGTCAGTGTTACAGGGACAGAGTGTTCACGGTCAGTGTTACAGGGACAGAGTGTACACGGTCAGTGTTACAGGGACAGAGTGTTCACGGTCAGTGTTACAGGGACAGAGTGTTCACGGTCAGTGTTACACAGGGACAGAGTGTTCACGGTCAGTGTTACAGGGACAGAGTGTACACGGTCAGTGTTACAGGGACAGAGTGTTCACGGTCAGTGTTACACAGGGACAGAGTGTACACGGTCAGTGTTACACAGGGACAGAGTGTTCACGGTCAGTGTTACAGAGGGACAGAGTGTTCACAGTCAGTGTTACAGGGACAGAGTGTACACGGTCAATGTTACAGGGACAGAGTGTTCACTATCAGTGTTACAGGGACAGAGTGTACACGGTCAGTGTTACAGGGACAGAGTGTTCACGGTCAGTGTTACACAGGGACAGAGTGTTCACGGTCAGTGTTACAGAGGGACAGAGTGTACACAGTCAGTGTTACACAGGGACAGAGTGTACACGGTCAGTGTTACAGGGACAGAGTGTTCACTATCAGTGTTACAGGGACAGAGTGTACACGGTCAGTGTTACAGGGACAGAGTGTTCACGGTCAGTGTTACACAGGGACACAGTGTACATGGTCAGTGTTACAGGGACAGAGTGTTCACGGTCAGTGTTACAGGGACAGAGTGTACACGGTCAGTGTTACAGGGACAGAGTGTTCACGGTCAGTGTTACACAGGGACAGAGTGTACACGGTCAGTGTTACAGGGACAGAGTGTACACGGTCAGTGTTACAGGGACAGAGTGTACACGGTCAGTGTTACAGGGACTGAGTGTTCACGGTCAGTGTTACAGGGACAGAGTGTTCACGGTCAGTGTTACAGGGACAGAGTGTACACGGTCAGTGTTACAGGGACAGAGTGTACACGGTCAGTGTTACAGGGACTGAGTGTTCACGGTCAGTGTTACAGGGACAGAGTGTACACGGTCAGTGTTACAGGGACAGAGTGTACACGGTCAGTGTTACAGGGACAGAGTGTTCACAGTCAGTGTTACACAGGGACAGAGTGTACACCGTCAGTGTTCCACAGGGACAGAGTGTTCACGGTCAGTGTTACAGGGACAGAGTGTTCACCATCAGTGTTACAGGGACAGAGTGTACACGGTCAGTGTGACACAGGGACAGAGTGTTCACGGTCAGTGTTATAGGGACAGAGTGTTCACGGTCAGTGTTACACAGGGACAGAGTGTATACGGTCAGTGTTACACAGGGACAGAGTGTACACGGTCAGTGTTACAGGGACAGAGTGTACACGGTCAGTGTTACAGGGACAGAGTGTTCACGGTCAGCGTTATACAGGGACAGAGTGTTCACGGTCAGTGTTACAGGGACAGAGTGTTCACGGTCAGTGTTACAGGGACAGAGTGTACACGGTCAGTGTGACACAGGGACAGAGTGTTCACGGTCAGTGTTACAGGGACAGAGTGTTCACAGTCAGTGTTACACAGGGGCAGAGTGTACACGGTCAGTGTTACACAGGGACAGAGTGTTCACGGTCAGTGTTACAGGGACAGAGTGTTCACCATCAGTGTTACAGGGACAGAGTGTACACAGTCAGTGTTACACAGGGACAGAGTGTACACGGTCAGTGTTACAGCGACAGAGTGTTCACTATCAGTGTTACAGGGACAGAGTGTACACGGTCAGTGTTACAGGGACAGAGTGTTCACGGTCAGTGTTACACAGGGACACAGTGTACACGGTCAGTGTTACAGGGACAGAGTGTTCACGGTCAGTGTTACAGGGACAGAGTGTACACGGTCAGTGTTACAGGGACAGAGTGTTCACGGTCAGTGTTACACAGGGACAGAGTGTACACGGTCAGTGTTACAGGGACAGAGTGTTCACGGTCAGTGTTACACAGGGACAGAGTGTTCACGGTCAGTGTTACAGGGACAGAGTGTTCACGGTCAGTGTTACAGGGACAGAGTGTACACGGTCAGTGTTACAGGGACAGAGTGTTCACGGTCAGTGTTACAGGGACATTTTGTACACGGTCCGTGTTACAGGGACAGAGTGTTCACAGTCAGTGTTACACAGGGACAGAGTGTACACGGTCAGTGTTACACAGGGACAGAGTGTTCACGGTCAGTGTTACAGGGACAGAGTGTACACGGTCAGTGTGACACAGGGACAGAGTGTTCACGGTCAGTGTTGCAGGGACAGTGTTCACGGTCAGTGTTACACAGGGACAGAGTGTACACGGTCAGTGTTACACAGGGACAGAGTGTACACGGTCAGTGTTACAGGGACAGAGTGTACACGGTCAGTGTTACAGGGACAGAGTGTACACGGTCAGTGTTACAGGGACAGAGTGTTCACGGTCTGTGTTACAGGGACAGAGTGTTCACGGTCAGTGTTACACAGGGACAGAGTGTACACGGTCAGTGTTACACAGGGACAGAGTGTACACGGTCAGTGTTAAACAGGGACAGAGTGTTCACGGTCAGTGTTACAGCGACAGAGTGTTCACTATCAGTGTTACAGGGACAGAGTGTACACAGTCAGTGTTACACAGGGACAGAGTGTACACGGTCAGTGTTACAGCGACAGAGTGTTCACTATCAGTGTTACAGGGACAGAGTGTACACGGTCAGTGTTACAGGGACAGAGTGTTCACGGTCAGTGTTACACAGGGACACAGTGTACACGGTCAGTGTTACAGGGACAGAGTGTTCACGGTCAGTGTTACAGGGACAGAGTGTTCACGGTCAGTGTTACACAGGGACAGAGTGTACACGGTCAGTGTTACAGGGACAGAGTGTTCACGGTCAGTGTTACACAGGGACAGAGTGTACACGGTCAGTGTTACAGGGACAGAGTGTACACGGTCAGTGTTACAGGGACAGAGTGTACACGGTCAGTGTTACAGGGACAGAGTGTTCACGGTCAGTGTTACAGGGACAGAGTGTTCACGGTCAGTGTTAAACAGGGACAGAGTGTTCACGGTCAGTGTTGCAGGGACAGAGTGTACACGGTCAGTGTTACACAGACAGAGTGTACACGGTCAGTGTTACAGGGACAGAGTGTTCACGGTCAGTGTTACAGGGACAGAGTGTTCACGGTCAGTGTTACACAGACAGAGTGTACACGGTCAGTGTTACAGGGACAGAGTGTTCACGGTCAGTGTTACAGGGACAGAGTGTTCACGGTCAGTGTTACACAGGGACAGAGTGTTCACGGTCAGTGTTACACAGGGACAGAATGTTCACAGTCAGTGTTACAGGGACAGAGTGTACACGGTCAGTGTTACACGGGGACAGAGTGTTCACGGTCAGTGTTACACAGGGACAGAGTGTACACGGTCAGTGTGACACAGGGACAGAGTGTTCACGGTCATTGTTACAGGGACAGAGTGTACACGGTCAGTGTTACAGGGACAGAGTGTTCACGGTCAGTGTTACACAGGGACAGAGTGTACACGGTCAGTGTTACAGGGACAGAGTGTTCATGGTCAGTGTTACACAGGGACAGAGTGTTCACGGTCAGTGTTACAGGGACAGAGTGTTCACGGTCAGTGTTACAGGGACATTTTGTACACGGTCCGTGTTACAGGGACAGAGTGTTCACAGTCAGTGTTACACAGGGACAGAGTGTACACGGTCAGTGTTACAGGGACAGAGTGTACACGGTCAGTGTGACACAGGGACAGAGTGTTCACGGTCCGTGTTACAGGGACAGAGTGTTCACGGTCAGTGTTACACAGGGACAGAGTGTTCAGGGTCAGTGTTACAGGGACAGAGTGTACACGGTCAGTGTGACACAGGGACAGAGTGTTCACGGTCAGTGTTACAGGGACAGAGTGTTCACGGTCAGTGTTACAGGGACAGAGTGTACACGGTCAGTGTTACAGGGACAGAGTGTAAACGGTCAGTGTTACACAGGGACAGAGTGTACACGGTCAGTGTTACACAGACAGAGTGTACACGGTCAGTGTTACAGGGACAGAGTGTTCACGGTCAGTGTTACAGGGACAGAGTGTTCACGGTCAGTGTTACACAGGGACAGAGTGTTCACGGTCAGTGTTACACAGGGACAGAATGTTCACAGTCAGTGTTACAGGGACAGAGTGTACACGGTCAGTGTTACACAGGGACAGAGTGTTCACGGTCAGTGTTACACAGGCACAGAGTGTTCACGGTCAGTGTTACACAGGGGCAGAGTGATCACGGTCAGTGTTACACAGGGACAGAGTGTTCACGGTCAGTGTTACAGGGACAGAGTGTTCACAGTCAGTGTTACACAGGGACAGAGTGTTCACGGTCAGTGTTACAGGGACAGAGTGTTCACTGTCAGTGTTACACAGGGACAGAGTGTACACGGTCAGTGTTACACAGGGACAGAGTGTACACGGTCAGTGTTACAGGGACAGAGTCTTCAGGGTCAGTGTTACAGGGACAGAGTGTACACGGTCAGTGTTATACAGGGACAGAGTGTACACGGTCACTGTTACAGGGACAGAGTGTACACGGTCAGTGTTACGCAGGGACAGAGTGTACACGGTCACTGTTACAGGGACAGAGTGTACACGGTCAGTGTTACACAGGGACAGAGTGTACCCGGTCAGTGTTCCAGGGACAGAGTGTACACAGTCAGTGTTACAGGGACAGAGTGTACACGGTCAGTGTTACACAGGGACAGAGTGTACACGGTCAGTGTTACACAGGGACAGAGTGTTCACAGTCAGTGTTACACAGGGACAGAGTGGTCACGGTCAGTGTTACACAGGGACAGAGTGTACACGGTCAGTGTTACAGGGTCAGAGTGTACACGGTCAGTGTTACACAGGGACAGAGTGTTCACGGTCAGTGTTACACAGGGACAGAGTGTTCACGGTCAGTGTTACAGGGACAGAGTGTACACGGTCAGTGTTACACAGGGACACAGTGTTCACCATCAGTTTTACAGGGACAGAGTGTACACGGTCAGTGTGACACAGGGACAGAGTGTTCACGGTCAGTGTTACAGGGACAGAGTGTTCACGGTCAGTGTTACACAGGGACAGAGTGTACACGGTCGGTGTTACAGGGACAGAGTGTTCACGGTCAGTGTTACAGGGACAGAGTGTTCACAGTCAGTGTTACACAGGGACAGAGTGTACACGGTCAGTGTTACACAGGGACAGAGTGTTCACGGTCAGTGTTACAGGGACAGAGTGTACACGGTCAGTGTTACAGGGACAGAGTGTTCACCATCAGTGTTACAGGGACACAGTGTACACGGTCAGTGTGACACAGGGACAGAGTGTTCACGGTCAGTGTTACAGGGACAGAGTGTTCACGGTCAGTGTTACACAGGGACAGAGTGTTCACGGTCAGTGTTACAGGGACATTTTGTACACGGTCAGTGTTACAGGGACAGAGTGTTCACAGTCAGTGTTACACAGGGACAGAGTGTACACCGTCAGTGTTCCACAGGGACAGAGTGTTCACGGTCAGTGTTACAGGGACAGAGTGTTCACCATCAGTGTTACAGGGACAGAGTGTACACGGTCAGTGTGACACAGGGACAGAGTGTTCACGGTCAGTGTTATAGGGACAGAGTGTTCACGGTCAGTGTTACAGGGACAGAGTGTACACCGTCAGTGTTACACAGGGACAGAGTGTACACGGTCAGTGTTATAGGGACAGAGTGTTCACGGTCAGTGTTACAGGGACAGAGTGTTCACGGTCAGTGTTACACAGGGACAGAGTGTTCAGGGTCAGTGTTACACAGGGACAGAGTGTTCACGGTCAGTGTTACAGGGACAGAGTGTACACGGTCAGTGTTACAGGGACAGAGTGTTCACGGTCAGCGTTATACAGGGACAGAGTGTTCACGGTCAGTGTTACAGGGACAGAGTGTTCACGGTCAGCGTTATACAGGGACAGAGTGTTCACGGTCAGTGTTACAGGGACAGAGTGTTCACGGTCAGTGTTACAGGGACAGAGTGTACACGGTCAGTGTGACACAGGGACAGAGTGTTCACGGTCAGTGTTACAGGGACAGAGTGTTCACAGTCAGTGTTACACAGGGGCAGAGTGTACACGGTCAGTGTTACACAGGGACAGAGTGTTCACGGTCAGTGTTACAGGGACAGAGTGTTCACCATCAGTGTTACAGGGACAGAGTGTACACAGTCAGTGTTACACAGGGACAGAGTGTACACGGTCAGTGTTACAGGGACAGAGTGTTCACTATCAGTGTTACAGGGACAGAGTGTACACGGTCAGTGTTACAGGGACAGAGTGTTCACGGTCAGTGTTACACAGGGACACAGTGTACACGGTCATTGTTACAGGGACAGAGTGTTCACGGTCAGTGTTACAGGGACAGAGTGTACACGGTCAGTGTTACAGGGACAGAGTGTTCACGGTCAGTGTTACACAGGGACAGAGTGTACACGGTCAGTGTTACAGGGACAGAGTGTTCACGGTCAGTGTTACACAGGGACAGAGTGTTCACGGTCAGTGTTACAGGGACAGAGTGTTCACGGTCAGTGTTACAGGGACAGAGTGTACACGGTCAGTGTTACAGGGACAGAGTGTTCACGGTCAGTGTTACAGGGACATTTTGTACACGGTCCGTGTTACAGGGACAGAGTGTTCACAGTCAGTGTTACACAGGGACAGAGTGTACACGGTCAGTGTTACACAGGGACAGAGTGTTCACGGTCAGTGTTACAGGGACAGAGTGTACACGGTCAGTGTGACACAGGGACAGAGTGTTCACGGTCAGTGTTGCAGGGACAGTGTTCACGGTCAGTGTTACACAGGAACAGAGTGTTCACGGTCTGTGTTACAGGGACAGAGTATTCAGGGTCAGTGTTACACAGGGACAGAGTGTTCACGGTCAGTGTTACACAGGGACAGAGTGTACACGGTCAGTGTTACACAGGGACAGAGTGTACACGGTCAGTGTTACAGGGACAGAGTGTTCACGGTCAGTGTTACAGGGACAGAGTGTTCACGGTCAGTGTTAAACAGGGACAGAGTGTTCACGGTCAGTGTTGCAGGGACAGAGTGTACACGGTCAGTGTTACACAGACAGAGTGTACACGGTCAGTGTTACAGGGACAGAGTGTTCACGGTCAGTGTTACAGGGACAGAGTGTTCACGGTCAGTGTTACACAGACAGAGTGTACACGGTCAGTGTTACAGGGACAGAGTGTTCACGGTCAGTGTTACAGGGACAGAGTGTTCACGGTCAGTGTTACACAGGGACAGAGTGTTCACGGTCAGTGTTACACAGGGACAGAATGTTCACAGTCAGTGTTACAGGGACAGAGTGTACACGGTCAGTGTTACACGGGGACAGAGTGTTCACGGTCAGTGTTACACAGGGACAGAGTGTACACGGTCAGTGTGACACAGGGACAGAGTGTTCACGGTCATTGTTACAGGGACAGAGTGTACACGGTCAGTGTTACAGGGACAGAGTGTTCACGGTCAGTGTTACACAGGGACAGAGTGTACACGGTCAGTGTTACAGGGACAGAGTGTTCATGGTCAGTGTTACACAGGGACAGAGTGTTCACGGTCAGTGTTACAGGGACAGAGTGTTCACGGTCAGTGTTACAGGGACATTTTGTACACGGTCCGTGTTACAGGGACAGAGTGTTCACAGTCAGTGTTACACAGGGACAGAGTGTACAGGGTCAGTGTTACAGGGACAGAGTGTTCACGGTCAGTGTTACAGGGACAGAGTGTACACGGTCAGTGTTACAGGGACAGAGTGTACACGGTCAGTGTTACACAGGGACAGAGTGTTCACGGTCAGTGTTACAGGGACAGAGTGTACACGGTCAGTGTGACACAGGGACAGAGTGTTCACGGTCAGTGTTACAGGGACAGAGTGTTCACGGTCAGTGTTACAGGGACAGAGTGTACACGGTCAGTGTGACACAGGGACAGAGTGTACACGGTCAGTGTGACACAGGGACAGAGTGTTCACGGTCTGTGTTACAGGGACAGAGTGTTCACGGTCAGTGTTACAGGGACAGAGTGTACACGGTCAGTGTTACAGGGACAGAGTGTTCACGGTCAGTGTTAAACAGGGACAGAGTGTTCACGGTCAGTGTTGCAGGGACAGAGTGTTCACGGTCAGTGTTACAGGGACAGAGTGTACACGGTCAGTGTTACAGGGACAGAGTGTAAACGGTCAGTGTTACACAGGGACAGAGTGTACACGGTCAGTGTTACACAGACAGAGTGTACACGGTCAGTGTTACAGGGACAGAGTGTTCACGGTCAGTGTTACAGGGACAGAGTGTTCACGGTCAGTGTTACACAGGGACAGAGTGTTCACGGTCAGTGATACACAGGGACAGAATGTTCACAGTCAGTGTTACAGGGACAGAGTGTACACGGTCAGTGTTACACAGGGACAGAGTGTTCACGGTCAGTGTTACACAGGCACAGAGTGTTCACGGTCAGTGTTACACAGGGGCAGAGTGATCACGGTCAGTGTTACACAGGGACAGAGTGTTCACGGTCAGTGTTACAGGGACAGAGTGTTCACAGTCAGTGTTACACAGGGACAGAGTGTTCACGGTCAGTGTTACAGGGACAGAGTGTTCACTGTCAGTGTTACACAGGGACAGAGTGTACCCGGTCAGTGTTACAGGGACAGAGTGTACACAGTCAGTGTTACAGGGACAGAGTGTACACGGTCAGTGTTACAGGGACAGAGTGTACACGGTCAGTGTTACACAGGGACAGAGTGTACACGGTCAGTGTTACACAGGGACAGAGTGTTCACAGTCAGTGTTACACAGGGACAGAGTGGTCACGGTCAGTGTTACACAGGGACAGAGTGTACACGGTCAGTGTTACAGGGTCAGAGTGTACACGGTCAGTGTTACACAGGGACAGAGTGTTCACGGTCAGTGTTACACAGGGACAGAGTGTTCACGGTCAGTGTTACAGGGACAGAGTGTACACGGTCAGTGTTACACAGGGACACAGTGTTCACCATCAGTGTTACAGGGACAGAGTGTACACGGTCAGTGTGACACAGGGACAGAGTGTTCACGGTCAGTGTTACAGGGACAGAGTGTTCACGGTCAGTGTTACACAGGGACAGAGTGTACACGGTCGGTGTTACAGGGACAGAGTGTTCACGGTCAGTGTTATAGGGACAGAGTGTTCACGGTCAGTGTTACAGGGACAGAGTGTACACGGTTAGTGTTATAGGGACAGAGTGTACACGGTCAGTGTGACACAGGGACAGAGTGTTCACGGTCAGTGTTACAGGGACAGAGTGTTCACGGTCAGTGTTACAGGGACAGAGTGTTCACGGTCAGTGTTACAGGGACAGATTGTACACGGTCAGTGTTACACAGGGACAGAGTGTACACGGTCAGTGTTACAGGGACAGAGTGTACACGGTCAGTGTTACACAGGGACAGAGTGTACACAGTCAGTGTTACACAGGGACAGAGTGTACACAGTCAGTGTTACAGGGACAGAGTGTTCATGGTCAGTGTTACAGGGACAGATTGTACACGGTCAGTGTTACAGGGACAGAGTGTACACGGTCAGTGTTACACAGGGACAGAGTGTAAACGGTCAGTGTTACAGGGACAGAGTGTTCACGGTCAGTGTTACAGGGACAGAGTGTACACGGTCAGTGTTACAGGGACAGAGTGTTCACGGTCAGTGTTACAGGGACAGAGTGTACACGGTCAGTGTTACAGGGACAGAGTGTTCACGGTCAGTGTTACAGGGACAGAGTGTACACGGTCAGTGTTACACAGGGACAGAGTGTTCACGGTCAGTGTTACAGGGACAGAGTGTTCACGGTCAGTGTTACACAGGGACAGAGTGTACACGGTCAGTGTTACAGGGACAGAGTGTTCACGGTCAGTGTTACAGGGACAGAGTGTACACGGTCAGTGTTACAGGGACAGAGTGTACACTGTCAGTGTTACAGGGACAGAGTGTTCACGGTCAGTGTGACAGGGACAGAGTGTACACGGTCAGTGTTACACAGGGACAGAGTGTACACGGTCAGTGTTACAGGGACAGAGTGTTCACGGTCAGTGTTACACAGGGACAGCGTGTTCACGGTCAGTGTTACAGGGACAGAGTGTTCACGGTCAGTGTTACACAGGGACAGAGTGTACACGGTCAGTGTTACACAGGGACAGAGTGTACACGGTCAGTGTTACAGGGACAGAGTGTACACGGTCAGTGTTACACAGGGACAGAGTGTACACGGTCAGTGTTACACAGGGACAGAGTATACTCGGTCAGTGTTACAGGGACAGAGTGTTCACGGTCAGTGTTACACAGGGACAGAGTGTACACTGTCAGTGTTACAGGGACAGAGTGTTCACGGTCAGTGTGACAGGGACAGAGTGTACACGGTCAGTGTTACACAGGGACAGAGTGTACACGGTCAGTGTTACAGGGACAGAGTGTTCACGGTCAGTGTTACACAGGGACAGCGTGTTCACGGTCAGTGTTACAGGGACAGAGTGTTCACGGTCAGTGTTACACAGGGACAGAGTGTACACGGTCAGTGTTACACAGGGACAGAGTGTACACGGTCAGTGTTACAGGGACAGAGTGTACACGGTCAGTGTTACACAGGGACAGAGTGTACACGGTCAGTGTGACACAGGGACAGAGTGTTCACGGTCAGTGTTACAGGGACAGAGTGTTCACAGTCAGTGTTACACAGGGGCAGAGTGTACACGGTCAGTGTTACACAGGGACAGAGTGTTCACGGTCAGTGTTACAGGGACAGAGTGTTCACCATCAGTGTTACAGGGACAGAGTGTACACGGTCAGTGTTACACAGGGACAGAGTGTACACGGTCAGTGTTACAGGGACAGAGTGTTCACGGTCAGTGTTACAGGGACAGAGTGTTCACGGTCAGTGTTAAACAGGGACAGAGTGTTCACGGTCAGTGTTGCAGGGACAGAGTGTACACGGTCAGTGTTACACAGACAGAGTGTACACGGTCAGTGTTACAGGGACAGAGTGTTCACGGTCAGTGTTACATGGACAGAGTGTTCACGGTCAGTGTTACACAGACAGAGTGTTCACGGTCAATGTTACACAGGGACAGAATGTTCACAGTCAGTGTTACAGGGACAGAGTGTACACGGTCAGTGTTACACGGGGACAGAGTGTTCACGGTCAGTGTTACACAGGGACAGAGTGTACACGGTCAGTGTGACACAGGGACAGAGTGTTCACGGTCATTGTTACAGGGACAGAGTGTACACGGTCAGTGTTACAGGGACAGAGTGTTCACGGTCAGTGTTACACAGGGACAGAGTGTACACGGTCAGTGTTACAGGGACAGAGTGTTCATGGTCAGTGTTACACAGGGACAGAGTGTTCACGGTCAGTGTTACAGGGACAGAGTGTTTAAGGTCAGTGTTACAGGGACATTTTGTACACGGTCCGTGTTACAGGGACAGAGTGTTCACAGTCAGTGTTACACAGGGACAGAGTGTACACGGTCAGTGTTACACAGGGACAGAGTGTTCACGGTCAGTGTTCCAGGGACAGAGTGTACACGGTCAGTGTTACAGGGACATTTTGTACACGGTCCGTGTTACAGGGACAGAGTGTTCACAGTCAGTGTTACACAGGGACAGAGTGTTCACGGTCAGTGTTACAGGGACAGAGTGTTCACGGTCAGTGTTACACAGGGACAGAGTGTTCACGGTCAGTGTTACACAGACAGAGTGTTCACGGTCAGTGTTACAGGGACATTTTGTACACGGTCCGTGTTACAGGGACAGAGTGTTCACAGTCAGTGTTACACAGGGACAGAGTGTACACGGTCAGTGTTACACAGGGACAGAGTGTTCACGGTCAGTGTTACAGGGACAGAGTGTACACGGTCAGTGTTACAGGGACAGAGTGTACAGGGTCAGTGTTACAGGGACAGAGTGTTCACAGTCAGTGTTACACAGGGACAGAGTGTACACGGTCAGTGTTACAGGGACAGAGTGTTCACGGTCAGTGTTACAGGGACAGAGTGTTCACGGTCCGTGTTACAGGGACAGAGTGTTCACAGTCAGTGTTACAGGGACAGAGTGTTCACGGTCAGTGTTACAGGGACAGAGTGTAAACGGTCAGTGTTACACAGGGACAGAGTGTACACGGTCAGTGTTACAGGGACAGAGTGTTCACGGTCAGTGTTACAGGGACAGAGTGTTCACGGTCAGTGTTAAACAGGGACAGAGTGTACACGGTCAGTGTTACAGGGACAGAGTGTAAACGGTCAGTGTTACACAGGGACAGAGTGTACACGGTCAGTGTTACACAGACAGAGTGTACACGGTCAGTGTTACAGGGACAGAGTGTTCACGGTCAGTGTTACAGGGACAGAGTGTTCACGGTCAGTGTTACACAGGGACAGAGTGTTCACGGTCAGTGTTACACAGGGACAGAATGTTCACAGTCAGTGTTACAGGGACAGAGTGTACACGGTCAGTGTTACACAGGGACAGAGTGTTCACGGTCAGTGTTACACAGGCACAGAGTGTTCACGGTCAGTGTTACACAGGGGCAGAGTGATCACGGTCAGTGTTACACAGGGACAGAGTGTTCACGGTCAGTGTTACAGGGACAGAGTGTTCACAGTCAGTGTTACACAGGGACAGAGTGTTCACGGTCAGTGTTACAGGGACAGAGTGTTCACTGTCAGTGTTACACAGGGACAGAGTGTACACGGTCAGTGTTACACAGGGACAGAGTGTACACGGTCAGTGTTACAGGGACAGAGTATTCAGGGTCAGTGTTACAGGGACAGAGTGTACACGGTCAGTGTTACACAGGGACAGAGTGTACACGGTCACTGTTACAGGGACAGAGTGTACACGGTCAGTGTTACGCAGGGACAGAGTGTACACGGTCACTGTTACAGGGACAGAGTGTACACGGTCAGTGTTACACAGGGACAGAGTGTACCCGGTCAGTGTTACAGGGACAGAGTGTACACAGTCAGTGTTACAGGGACAGAGTGTACACGGTCAGTGTTACAGGGACAGAGTGTACACGGTCAGTGTTACACAGGGACAGAGTGTACACGGTCAGTGTTGCAGGGACAGAGTGTACACGGTCAGTGTTACACAGACAGAGTGTACACGGTCAGTGTTACAGGGACAGAGTGTTCACGGTCAGTGTTACAGGGACAGAGTGTTCACGGTCAGTGTTACACAGACAGAGTGTACACGGTCAGTGTTACAGGGACAGAGTGTTCACGGTCAGTGTTACAGAGACAGAGTGTTCACGGTCAGTGTTACACAGACAGAGTGTACACGGTCAGTGTTACAGGGACAGAGTGTTCACGGTCAGTGTTACAGGGACAGAGTGTTCACGGTCAGTGTTACACAGGGACAGAGTGTTCACGGTCAGTGTTACACAGGGACAGAATGTTCACAGTCAGTGTTACAGGGACAGAGTGTACACGGTCAGTGTTACACGGGGACAGAGTGTTCACGGTCAGTGTTACACAGGGACAGAGTGTACACGGTCAGTGTGACACAGGGACAGAGTGTTCACGGTCATTGTTACAGGGACAGAGTGTACACGGTCAGTGTTACAGGGACAGAGTGTTCACGGTCAGTGTTACACAGGGACAGAGTGTACACGGTCAGTGTTACAGGGACAGAGTGTTCATGGTCAGTGTTACACAGGGACAGAGTGTTCACGGTCAGTGTTACAGGGACAGAGTGTTCACGGTCAGTGTTACAGGGACATTTTGTACACGGTCCGTGTTACAGGGACAGAGTGTTCACAGTCAGTGTTACACAGGGACAGAGTGTACACGGTCAGTGTTACACAGGGACAGAGTGTTCACGGTCAGTGTTACAGGGACAGAGTGTACACGGTCAGTGTGACACAGGGACAGAGTGTTCACGGTCAGTGTTACAGGGACAGAGTGTTCACGGTCAGTGTTACAGGGACAGAGTGTACACGGTCAGTGTTACAGGGACAGAGTGTTCACGGTCAGTGTTAAACAGGGACAGAGTGTTCACGGTCAGTGTTACAGGGACAGAGTGTACACGGTCAGTGTTACAGGGACAGAGTGTTCACGGTCAGTGTTACACAGGGACAGAGTGTTCACGGTCAGTGTTACAGGGACAGAGTGTACACGGTCAGTGTTACAGGGACAGAGTGTTCACGGTCAGTGTTAAACAGGGACAGAGTGTTCACGGTCAGTGTTGCAGGGACAGAGTGTTCACGGTCAGTGTTACAGGGACAGAGTGTACACGGTCAGTGTTACAGGGACAGAGTGTAAACGGTCAGTGTTACACAGGGACAGAGTGTACACGGTCAGTGTTACACAGACAGAGTGTACACGGTCAGTGTTACAGGGACAGAGTGTTCACGGTCAGTGTTACAGGGACAGAGTGTTCACGGTCAGTGTTACACAGGGACAGAGTGTTCACGGTCAGTGTTACACAGGGACAGAATGTTCACAGTCAGTGTTACAGGGACAGAGTGTACACGGTCAGTGTTACACAGGGACAGAGTGTTCACGGTCAGTGTTACACAGGCACAGAGTGTTCACGGTCAGTGTTACACAGGGGCAGAGTGATCACGGTCAGTGTTACACAGGGACAGAGTGTTCACGGTCAGTGTTACAGGGACAGAGTGTTCACAGTCAGTGTTACACAGGGACAGAGTGTTCACGGTCAGTGTTACAGGGACAGAGTGTTCACTGTCAGTGTTACACAGGGACAGAGTGTACACGGTCAGTGTTACACAGGGACAGAGTGTACACGGTCAGTGTTACAGGGACAGAGTATTCAGGGTCAGTGTTACAGGGACAGAGTGTACACGGTCAGTGTTACACAGGGACAGAGTGTACACGGTCACTGTTACAGGGACAGAGTGTACACGGTCAGTGTTACGCAGGGACAGAGTGTACACGGTCACTGTTACAGGGACAGAGTGTACACGGTCAGTGTTACACAGGGACAGAGTGTACCCGGTCAGTGTTACAGGGACAGAGTGTACACAGTCAGTGTTACAGGGACAGAGTGTACACGGTCAGTGTTACACAGGGACAGAGTGTACACGGTCAGTGTTACACAGGGACAGAGTGTTCACAGTCAGTGTTACACAGGGACAGAGTGGTCACGGTCAGTGTTACACAGGGCCAGAGTGTACACGGTCAGTGTTACAGGGTCAGAGTGTACACGGTCAGTGTTACACAGGGACAGAGTGTTCACGGTCAGTGTTACACAGGGACAGAGTGTTCACGGTCAGTGTTACAGGGACAGAGTGTACACGGTCAGTGTTACACAGGGACACAGTGTTCACCATCAGTGTTACAGGGACAGAGTGTACACGGTCAGTGTGACACAGGGACAGAGTGTTCACGGTCAGTGTTACAGGGACAGAGTGTTCACGGTCAGTGTTACACAGGGACAGAGTGTACACGGTCGGTGTTACAGGGACAGAGTGTTCACGGTCAGTGTTACAGGGACAGAGTGTTCACAGTCAGTGTTACACAGGGACAGAGTGTACACGGTCAGTGTTACACAGGGACAGAGTGTTCACGGTCAGTGTTACAGGGACAGAGTGTACACGGTCAGTGTTACAGGGACAGAGTGTTCACCATCAGTGTTACAGGGACACAGTGTACACGGTCAGTGTGACACAGGGACAGAGTGTTCACGGTCAGTGTTACAGGGACAGAGTGTTCACGGTCAGTGTTACACAGGGACAGAGTGTTCACGGTCAGTGTTACAGGGACATTTTGTACACGGTCAGTGTTACAGGGACAGAGTGTTCACAGTCAGTGTTACACAGGGACAGAGTGTACACCGTCAGTGTTCCACAGGGACAGAGTGTTCACGGTCAGTGTTACAGGGACAGAGTGTTCACCATCAGTGTTACAGGGACAGAGTGTACACGGTCAGTGTGACACAGGGACAGAGTGTTCACGGTCAGTGTTATAGGGACAGAGTGTTCACGGTCAGTGTTACACAGGGACAGAGTGTTCACGGTCAGTGTTACAGGGACAGAGTGTACACGGTCAGTGTTACACAGGGACAGAGTGTTCACGGTCAGTGTTACAGGGACAGAGTGTACACGGTCAGTGTTACACAGGGACAGAGTGTTCACGGTCAGTGTTACAGGGACAGAGTGTTCACGGTCAGTGTGACAGGGACAGAGTGTACACGGTCAGTGTTACAGGGACAGAGTGTTCACGGTCAGCGTTTTCCAGGGACAGAGTGTTCACGGTCAGTGTTACAGGGACAGAGTGTTCACGGTCAGTGTTACAGGGACAGAGTGTACACGGTCAGTGTGACACAGGGACAGAGTGTTCACGGTCAGTGTTACAGGGACAGAGTGTTCACAGTCAGTGTTACACAGGGGCAGAGTGTACACGGTCAGTGTTACACAGGGACAGAGTGTTCACGGTCAGTGTTACAGGGACAGAGTGTTCACCATCAGTGTTACAGGGACAGAGTGTACACAGTCAGTGTTACACAGGGACAGAGTGTACCCGGTCAGTGTTACAGGGACAGAGTGTTCACTATCAGTGTTACAGGGACAGAGTGTACACGGTCAGTGTTACAGGGACAGAGTGTTCACGGTCAGTGTTACACAGGGACACAGTGTACACGGTCAGTGTTACAGGGACAGAGTGTTCACGGTCAGTGTTACAGGGACAGAGTGTACACGGTCAGTGTTACAGGGACAGAGTGTTCACGGTCAGTGTTACACAGGGACAGAGTGTACACGGTCAGTGTTACAGGGACAGAGTGTTCACGGTCAGTGTTACACAGGGACAGAGTGTTCACGGTCAGTGTTACAGGGACAGAGTGTTCACGGTCAGTGTTACAGGGACAGAGTGTACACGGTCAGTGTTACAGGGACAGAGTGTTCACGGTCAGTGTTACAGGGACATTTTGTACACGGTCCGTGTTACAGGGACAGAGTGTTCACAGTCAGTGTTACACAGGGACAGAGTGTACACGGTCAGTGTTACACAGGGACAGAGTGTTCACGGTCAGTGTTACAGGGACAGAGTGTACACGGTCAGTGTTACAGGGACAGAGTGTACACGGTCAGTGTTACAGGGACAGAGTGTACACGGTCAGTGTTGCAGGGACAGTGTTCACGGTCAGTGTTACACAGGAACAGAGTGTTCACGGTCTGTGTTACAGGGACAGAGTATTCAGGGTTAGTGTTACACAGGGACAGAGTGTTCACGGTCAGTGTTACACAGGGACAGAGTGTACACGGTCAGTGTTACACAGGGACAGAGTGTACACGGTCAGTGTTACAGGGACAGAGTGTTCACGGTCAGTGTTACAGGGACAGAGTGTTCACGGTCAGTGTTAAACAGGGACAGAGTGTTCACGGTCAGTGTTGCAGGGACAGAGTGTACACGGTCAGTGTTACACAGGCAGAGTGTACACGGTCAGTGTTACAGGGACAGAGTGTTCACGGTCAGTGTTACAGGGACAGAGTGTTCACGGTCAGTGTTACACAGACAGAGTGTACACGGTCAGTGTTACAGGGACAGAGTGTTCACGGTCAGTGTTACAGGGACAGAGTGTTCACGGTCAGTGTTACACAGGGACAGAGTGTTCACGGTCAGTGTTACACAGGGACAGAATGTTCACAGTCAGTGTTACAGGGACAGAGTGTACACGGTCAGTGTTACACGGGGACAGAGTGTTCACGGTCAGTGTTACACAGGGACAGAGTGTACACGGTCAGTGTGACACAGGGACAGAGTGTTCACGGTCATTGTTACAGGGACAGAGTGTACACGGTCAGTGTTACAGGGACAGAGTGTTCACGGTCAGTGTTACACAGGGACAGAGTGTACACGGTCAGTGTTACAGGGACAGAGTGTTCATGGTCAGTGTTACACAGGGACAGAGTGTTCACGGTCAGTGTTACAGGGACAGAGTGTTCACGGTCAGTGTTACAGGGACATTTTGTACACGGTCCGTGTTACAGGGACAGAGTGTTCACAGTCAGTGTTACACAGGGACAGAGTGTACACGGTCAGTGTTACACAGGGACAGAGTGTTCACGGTCAGTGTTACAGGGACAGAGTGTACACGGTCAGTGTGACACAGGGACAGAGTGTTCACGGTCAGTGTTACAGGGACAGAGTGTTCACGGTCAGTGTTACAGGGACAGAGTGTTCACAGTCAGTGTTACACAGGGACAGAGTGTACACGGTCAGTGTTACACAGGGACAGAGTGTTCACGGTCAGTGTTACAGGGACAGAGTGTACACGGTCAGTGTTACAGGGACAGAGTGTTCACCATCAGTGTTACAGGGACACAGTGTACACGGTCAGTGTGACACAGGGACAGAGTGTTCACGGTCAGTGTTACAGGGACAGAGTGTTCACGGTCAGTGTTACACAGGGACAGAGTGTTCACGGTCAGTGTTACAGGGACATTTTGTACACGGTCAGTGTTACAGGGACAGAGTGTTCACAGTCAGTGTTACACAGGGACAGAGTGTACACCGTCAGTGTTCCACAGGGACAGAGTGTTCACGGTCAGTGTTACAGGGACAGAGTGTTCACCATCAGTGTTACAGGGACAGAGTGTACACGGTCAGTGTGACACAGGGACAGAGTGTTCACGGTCAGTGTTATAGGGACAGAGTGTTCACGGTCAGTGTTACACAGGGACAGAGTGTTCACGGTCAGTGTTACAGGGACAGAGTGTACACGGTCAGTGTTACACAGGGACAGAGTGTTCACGGTCAGTGTTACAGGGACAGAGTGTACACGGTCAGTGTTACACAGGGACAGAGTGTTCACGGTCAGTGTTACAGGGACAGAGTGTTCACGGTCAGTGTGACAGGGACAGAGTGTACACGGTCAGTGTTACAGGGACAGAGTGTTCACGGTCAGCGTTTTCCAGGGACAGAGTGTTCACGGTCAGTGTTACAGGGACAGAGTGTTCACGGTCAGTGTTACAGGGACAGAGTGTACACGGTCAGTGTGACACAGGGACAGAGTGTTCACGGTCAGTGTTACAGGGACAGAGTGTTCACAGTCAGTGTTACACAGGGGCAGAGTGTACACGGTCAGTGTTACACAGGGACAGAGTGTTCACGGTCAGTGTTACAGGGACAGAGTGTTCACCATCAGTGTTACAGGGACAGAGTGTACACAGTCAGTGTTACACAGGGACAGAGTGTACCCGGTCAGTGTTACAGGGACAGAGTGTTCACTATCAGTGTTACAGGGACAGAGTGTACACGGTCAGTGTTACAGGGACAGAGTGTTCACGGTCAGTGTTACACAGGGACACAGTGTACACGGTCAGTGTTACAGGGACAGAGTGTTCACGGTCAGTGTTACAGGGACAGAGTGTACACGGTCAGTGTTACAGGGACAGAGTGTTCACGGTCAGTGTTACACAGGGACAGAGTGTACACGGTCAGTGTTACAGGGACAGAGTGTTCACGGTCAGTGTTACACAGGGACAGAGTGTTCACGGTCAGTGTTACAGGGACAGAGTGTTCACGGTCAGTGTTACAGGGACAGAGTGTACACGGTCAGTGTTACAGGGACAGAGTGTTCACGGTCAGTGTTACAGGGACATTTTGTACACGGTCCGTGTTACAGGGACAGAGTGTTCACAGTCAGTGTTACACAGGGACAGAGTGTACACGGTCAGTGTTACACAGGGACAGAGTGTTCACGGTCAGTGTTACAGGGACAGAGTGTACACGGTCAGTGTTACAGGGACAGAGTGTACACGGTCAGTGTTACAGGGACAGAGTGTACACGGTCAGTGTTGCAGGGACAGTGTTCACGGTCAGTGTTACACAGGAACAGAGTGTTCACGGTCTGTGTTACAGGGACAGAGTATTCAGGGTTAGTGTTACACAGGGACAGAGTGTTCACGGTCAGTGTTACACAGGGACAGAGTGTACACGGTCAGTGTTACACAGGGACAGAGTGTACACGGTCAGTGTTACAGGGACAGAGTGTTCACGGTCAGTGTTACAGGGACAGAGTGTTCACGGTCAGTGTTAAACAGGGACAGAGTGTTCACGGTCAGTGTTGCAGGGACAGAGTGTACACGGTCAGTGTTACACAGGCAGAGTGTACACGGTCAGTGTTACAGGGACAGAGTGTTCACGGTCAGTGTTACAGGGACAGAGTGTTCACGGTCAGTGTTACACAGACAGAGTGTACACGGTCAGTGTTACAGGGACAGAGTGTTCACGGTCAGTGTTACAGGGACAGAGTGTTCACGGTCAGTGTTACACAGGGACAGAGTGTTCACGGTCAGTGTTACACAGGGACAGAATGTTCACAGTCAGTGTTACAGGGACAGAGTGTACACGGTCAGTGTTACACGGGGACAGAGTGTTCACGGTCAGTGTTACACAGGGACAGAGTGTACACGGTCAGTGTGACACAGGGACAGAGTGTTCACGGTCATTGTTACAGGGACAGAGTGTACACGGTCAGTGTTACAGGGACAGAGTGTTCACGGTCAGTGTTACACAGGGACAGAGTGTACACGGTCAGTGTTACAGGGACAGAGTGTTCATGGTCAGTGTTACACAGGGACAGAGTGTTCACGGTCAGTGTTACAGGGACAGAGTGTTCACGGTCAGTGTTACAGGGACATTTTGTACACGGTCCGTGTTACAGGGACAGAGTGTTCACAGTCAGTGTTACACAGGGACAGAGTGTACACGGTCAGTGTTACACAGGGACAGAGTGTTCACGGTCAGTGTTACAGGGACAGAGTGTACACGGTCAGTGTGACACAGGGACAGAGTGTTCACGGTCAGTGTTACAGGGACAGAGTGTTCACGGTCAGTGTTACAGGGACAGAGTGTACACGGTCAGTGTGACACAGGGACAGAGTGTACACGGTCAGTGTTAAACAGGGACAGAGTGTTCACGGTCAGTGTTGCAGGGACAGAGTGTTCACGGTCAGTGTTACAGGGACAGAGTGATCACGGTCAGTGTTACAGGGACAGAGTGTTCACGGTCAGTGTTAAACAGGGACAGAGTGTTCACGGTCAGTGTTGCAGGGACAGAGTGTTCACGGTCAGTGTTACAGGGACAGAGTGTACACGGTCAGTGTTACAGGGACAGAGTGTAAACGGTCAGTGTTACACAGGGACAGAGTGTACACGGTCAGTGTTACACAGACAGAGTGTACACGGTCAGTGTTACAGGGACAGAGTGTTCACGGTCAGTGTTACAGGGACAGAGTGTTCACGGTCAGTGTTACACAGGGACAGAGTGTTTACGGTCAGTGTTACACAGGGACAGAATGTTCACAGTCAGTGTTACAGGGACAGAGTGTACACGGTCAGTGTTACACAGGGACAGAGTGTTCACGGTCAGTGTTACACAGGCACAGAGTGTTCACGGTCAGTGTTACACAGGGGCAGAGTGATCACGGTCAGTGTTACACAGGGACAGAGTGTTCACGGTCAGTGTTACAGGGACAGAGTGTTCACAGTCAGTGTTACACAGGGACAGAGTGTTCACGGTCAGTGTTACAGGGACAGAGTGTTCACTGTCAGTGTTACACAGGGACAGAGTGTACCCGGTCAGTGTTACAGGGACAGAGTGTACACAGTCAGTGTTACAGGGACAGAGTGTACACGGTCAGTGTTACAGGGACAGAGTGTACACGGTCAGTGTTACACAGGGACAGAGTGTACACGGTCAGTGTTACACAGGGACAGAGTGTTCACAGTCAGTGTTACACAGGGACAGAGTGGTCACGGTCAGTGTTACACAGGGACAGAGTGTACACGGTCAGTGTTACAGGGTCAGAGTGTACACGGTCAGTGTTACACAGGGACAGAGTGTTCACGGTCAGTGTTACAGGGACAGAGTGTTCACGGTCAGTGTTACACAGGGACAGAGTGTTCACGGTCAGTGTTACAGGGACATTTTGTACACGGTCAGTGTTACAGGGACAGAGTGTTCACAGTCAGTGTTACACAGGGACAGAGTGTACACCGTCAGTGTTCCACAGGGACAGAGTGTTCACGGTCAGTGTTACAGGGACAGAGTGTTCACCATCAGTGTTACAGGGACAGAGTGTACACGGTCAGTGTGACACAGGGACAGAGTGTTCACGGTCAGTGTTATAGGGACAGAGTGTTCACGGTCAGTGTTACACAGGGACAGAGTGTTCACGGTCAGTGTTACAGGGACAGAGTGTACACGGTCAGTGTTACACAGGGACAGAGTGTTCACGGTCAGTGTTACAGGGACAGAGTGTACACGGTCAGTGTTACACAGGGACAGAGTGTTCACGGTCAGTGTTACAGGGACAGAGTGTTCACGGTCAGTGTGACAGGGACAGAGTGTACACGGTCAGTGTTACAGGGACAGAGTGTTCACGGTCAGCGTTTTCCAGGGACAGAGTGTTCACGGTCAGTGTTACAGGGACAGAGTGTTCACGGTCAGTGTTACAGGGACAGAGTGTACACGGTCAGTGTGACACAGGGACAGAGTGTTCACGGTCAGTGTTACAGGGACAGAGTGTTCACAGTCAGTGTTACACAGGGGCAGAGTGTACACGGTCAGTGTTACACAGGGACAGAGTGTTCACGGTCAGTGTTACAGGGACAGAGTGTTCACCATCAGTGTTACAGGGACAGAGTGTACACAGTCAGTGTTACACAGGGACAGAGTGTACCCGGTCAGTGTTACAGGGACAGAGTGTTCACTATCAGTGTTACAGGGACAGAGTGTACACGGTCAGTGTTACAGGGACAGAGTGTTCACGGTCAGTGTTACACAGGGACACAGTGTACACGGTCAGTGTTACAGGGACAGAGTGTTCACGGTCAGTGTTACAGGGACAGAGTGTACACGGTCAGTGTTACAGGGACAGAGTGTTCACGGTCAGTGTTACACAGGGACAGAGTGTACACGGTCAGTGTTACAGGGACAGAGTGTTCACGGTCAGTGTTACACAGGGACAGAGTGTTCACGGTCAGTGTTACAGGGACAGAGTGTTCACGGTCAGTGTTACAGGGACAGAGTGTACACGGTCAGTGTTACAGGGACAGAGTGTTCACGGTCAGTGTTACAGGGACATTTTGTACACGGTCCGTGTTACAGGGACAGAGTGTTCACAGTCAGTGTTACACAGGGACAGAGTGTACACGGTCAGTGTTACACAGGGACAGAGTGTTCACGGTCAGTGTTACAGGGACAGAGTGTACACGGTCAGTGTTACAGGGACAGAGTGTACACGGTCAGTGTTACAGGGACAGAGTGTACACGGTCAGTGTTGCAGGGACAGTGTTCACGGTCAGTGTTACACAGGAACAGAGTGTTCACGGTCTGTGTTACAGGGACAGAGTATTCAGGGTTAGTGTTACACAGGGACAGAGTGTTCACGGTCAGTGTTACACAGGGACAGAGTGTACACGGTCAGTGTTACACAGGGACAGAGTGTACACGGTCAGTGTTACAGGGACAGAGTGTTCACGGTCAGTGTTACAGGGACAGAGTGTTCACGGTCAGTGTTAAACAGGGACAGAGTGTTCACGGTCAGTGTTGCAGGGACAGAGTGTACACGGTCAGTGTTACACAGGCAGAGTGTACACGGTCAGTGTTACAGGGACAGAGTGTTCACGGTCAGTGTTACAGGGACAGAGTGTTCACGGTCAGTGTTACACAGACAGAGTGTACACGGTCAGTGTTACAGGGACAGAGTGTTCACGGTCAGTGTTACAGGGACAGAGTGTTCACGGTCAGTGTTACACAGGGACAGAGTGTTCACGGTCAGTGTTACACAGGGACAGAATGTTCACAGTCAGTGTTACAGGGACAGAGTGTACACGGTCAGTGTTACACGGGGACAGAGTGTTCACGGTCAGTGTTACACAGGGACAGAGTGTACACGGTCAGTGTGACACAGGGACAGAGTGTTCACGGTCATTGTTACAGGGACAGAGTGTACACGGTCAGTGTTACAGGGACAGAGTGTTCACGGTCAGTGTTACACAGGGACAGAGTGTACACGGTCAGTGTTACAGGGACAGAGTGTTCATGGTCAGTGTTACACAGGGACAGAGTGTTCACGGTCAGTGTTACAGGGACAGAGTGTTCACGGTCAGTGTTACAGGGACATTTTGTACACGGTCCGTGTTACAGGGACAGAGTGTTCACAGTCAGTGTTACACAGGGACAGAGTGTACACGGTCAGTGTTACACAGGGACAGAGTGTTCACGGTCAGTGTTACAGGGACAGAGTGTACACGGTCAGTGTGACACAGGGACAGAGTGTTCACGGTCAGTGTTACAGGGACAGAGTGTTCACGGTCAGTGTTACAGGGACAGAGTGTTCACAGTCAGTGTTACACAGGGACAGAGTGTACACGGTCAGTGTTACACAGGGACAGAGTGTTCACGGTCAGTGTTACAGGGACAGAGTGTACACGGTCAGTGTTACAGGGACAGAGTGTTCACCATCAGTGTTACAGGGACACAGTGTACACGGTCAGTGTGACACAGGGACAGAGTGTTCACGGTCAGTGTTACAGGGACAGAGTGTTCACGGTCAGTGTTACACAGGGACAGAGTGTTCACGGTCAGTGTTACAGGGACATTTTGTACACGGTCAGTGTTACAGGGACAGAGTGTTCACAGTCAGTGTTACACAGGGACAGAGTGTACACCGTCAGTGTTCCACAGGGACAGAGTGTTCACGGTCAGTGTTACAGGGACAGAGTGTTCACCATCAGTGTTACAGGGACAGAGTGTACACGGTCAGTGTGACACAGGGACAGAGTGTTCACGGTCAGTGTTATAGGGACAGAGTGTTCACGGTCAGTGTTACACAGGGACAGAGTGTTCACGGTCAGTGTTACAGGGACAGAGTGTACACGGTCAGTGTTACACAGGGACAGAGTGTTCACGGTCAGTGTTACAGGGACAGAGTGTACACGGTCAGTGTTACACAGGGACAGAGTGTTCACGGTCAGTGTTACAGGGACAGAGTGTTCACGGTCAGTGTGACAGGGACAGAGTGTACACGGTCAGTGTTACAGGGACAGAGTGTTCACGGTCAGCGTTTTCCAGGGACAGAGTGTTCACGGTCAGTGTTACAGGGACAGAGTGTTCACGGTCAGTGTTACAGGGACAGAGTGTACACGGTCAGTGTGACACAGGGACAGAGTGTTCACGGTCAGTGTTACAGGGACAGAGTGTTCACAGTCAGTGTTACACAGGGGCAGAGTGTACACGGTCAGTGTTACACAGGGACAGAGTGTTCACGGTCAGTGTTACAGGGACAGAGTGTTCACCATCAGTGTTACAGGGACAGAGTGTACACAGTCAGTGTTACACAGGGACAGAGTGTACCCGGTCAGTGTTACAGGGACAGAGTGTTCACTATCAGTGTTACAGGGACAGAGTGTACACGGTCAGTGTTACAGGGACAGAGTGTTCACGGTCAGTGTTACACAGGGACACAGTGTACACGGTCAGTGTTACAGGGACAGAGTGTTCACGGTCAGTGTTACAGGGACAGAGTGTACACGGTCAGTGTTACAGGGACAGAGTGTTCACGGTCAGTGTTACACAGGGACAGAGTGTACACGGTCAGTGTTACAGGGACAGAGTGTTCACGGTCAGTGTTACACAGGGACAGAGTGTTCACGGTCAGTGTTACAGGGACAGAGTGTTCACGGTCAGTGTTACAGGGACAGAGTGTACACGGTCAGTGTTACAGGGACAGAGTGTTCACGGTCAGTGTTACAGGGACATTTTGTACACGGTCCGTGTTACAGGGACAGAGTGTTCACAGTCAGTGTTACACAGGGACAGAGTGTACACGGTCAGTGTTACACAGGGACAGAGTGTTCACGGTCAGTGTTACAGGGACAGAGTGTACACGGTCAGTGTTACAGGGACAGAGTGTACACGGTCAGTGTTACAGGGACAGAGTGTACACGGTCAGTGTTGCAGGGACAGTGTTCACGGTCAGTGTTACACAGGAACAGAGTGTTCACGGTCTGTGTTACAGGGACAGAGTATTCAGGGTTAGTGTTACACAGGGACAGAGTGTTCACGGTCAGTGTTACACAGGGACAGAGTGTACACGGTCAGTGTTACACAGGGACAGAGTGTACACGGTCAGTGTTACAGGGACAGAGTGTTCACGGTCAGTGTTACAGGGACAGAGTGTTCACGGTCAGTGTTAAACAGGGACAGAGTGTTCACGGTCAGTGTTGCAGGGACAGAGTGTACACGGTCAGTGTTACACAGGCAGAGTGTACACGGTCAGTGTTACAGGGACAGAGTGTTCACGGTCAGTGTTACAGGGACAGAGTGTTCACGGTCAGTGTTACACAGACAGAGTGTACACGGTCAGTGTTACAGGGACAGAGTGTTCACGGTCAGTGTTACAGGGACAGAGTGTTCACGGTCAGTGTTACACAGGGACAGAGTGTTCACGGTCAGTGTTACACAGGGACAGAATGTTCACAGTCAGTGTTACAGGGACAGAGTGTACACGGTCAGTGTTACACGGGGACAGAGTGTTCACGGTCAGTGTTACACAGGGACAGAGTGTACACGGTCAGTGTGACACAGGGACAGAGTGTTCACGGTCATTGTTACAGGGACAGAGTGTACACGGTCAGTGTTACAGGGACAGAGTGTTCACGGTCAGTGTTACACAGGGACAGAGTGTACACGGTCAGTGTTACAGGGACAGAGTGTTCATGGTCAGTGTTACACAGGGACAGAGTGTTCACGGTCAGTGTTACAGGGACAGAGTGTTCACGGTCAGTGTTACAGGGACATTTTGTACACGGTCCGTGTTACAGGGACAGAGTGTTCACAGTCAGTGTTACACAGGGACAGAGTGTACACGGTCAGTGTTACACAGGGACAGAGTGTTCACGGTCAGTGTTACAGGGACAGAGTGTACACGGTCAGTGTGACACAGGGACAGAGTGTTCACGGTCAGTGTTACAGGGACAGAGTGTTCACGGTCAGTGTTACAGGGACAGAGTGTACACGGTCAGTGTGACACAGGGACAGAGTGTACACGGTCAGTGTTAAACAGGGACAGAGTGTTCACGGTCAGTGTTGCAGGGACAGAGTGTTCACGGTCAGTGTTACAGGGACAGAGTGATCACGGTCAGTGTTACAGGGACAGAGTGTTCACGGTCAGTGTTAAACAGGGACAGAGTGTTCACGGTCAGTGTTGCAGGGACAGAGTGTTCACGGTCAGTGTTACAGGGACAGAGTGTACACGGTCAGTGTTACAGGGACAGAGTGTAAACGGTCAGTGTTACACAGGGACAGAGTGTACACGGTCAGTGTTACACAGACAGAGTGTACACGGTCAGTGTTACAGGGACAGAGTGTTCACGGTCAGTGTTACAGGGACAGAGTGTTCACGGTCAGTGTTACACAGGGACAGAGTGTTTACGGTCAGTGTTACACAGGGACAGAATGTTCACAGTCAGTGTTACAGGGACAGAGTGTACACGGTCAGTGTTACACAGGGACAGAGTGTTCACGGTCAGTGTTACACAGGCACAGAGTGTTCACGGTCAGTGTTACACAGGGGCAGAGTGATCACGGTCAGTGTTACACAGGGACAGAGTGTTCACGGTCAGTGTTACAGGGACAGAGTGTTCACAGTCAGTGTTACACAGGGACAGAGTGTTCACGGTCAGTGTTACAGGGACAGAGTGTTCACTGTCAGTGTTACACAGGGACAGAGTGTACCCGGTCAGTGTTACAGGGACAGAGTGTACACAGTCAGTGTTACAGGGACAGAGTGTACACGGTCAGTGTTACAGGGACAGAGTGTACACGGTCAGTGTTACACAGGGACAGAGTGTACACGGTCAGTGTTACACAGGGACAGAGTGTTCACAGTCAGTGTTACACAGGGACAGAGTGGTCACGGTCAGTGTTACACAGGGACAGAGTGTACACGGTCAGTGTTACAGGGTCAGAGTGTACACGGTCAGTGTTACACAGGGACAGAGTGTTCACGGTCAGTGTTACACAGGGACAGAGTGTTCACGGTCAGTGTTACAGGGACAGAGTGTACACGGTCAGTGTTACACAGGGACACAGTGTTCACCATCAGTGTTACAGGGACAGAGTGTACACGGTCAGTGTGACACAGGGACAGAGTGTTCACGGTCAGTGTTACAGGGACAGAGTGTTCACGGTCAGTGTTACACAGGGACAGAGTGTACACGGTCGGTGTTACAGGGACAGAGTGTTCACGGTCAGTGTTACAGGGACAGAGTGTTCACAGTCAGTGTTACACAGGGACAGAGTGTACACGGTCAGTGTTACACAGGGACAGAGTGTTCACGGTCAGTGTTACAGGGACAGAGTGTACACGGTCAGTGTTACAGGGACAGAGTGTTCACCATCAGTGTTACAGGGACACAGTGTACACGGTCAGTGTGACACAGGGACAGAGTGTTCACGGTCAGTGTTACAGGGACAGAGTGTTCACGGTCAGTGTTACACAGGGACAGAGTGTTCACGGTCAGTGTTACAGGGACATTTTGTACACGGTCAGTGTTACAGGGACAGAGTGTTCACAGTCAGTGTTACACAGGGACAGAGTGTACACCGTCAGTGTTCCACAGGGACAGAGTGTTCACGGTCAGTGTTACAGGGACAGAGTGTTCACCATCAGTGTTACAGGGACAGAGTGTACACGGTCAGTGTGACACAGGGACAGAGTGTTCACGGTCAGTGTTATAGGGACAGAGTGTTCACGGTCAGTGTTACAGGGACAGAGTGTACACGGTTAGTGTTATAGGGACAGAGTGTACACGGTCAGTGTGACACAGGGACAGAGTGTTCACGGTCAGTGTTATAGGGACAGAGTGTTCACGGTCAGTGTTACAGGGACAGAGTGTTCACGGTCAGTGTTACACAGGGACAGAGTGTTCAGGGTCAGTGTTACACAGGGACAGATTGTACACGGTCAGTGTTACACAGGGACAGAGTGTACACGGTCAGTGTTACAGGGACAGAGTGTACACGGTCAGTGTTACACAGGGACAGAGTGTACACAGTCAGTGTTACAGGGACAGAGTGTTCATGGTCAGTGTTACAGGGACAGATTGTACACGGTCAGTGTTACAGGGACAGAGTGTACACGGTCAGTGTTACACAGGGACAGAGTGTAAACGGTCAGTGTTACAGGGACAGAGTGTTCACGGTCAGTGTTACAGGGACAGAGTGTACACGGTCAGTGTTACAGGGACAGAGTGTTCACGGTCAGTGTTACAGGGACAGAGTGTACACGGTCAGTGTTACAGGGACAGAGTGTTCACGGTCAGTGTTACAGGGACAGAGTGTACACGGTCAGTGTTACACAGGGACAGAGTGTTCACGGTCAGTGTTACAGGGACAGAGTGTTCACGGTCAGTGTTACACAGGGACAGAGTGTACACGGTCAGTGTTACAGGGACAGAGTGTTCACGGTCAGTGTTACAGGGACAGAGTGTACACGGTCAGTGTTACAGGGACAGAGTGTACACTGTCAGTGTTACAGGGACAGAGTGTTCACGGTCAGTGTGACAGGGACAGAGTGTACACGGTCAGTGTTACACAGGGACAGAGTGTACACGGTCAGTGTTACAGGGACAGAGTGTTCACGGTCAGTGTTACACAGGGACAGCGTGTTCACGGTCAGTGTTACAGGGACAGAGTGTTCACGGTCAGTGTTACACAGGGACAGAGTGTACACGGTCAGTGTTACACAGGGACAGAGTGTACACGGTCAGTGTTACAGGGACAGAGTGTACACGGTCAGTGTTACACAGGGACAGAGTGTACACGGTCAGTGTTACACAGGGACAGAGTATACTCGGTCAGTGTTACAGGGACAGAGTGTTCACGGTCAGTGTTACACAGGGACAGAGTGTACACGGTCAGTGTTACACAGGGACAGAGTGTTCACGGTCAGTGTGACAGGGACAGAGTGTACACGGTCAGTGTTACACAGGGACAGAGTGTACACGGTCAGTGTTACAGGGACAGAGTGTTCACGGTCAGTGTTACACAGGGACAGCGTGTTCACGGTCAGTGTTACAGGGACAGAGTGTTCACGGTCAGTGTTACACAGGGACAGAGTGTACACGGTCAGTGTTACACAGGGACAGAGTGTACACGGTCAGTGTTACAGGGACAGAGTGTACACGGTCAGTGTTACACAGGGACAGAGTGTACACGGTCAGTGTGACACAGGGACAGAGTGTTCACGGTCAGTGTTACAGGGACAGAGTGTTCACAGTCAGTGTTACACAGGGGCAGAGTGTACACGGTCAGTGTTACACAGGGACAGAGTGTTCACGGTCAGTGTTACAGGGACAGAGTGTTCACCATCAGTGTTACAGGGACAGAGTGTACACGGTCAGTGTTACACAGGGACAGAGTGTACACGGTCAGTGTTACAGGGACAGAGTGTTCACGGTCAGTGTTACAGGGACAGAGTGTTCACGGTCAGTGTTAAACAGGGACAGAGTGTTCACGGTCAGTGTTGCAGGGACAGAGTGTACACGGTCAGTGTTACACAGACAGAGTGTACACGGTCAGTGTTACAGGGACAGAGTGTTCACGGTCAGTGTTACAGGGACAGAGTGTTCACGGTCAGTGTTACACAGACAGAGTGTACACGGTCAGTGTTACAGGGACAGAGTGTTCACGGTCAGTGTTACAGGGACAGAGTGTTCACGGTCAGTGTTACACAGGGACAGAGTGTTCACGGTCAGTGTTACACAGGGACAGAATGTTCACAGTCAGTGTTACAGGGACAGAGTGTACACGGTCAGTGTTACACGGGGACAGAGTGTTCACGGTCAGTGTTACACAGGGACAGAGTGTACACGGTCAGTGTGACACAGGGACAGAGTGTTCACGGTCATTGTTACAGGGACAGAGTGTACACGGTCAGTGTTACAGGGACAGAGTGTTCACGGTCAGTGTTACACAGGGACAGAGTGTACACGGTCAGTGTTACAGGGACAGAGTGTTCATGGTCAGTGTTACACAGGGACAGAGTGTTCACGGTCAGTGTTACAGGGACAGAGTGTTCACGGTCAGTGTTACAGGGACATTTTGTACACGGTCCGTGTTACAGGGACAGAGTGTTCACAGTCAGTGTTACACAGGGACAGAGTGTACACGGTCAGTGTTACACAGGGACAGAGTGTTCACGGTCAGTGTTACAGGGACAGAGTGTACACGGTCAGTGTGACACAGGGACAGAGTGTTCACGGTCAGTGTTACAGGGACAGAGTGTTCATGGTCAGTGTTACAGGGACAGAGTGTTCACGGTCAGTGTTACACAGGGACAGAGTGTTCAGGGTCAGTGTTACAGGGACATTTTGTACACGGTCCGTGTTACAGGGACAGAGTGTACACGGTCAGTGTTACACAGGGACAGAGTGTACACGGTCAGTGTTACAGGGACAGAGTGTTCACGGTCAGTGTTACAGGGACAGAGTGTTCACGGTCAGTGTTAAACAGGGACAGAGTGTACACGGTCAGTGTTACAGGGACAGAGTGTAAACGGTCAGTGTTACACAGGGACAGAGTGTACACGGTCAGTGTTACACAGACAGAGTGTACACGGTCAGTGTTACAGGGACAGAGTGTTCACGGTCAGTGTTACAGGGACAGAGTGTTCACGGTCAGTGTTACACAGGGACAGAGTGTTCACGGTCAGTGTTACACAGGGACAGAATGTTCACAGTCAGTGTTACAGGGACAGAGTGTACACGGTCAGTGTTACACAGGGACAGAGTGTTCACGGTCAGTGTTACACAGGCACAGAGTGTTCACGGTCAGTGTTACACAGGGGCAGAGTGATCACGGTCAGTGTTACACAGGGACAGAGTGTTCACGGTCAGTGTTACAGGGACAGAGTGTTCACAGTCAGTGTTACACAGGGACAGAGTGTTCACGGTCAGTGTTACAGGGACAGAGTGTTCACTGTCAGTGTTACACAGGGACAGAGTGTACACGGTCAGTGTTACACAGGGACAGAGTGTACACGGTCAGTGTTACAGGGACAGAGTATTCAGGGTCAGTGTTACAGGGACAGAGTGTACACGGTCAGTGTTACACAGGGACAGAGTGTACACGGTCACTGTTACAGGGACAGAGTGTACACGGTCAGTGTTACGCAGGGACAGAGTGTACACGGTCACTGTTACAGGGACAGAGTGTACACGGTCAGTGTTACACAGGGACAGAGTGTACCCGGTCAGTGTTACAGGGACAGAGTGTACACAGTCAGTGTTACAGGGACAGAGTGTACACGGTCAGTGTTACAGGGACAGAGTGTACACGGTCAGTGTTACACAGGGACAGAGTGTACACGGTCAGTGTTACACAGGGACAGAGTGTTCACAGTCAGTGTTACACAGGGACAGAGTGGTCACGGTCAGTGTTACACAGGGACAGAGTGTACACGGTCAGTGTTACAGGGTCAGAGTGTACACGGTCAGTGTTACACAGGGACAGAGTGTTCACGGTCAGTGTTACACAGGGACAGAGTGTTCACGGTCAGTGTTACAGGGACAGAGTGTACACGGTCAGTGTTACACAGGGACACAGTGTTCACCATCAGTGTTACAGGGACAGAGTGTACACGGTCAGTGTGACACAGGGACAGAGTGTTCACGGTCAGTGTTACAGGGACAGAGTGTTCACGGTCAGTGTTACACAGGGACAGAGTGTACACGGTCGGTGTTACAGGGACAGAGTGTTCACGGTCAGTGTTACAGGGACAGAGTGTTCACAGTCAGTGTTACGCAGGGACAGAGTGTACACGGTCAGTGTTACACAGGGACAGAGTGTTCACGGTCAGTGTTACAGGGACAGAGTGTACACGGTCAGTGTTACAGGGACAGAGTGTTCACCATCAGTGTTACAGGGACACAGTGTACACGGTCAGTGTGACACAGGGACAGAGTGTTCACGGTCAGTGTTACAGGGACAGAGTGTTCACGGTCAGTGTTACACAGGGACAGAGTGTTCACGGTCAGTGTTACCGGGACATTTTGTACACGGTCAGTGTTACAGGGACAGAGTGTTCACAGTCAGTGTTACACAGGGACAGAGTGTACACCGTCAGTGTTCCACAGGGACAGAGTGTTCACGGTCAGTGTTACAGGGACAGAGTGTTCACCATCAGTGTTACAGGGACAGAGTGTACACGGTCAGTGTGACACAGGGACAGAGTGTTCACGGTCAGTGTTGCAGGGACAGAGTGTTCACGGTCAGTGTTACACAGGGACAGATTGTACACGGTCAGTGTTACACAGGGACAGAGTGTACACGGTCAGTGTTACAGGGACAGAGTGTACACGGTCAGTGTTACACAGGGACAGAGTGTTCACGGTCAGTGTTACAGGGACAGAGTGTACACGGTCAGTGTTACACAGGGACAGAGTGTTCAGGGTCAGTGTTACACAGGGACAGAGTGTACACGGTCAGTGTTACAGGGACAGAGTGTACACGGTCAGTGTTACACAGGGACAGAGTGTACACAGTCAGTGTTACAGGGACAGAGTGTTCATGGTCAGTGTTACAGGGACAGATTGTACACGGTCAGTGTTACAGGGACAGAGTGTACACGGTCAGTGTTACACAGGGACAGAGTGTAAACGGTCAGTGTTACAGGGACAGAGTGTTCACGGTCAGTGTTACTGGGACAGAGTGTACACGGTCAGTGTTACAGGGACAGAGTGTTCACGGTCAGTGTTACAGGGACAGAGTGTACACGGTCAGTGTTACAGGGACAGAGTGTTCACGGTCAGTGTTACAGGGACAGAGTGTACACGGTCAGTGTTACACAGGGACAGAGTGTTCACGGTCAGTGTTACAGGGACAGAGTGTTCACGGTCAGTGTTACACAGGGACAGAGTGTACACGGTCAGTGTTACAGGGACAGAGTGTTCACGGTCAGTGTTACAGGGACAGAGTGTACACGGTCAGTGTTACAGGGACAGAGTGTACACTGTCAGTGTTACAGGGACAGAGTGTTCACGGTCAGTGTGACAGGGACAGAGTGTACACGGTCAGTGTTACACAGGGACAGAGTGTACACGGTCAGTGTTACAGGGACAGAGTGTTCACGGTCAGTGTTACACAGGGACAGCGTGTTCACGGTCAGTGTTACAGGGACAGAGTGTTCACGGTCAGTGTTACACAGGGACAGAGTGTACACGGTCAGTGTTACACAGGGACAGAGTGTACACGGTCAGTGTTACAGGGACAGAGTGTACACGGTCAGTGTTACACAGGGACAGAGTGTACACGGTCAGTGTTACACAGGGACAGAGTATACTCGGTCAGTGTTACAGGGACAGAGTGTTCACGGTCAGTGTTACAGGGACAGAGTGTTCACGGTCAGTGTTACACAGGGACACAGTGTACACGGTCAGTGTTACAGGGACAGAGTGTTCACGGTCAGTGTTACAGGGACAGAGTGTACACGGTCAGTGTTACAGGGACAGAGTGTTCACGGTCAGTGTTACACAGGGACAGAGTGTACACGGTCAGTGTTACAGGGACAGAGTGTTCACGGTCAGTGTTACACAGGGACAGAGTGTTCACGGTCAGTGTTACAGGGACAGAGTGTTCACGGTCAGTGTTACAGGGACAGAGTGTACACGGTCAGTGTTACAGGGACAGAGTGTTCACGGTCAGTGTTACAGGGACATTTTGTACACGGTCCGTGTTACAGGGACAGAGTGTTCACAGTCAGTGTTACACAGGGACAGAGTGTACACGGTCAGTGTTACACAGGGACAGAGTGTTCACGGTCAGTGTTACAGGGACAGAGTGTACACGGTCAGTGTGACACAGGGACAGAGTGTTCACGGTCAGTGTTGCAGGGACAGTGTTCACGGTCAGTGTTACACAGGAACAGAGTGTTCACGGTCTGTGTTACAGGGACAGAGTATTCAGGGTCAGTGTTACACAGGGACAGAGTGTTCACGGTCAGTGTTACACAGGGACAGAGTGTACACGGTCAGTGTTACACAGGGACAGAGTGTACACGGTCAGTGTTACAGGGACAGAGTGTTCACGGTCAGTGTTACAGGGACAGAGTGTTCACGGTCAGTGTTAAACAGGGACAGAGTGTTCACGGTCAGTGTTGCAGGGACAGAGTGTACACGGTCAGTGTTACACAGGCAGAGTGTACACGGTCAGTGTTACAGGGACAGAGTGTTCACGGTCAGTGTTACAGGGACAGAGTGTTCACGGTCAGTGTTACACAGACAGAGTGTACACGGTCAGTGTTACAGGGACAGAGTGTTCACGGTCAGTGTTACAGGGACAGAGTGTTCACGGTCAGTGTTACACAGGGACAGAGTGTTCACGGTCAGTGTTACACAGGGACAGAATGTTCACAGTCAGTGTTACAGGGACAGAGTGTACACGGTCAGTGTTACACGGGGACAGAGTGTTCACGGTCAGTGTTACACAGGGACAGAGTGTACACGGTCAGTGTGACACAGGGACAGAGTGTTCACGGTCATTGTTACAGGGACAGAGTGTACACGGTCAGTGTTACAGGGACAGAGTGTTCACGGTCAGTGTTACACAGGGACAGAGTGTACACGGTCAGTGTTACAGGGACAGAGTGTTCATGGTCAGTGTTACACAGGGACAGAGTGTTCACGGTCAGTGTTACAGGGACAGAGTGTTCACGGTCAGTGTTACAGGGACATTTTGTACACGGTCCGTGTTACAGGGACAGAGTGTTCACAGTCAGTGTTACACAGGGACAGAGTGTACACGGTCAGTGTTACACAGGGACAGAGTGTTCACGGTCAGTGTTACAGGGACAGAGTGTACACGGTCAGTGTGACACAGGGACAGAGTGTTCACGGTCAGTGTTACAGGGACAGAGTGTTCACGGTCAGTGTTACAGGGACAGAGTGTACACGGTCAGTGTGACACAGGGACAGAGTGTACACGGTCAGTGTTAAACAGGGACAGAGTGTTCACGGTCAGTGTTGCAGGGACAGAGTGTTCACGGTCAGTGTTACAGGGACAGAGTGATCACGGTCAGTGTTACAGGGACAGAGTGTTCACGGTCAGTGTTAAACAGGGACAGAGTGTTCACGGTCAGTGTTGCAGGGACAGAGTGTTCACGGTCAGTGTTACAGGGACAGAGTGTACACGGTCAGTGTTACAGGGACAGAGTGTAAACGGTCAGTGTTACACAGGGACAGAGTGTACACGGTCAGTGTTACACAGACAGAGTGTACACGGTCAGTGTTACAGGGACAGAGTGTTCACGGTCAGTGTTACAGGGACAGAGTGTTCACGGTCAGTGTTACACAGGGACAGAGTGTTTACGGTCAGTGTTACACAGGGACAGAATGTTCACAGTCAGTGTTACAGGGACAGAGTGTACACGGTCAGTGTTACACAGGGACAGAGTGTTCACGGTCAGTGTTACACAGGCACAGAGTGTTCACGGTCAGTGTTACACAGGGGCAGAGTGATCACGGTCAGTGTTACACAGGGACAGAGTGTTCA